>NC_084862.1:12666224-12981390 GCF_951802175.1 Populus nigra | reverse complement strand
CCATTTATTTGATAAAAATTAAGCACAAGGTAATATGAGCATGTGCAAGTTTCAAGCCCAAAAGACTTTCACTAGAGGAGGTGTGTTAGAGAATAATATAAATCATATCATGAGACCTCACCTAATAGCTTAAGCTATTGGGTTGAGATGGTTCTTTGACAACATGATTATTAACTTCAGGGCATGTGGGATTAGTTCGGATTCCTCCTATATTTTAGTATTTTAGTAAAAAAATTTCAGTAACTAGCAACATCGTGGATAGGGAACTATCCTAGCGACCTACCTAATTTTATTGTAGAAATTTTATGGATCAACGACTGGACCATGCAAACTAGAAAGACCCTCTCTTGGATAAAGGAAGAGATTACTCGCTCCATTTCCGTATCGCTCATGATATATATAATAACTGGGGCATACATTTCAAATGCATATTCCATTTTTGCACAGCAGGGTTATGAAAATCCGCATGAAGCAACTGGTCGTATTGTATGCGCGAATTGTCATTTAGCTAATAAGCCTGTGGATATTGAGGTTCCACAAGCGGTACTTCCTAATACTGTATTTGAAGCAGTTGTTCGAATTCCTTATGATATGCAACTAAAACAAGTTCTTGCTAATGGTAAAAAGGGAGCTTTAAATGTGGGGGTTGTTCTTATTTTACCTGAGGGGTTTGAATTAGCCCCTCTTGATCATATTTCTCCAAAGATAAAAGAAAAGATAGGTAATCTCTCTTTTCAGAGTTATCGCCCTGCTAAAAAAAATATTCTTGTGATGGTCTCGTTCCTAGTAAAAAATATAGTGAAATCACCTTTCCTATTCTTTCTCCAGACCCTGCTACTAAGAAGGATGCTCACTTCTTAAAATATCCCATATACGTAGGCAGGAAAAGGGGAAGGGGTCAGATTTATCCCGACAGGAGCAAGAGTAACAATACGGTTTATAATGCTACAACAGCGGGTATAGTAATCAAAATCATACGAAAAGAAAAAGGGGGGTACGAAATAACTATAACAGATGCGCCAGAGGGGCGTCAAGTGATTGATAGTATCCCCCCAGGACCAGAACTTCTTGTTTCAGAAGGTGAATCCATCAAACTTGATCAACCATTAACAAGTAATCTTAATATGGGCAGATTTGGTCAGGGAGACGCAGAAATAGTACTTCAAGACTCATTACGTGTCCAAGGCCTTTTATTCTTCTTGGCATCCGTTATTTTGGCACAAATCTTTTTGGTTCTTAAAAAGAAATAGTTTGAGAAGGTTTAATTGTCCGAAATGAATTTCTAGATTGTGAATTTATCAACATCAAGTTCTTATCTTTTCTTAATTTCTTAAAAAGAAGAAAATTTTTGTTGGAAATTCTGTATGATAAAAAAAATTGCGAAAAGACTTTTGTTTTGCTTGATGGTTCTTTGACAACATGATTGTTAACTTCAGGGCCTATAAGATTAGTTGAAGTGCTCGCAAGCTAACATGACACCCACATTAATTAAAAAAAAATCTTCTTGATAAAATTTAACCATCAATTATATCATAAACATCATCGCATTTTGGAGGAAAACAATCATCATAATTATCAATTGATCTTACAGGAAGATGAGAAATCAAAAGGAAAAATATTGTAACAGCATAATAAGAAAATTCACCCTTCAGGTCATAATCAAATCATCATGATCATCAAAAAAAAAATCTAACATAATAAAAAAAAAATACAAGGAGGGGGAAATGAGGTCCACAGAATTCTGGCATCTGTAAGGAGAGAATATGCAGAAATTGTTGGAAAATAATAATAAAAATATAAAATAAAAACAATTGGAGATGCAGGGGATCGAACCCTGTACCTCTCGCATGCAAAGCGAGCGCTCTACCATTTGAGCTACATCCCCTGTATGACATCCAAATCAGCTAAGAATATTTATTTATGACTTAATCTATGCCCCACAGGTAAAACACATTTTATTTAGAACAAATCAGATTAAGGGGTGTTTGACATTGATTATTAATTCTGTGTTTGGCATTAGTAATGAGACCCTCCATTAAAAGTAAAAAAAATAGCAGAAAAGGCATGAAAATAATGCTTTCGGTGCCTGTGTTTTATGTTGACGACGATTGGATCATACAGCAAACGTAAACGCCAACGGAGGATTTAGATTCTCACTTATCAGCTGTTTGTTAAGGTGGACAGAGTGAAGGGCAGCTTGTATAATGGAGTCCTATTGGAGCCATAATGCTTTGGTAAGCTGAGACTTTGAGACGTGAGAAACTGTGAATATTGATTAATACACAAACACAGTAAAGTTAAGGGGGGAGGCATAAATACAGTACTGTGAGAGAACAAAGATCAATTTTGTGTTTTTTGTGCTCACTGTGATCAATGATCTAATTAATAATCAATTCTGTAGAGAAAACACACCAAATTTTCTACACAATGATTTCCATGCTTACTTCTTCAGAGCAACATTGTCTTCATTAGATAACAGGTCTTCGAACAAGCTGTGGTTTCCGCATCTGCAACGAGACCCTTTTCTCTCATTTCACCAATAAGCTGCACTGCCCTTGAATATTCATCCTTGTGCTGGAGAAATCCTCTGATAACAACATTATAAGAAAATTCATTTGGAGCACGGCCATGAATTGGATCTTTATTGATTTTTCTTGTTGGCTTTTAATATTTTGTTGATTTTTAATTGAAAAATATAATTTGTTTCGGATTAAGTTTATCGTAATTTTAATCAAACCTTGATATTTAGTTGATTTTTAATTTTTTAAGGGTTTATTTTATATATATATATATATATATATATATATATATATATATATATATATATATATATATATATATATATATAAACATTTGAGTGTGAAGAAACTGGTCGCTAATGTCCTTGTCCATGAAAACATTACTGGTAATGCCTGTTTCCTTCCAGAACATTGTTTTATTTGTATCGGCAACGAGGCACTCGTCTTCATCCTGGAGACTGTTGGGATGGGGAAAGATCTCTCCTTTAGTAACTTCAGTTCAGTCTTGGTTTAGTCAGTTCAGCCCCCCAAGTTGCATTAGAGCACCAAAAACCTCATTTTGTTCATGATGATGATCTTCTTTAGGGCTTCTGTAGCTAGGATTTGGTGATAAGAACCTCCATGAAATGTTTTCTTCTCCAGGAGGATTATAATAAGGCTTCGAAGAGTATATTTCTCCTATATGAGAAACCGCTTGCCGAAGATGGCAACAGCTTCTTTGACTGATCGAAATGGGCGAGAAGTGTCAACCGAGGAGCTGTAGTCTTTTGCTGGTTTTGGAGAAAGAGTAGGGGTTTCCATATTGTTGAAGAATGACTAGACATTGGTGGTGATTTGGAGGGGTGAGAGGGAATATTTGATGACGGGATTGGTTTGGTCCAGGTTTTCTTTGCTTTTACTTCAAAATATTACAGAGTATAAGAAGGAGAAGCTATGGGAGATGGAGGCTGTTGTTTCAAGGTTAAGACAATGTAGAAAGTTTGTATTAGAAGACAGAGACTAGAAAACTACCACTACAACATGGATCCTTCTATTTTTCATCCATTTTTTATATTTCGAAGAACATGGTGAAGATGGTTGTGTGAATACAAAATGATTTGCAATTTCAATTTCCTCAAATTGGATTTTCAAAATACCAGTGTCCAACGACTGCATCCTTCTACACTGTACACAATCTAATGTGGTATTTATCCAGGTATTAAGAGTTCAATGACTCCTTTTATTTGATAATCTCATGCTCTGGAATAGAAATCTGAAAGTGTATCATAGGAGCTGAACTGCAGCAATGGCTGGAATTTTCTCGCGTAATTTCTGGGTGACAGCCACTCGTACAGTCATGACCCCAGCTGCTGGCCCTGTTAATCGGACTTTAACTATTGGTTCCTCAATTGCCACTAGTTCAAGAGATCCTCCTGCTGCCCCAACAAGGTATGGCCTTATTTCTTCCAGTACCTGGCACAATAACAAGTATATAACCAGCTGACAACAATGAAGCTTGAGAAGGAAATGGCCATCATATACTTCCAATTTGGGCTTATTATGGGATTGGAGAGCAGGGGTGTTTATATGCGGAAGAAAAGGAAGATACAAAAATGTCGCCCCAGCCATTAGGCTATGAGGTTACGGGCCCTCATGAAATGCAGAACATTGCCAATCAGAAACAGCTCAACATCTCTCATCAGGCATTGCATCTCAAAGGCAGTAACTTCAGGGGCCTCAATAAAATGAAATACGCCAGCACAAAAACATTGTTGTGCTTCTGACCATCTTAGACTTTATAGAAGCAAATATGTATATTGATAGAAAAGTACCCTATAGTATCAGAGAACAGGGGAAGGAGTAAAATAAAGGAGAAACGAGACTTCACCAAGAAACAAAAGCAGAAAAGAACCAACCAAAAACAACAGAAGAAAGACATCAAAACTCTCCAATTTCACTGCAAACCTGCTGAAGAAAATCTCTAGAGAGTGACAGCACCAATTTTAAGCTGGTTCTACGAGCTTATCCTAAAGCAGGACAAAAAAATAAGAGCTTCCAACCTAAAAAATTCTAAGTTTCCCTCCTGCCAAAGATTCCAAATCAATGACAAAGCACAGTACCACAAGACTTCCTCCTTATAAATTCCCAACACCCTCAAACCTTTGTTAAAAGCAGCTCTTATAAGGTATAGAACACTCAAGAATATCCAGATACTTTGAAAACCCTATCCCAAAGTATAATATCAATTGAGGCTATTACTGATAGACATCACAGCCAAAGTTGTTACATAATGATTACCTATCATGTGTTATGACCGCGTCACAGAAAATGCAGCAACCTATTGGGATATAAAAAAGTCAAATAGAATCTTATTGACAGTTTAAGCTACTACTTGTCTGTCTGCCTTGATGGCAGTGTGTGAGCCACATAAGATAATTATCTGACAATAGGCCATTGAGGAAAGAACCTAGCCCGTAATTCCAATTCCATTTTCCTGCAAAGGCAAAATTCTCTTAGAAGGGAGGTAAGCCTTGGTAGTAGACTCATATAGGCTTGAATCATAAGAGCAATGGCAGTTATAGTTAACTTCTACTGCCACTTGGAAGATACAAGATTGTCTTCATTTATTGGATGCCAATTTTTCCTTATTGCCAAAGTGTAAGGTTGGAAGTTTGGCCTGCATAGAGTGCTTCCCTTTACTGGAACTAGCTTGATCTTTGTCAAATTCTATCACCCCATTCTGCTTGTCTTTGTTTTGAATACTGCCATCTTGATGACAAGAATTTGCATCAACTCTTCGGCATCATCTGATCAAGAAGAGGAATAAAAGACCCCTTCTTATGTGAAACTCCATTCTTCAGAACAAGATGACACACTGAATTCACTGTCAGTGGAGTCTGCCGCCCCTTCCGCATCTGAAAAGTCTGCCAATTCTCTGCTATCAAATCCTGACACAAGAGGATGATCTAATAACATCTCAGCAGACAATCTGAACATAAGCTTCCTCACTAGACATCTCTCGCGTCCTTGGAAACATCAGGAGGAATTTTCATCAATTCATGAGCAATCTTTCTTAGAAGTTCTTCTGTGGTGGTTTCAGGATTGAAATCCCAAACTGGCTTCCCTATAAGCATCGCAAAAACTATGCATCCAAGATCCCAGATGTCAGAGGGAGCCTCCAGCACATAACAAGACTTGCTTGGTAAACATCTTGTAGGCGAATTGCATAACAACAACTTTTTGCTGGCTACTGAAAACATAATATAGAAATCTGATTCAATGTAAGGCCAGAACCATTCATCAAGATGAACTATTAGTTTAGCAATTCCAATGATTTAGTGGCAAATAACCGGTGTCATTGTTAAGATATTGACAAGATTGAACTAAAAAAAACTTCCACATTGATGAAAAATACTTGATATTTGCCACATGAATTCACAGCATGGAGAAATAAAAATTTACATCACCTTTTCACCTTGACAAACTTCATGTAAGCCTAGACACTTCTTCAGAACAAGATTGTCTTCATTCGATAACAGATCTTCTACCAAGCTGCAGTTCCCTCATCTGCAACAAAACCTTTGTCTCTCATTTCACCAATAAGTTGCACTGCCCTTGATTCATCCTTGTGCTGGAGAAATCCTCTGATAATAACATTATAAGAAAATTCATTTGGGGGGCAGCCATCCTCCTCCATCTTTCGGAAAGCTTCCAATGCTTCATCTAACAATCCTTCTTTACAAAGTCCATTTATTATTGTTGTGTATATCTGAACATCAGGCTGCAACCCTTGGACAAAGAGTTCTGAAAATAGTTTCCTTGCATGGTTAAGATTCCCAGATTTGCACATGGAATCAATCAAGATGGTATACATCACCAGATTAGGCTTCAAGTATGTACCTTGCATTGCTCGAAACAGTCTGAATGCCTTACCAAGATACCCTTGTTTGCAAAAGCCTTCGAGCAATACTGAGTAAGTACATAAATCTGGGAGGTATCCATTAGTGTGCATATTCTTGAAAAGCTCTCGTGCTTCCCTAAGCTTACCTGATTGGCAAAAGGCATGAATAAGAGTAGTGTAACTAACAGTGTTTGGAGTTAAGCCTTGATGAATCATTTCATTAAAAAGCTGCTTGGCCTCATCTATCCTTTTGACCATACAATATCCATTAATTAAGATGCTATAACTGAAAACATCTGGTTTACAACCCCTGGTTATCATGACATCAAACAGCTTTCTAGCTTCAACAACTTCCATCTGCAAGGAATATCCATGCATCAATGAATTGTAAGTAATAACATTAGGCTCCACGCCCATTTCAGTCATTGTTTTTAACACACCTTGAGCCTCTAAAACATTGCCTTCTTTACAGAATATATCAATCAATAGGCTGAAGGTGACAATATCTGGCATGATATTCAAACTCGTCATTTCATTTAGCATTGCCGAAGCCTCCTTCCATCTGCTGAAACTGCATAAGCCCTGGATTAAAGAGGTGTAACTGACAACTGTTGGGGAAATGCCTTTAGCCTTCATGTAAGAGAAGATATCCAAAGCCTCATTCACCAGCCTATCCTTGCAAAGACTGTCAATGAGTGTACTATATGTCACCACATCCGGCTGGCAGCCTACCTCTCCCATTTTCTTAATCAATCCAGCAGCCGCCGCATTTTCCCCAATCTTACATAAACCATTTATAATCGTAGTATAAGTGTAGACATCAGGTTGACACCCTCTTGCTACCATGTCATCAAATAATTCCAGGGCTTGGGCAAATTCACCCGCTTTACAGAGCCCATTGATTAAGGTGGTAAAGGTGATAATAGTGGGTTGAAGACCAAGTTTAATGACTTTGGCCAAGACAGAGAACCCCAGATCAACATGTTGCATCAGGCAGAAGCAATTGATCAGGATATTAAGCGTACAAGTATTAGGAGAGAGCCCAGCTAATTCCATTTGTTTGGAAAGGGAAATCACAGCATCGTAGTACTGTCTCATTCTGACAATTGCAGACAATAATTTGTTGAATTGGATGATACAAGGCAGGGGTTTCCTATGAAGCATGTGATTGAAAGAAGCAAGGGCATCATCAATGTTTCTAAAAGAAGAAGAAGCATCATCATTTTTGTGTTTATATCTACTTCTACTGCTACTGCTACTGCTACTGCTACTGGTAAAAGAAGAAATGGTGTTGTAGTGGTTGGTAGACGAGAGTGATGAAGTGATTGGAGATAGAAGAATCATACCCATTATTTTCATTTGGCATCGCTGAATAAAAAAGGCTTCTGAACCTCGACGTCTCGCCGCCGCCGACATCGACCTTCCGCTGTGTTCTTCCTTCTCCTTGTTGTCTGGTTTTTTATTGACCAAAACGACATGTACACTTTGCAACAAATCTGGAAGATTGAAGAAAGGGATTTGGTATTTTTACTGCCCAAAACGACAGAGATTCTCTCTCTCTCTCTCTCTCTGACAAGGAATGCAGAAGCTTGGGGACGATAATTAGTGGGGATGAACGGTTGGGATCATGCCTGGGGACGTAGACGGCTGGATTTACCTGGCAAAGGAAATGCTGACACAATCAGGTCAGGTCCCTAAAACGTTATAAAAGGTGTTTCTAAAAACATATTAATTTTTTTTATTTTTAAATTATTTAGATTTGCTAATATAAAAAATATTTTTAAAAATAGCCTTTTAATTTGTTATTTATTTATATTTTATTTTTAATTTTTTATTATTATTTATTTTATTTGGAATGATTTATAAAATTAAATTTTTTTAACTGCATCCCCCTTATTTTTTTATCTTTTATAATTGATTTTTATTTTTTTAATTGATATTTACTTTATTTGAGATGATTTTAAAAGTTTTTTTTGATAATTTCATTCTTTTAAAGGTTTTTTCTTTTAATTTTATTTGTTTTTCTATAAGATTTTTCACTAATTTATTATCTTATGTTTTTTTATTTATTATTTTTTCTTAATTTTAAATATTTTATTTTTTAATTATATTAAATTAATCGATCAAATGTAAACAAAAAATACTTATTACATAATATTTTATTTAATTTATTTTTTAAATCATTACTGTTACAGACCAATATCTCTAATGGGTTTTTGTAATTTTTTTCCTCCCATGCATGATACTAACAGTTTATTTTGGGTTAATTATTGTTTTTTTTTTTGTAAACATTATTTACAATGTTTTTTTTTAATCATATTTTTAAATTAAACAGATTATTAAACCCAGATCTTGTATGTTTCTTGCTTCTCCACAAAACCAGCGCGCCTTTATCATATTTTCTACCTGGCCCGCCTGTCTAGTGAGCTACCAAAAGGAAAAGAATTTGTTGAGCAAAAGTGTGGGGCAATGTTCTTTAGTCTTCGCCCTACCCTCCCTAATCGCTATTAAGGTTTTGTGTCCTAGCATCTAAAGGTTAGCAGGCGAGAAGGATTAGCTCGTTTTGGCTGCACCCTTCGACCCCTTGCAATGGCTTTGGAAGGAGCAATGGAGGAAGAAGTTTCAGGTGTAGGAGAGGGATGCTTGACACAGGTAGTAGCTAGGCTGCCGGTATCTAGAGCAAAATGGTTGGTTTTTACTCAGATCTAGAATCATTGAGGATCCGACTCACCGCACTTCTTCCATTCCTACTGATCTCTATATCCTTCCCGAGCCGTGTCTTGCTCCTCTGTCATTTCCATCAGAGGAGAGCGATGTTGGCACCAAGGATTAGGCTCTGCTAAATAGTCTTCTTTTGTGTCAAATATGGGACCTTATTGTTTGAACATTTCGTTAAATGTGGAGGGTTTGGATGCTTCTGGATTTTGTTCTTCAGGTTGTTCTACCTTACTGTTTTTAGCTATATTCATCATTGACCGATAAATTGTAGGTCGAATCTTCCAAGTCTCAGGTGCTTATCATCTGAATTTAATGGAGAAGGAGACAAACTCGCTGAAAATTCTCTGTCAAAGTGTAACACAATCAAGCTCTAAAAATAGACTTTATATGACTATTTTTCCCCTTTCATTTCGCTGCACCCCATGAACTATAACCCAACAAAACTCCTTCAAGTGTTTCTTCATTTTCATCTATGATCATTGTGTCCCTTCTATGCTGGCGCGGGGCAAGACTAGCGAAGAGGCTACAATTCTCGCCCTCAAGCCAGCGCTAGCCCCACGACCATAGGAACAATCAGAATGACTTTTAATGCGCACCCTTTTCAGCTCTTAGAAATCAATGTTATATCAGGCCAAGACCTGGCTCCTGTGTCCAAATCTATGCGTACTTATGCAGTAGCTTGGGTGCATCCAGGAAGGAAACTGTCTACCAAGGTTGACCAAAATGGCCACATCAATCCTCAATGGAACGAGAAGTTTGTGTTCCGCGTTGATGACACGTTCATAAATGCTGAGAACTCTTCTATCATGATTGAAATCTATGCTGCGGCATGGCTACGCGATGTTCAGATTGGGTCTGTAAGAGTTCTGATAAGCAACTTATTTCCTTCTAACAACAACAACAACAAAATGCGCTTTGTTGCACTTCAGGTTCGCCGCCCATCAGGAAGACCTCAAGGGATCCTTAACATGGGGGTGCAGGTGCTGGACAGCACAATGCGCAGCATGCCTTTATATACAGAACTTAGTGCGTCTGCAGTTGGCTTCAATGACCTCATTAATGCCAAAACCAACGGGAAAGACCTAGAAGAAAAGGGTGCAAAATTGCGACGCACACAGAGTGACCGAACTGACCACACCACCACTGATGAATCTGGACTGAAAGAGGGTGGTGTCAGGTCACTTGGTGGCTCGTTGATTAACTCTTCGGTGGCTAAACCTAGTGTTAAAGACAATGGCAATGGCAGCATGGTCAATGGTTCTCTTTGCTCTGATGTGGGGCCTTCTGCGTCTGTTGTGGCAGCAGCAATTGCTAAAGGATTGATTAAAACACCAGCAAATGCTGGTCAGCAAGATACAGATGGTGCAGGGAGCTCTATTCTTGAGGATTGGACAGAAAATGATAGTGCCGAAGGCCTAAGAACAAAGCTTGAGAGATGGAGAACAGAACTTCCTCCAGTTTATGATAATGATCTTCGGAAGATGCAATCGAGAAGCAGAAACAAGAAGCACAGGCGCAGGTCAGAAGGTGGGCGGTTGTTTTCATGTTTTGGCAATGCCTTTGGGTGTGAAATTTCCATTACTTGCGGTGGGCGCAATAACAAGAAAAGGTGTGGAAATCACAAAGTCTGTCATCTTAGCTCTGTGGACAGTCAATCATATTTATAAGATGACAACAAGATTTTTTGTCCCGTCTCTTTTTAGCACAAAACGAAAGTTGGAAATGACTTGAAATAAGTCATGGTGCTTGTACGTCTTTTTCTTTAATGGTCCCTGGTTGCTAGTAGACATTTTGCTTCTGTATACTGTGAGAGAAAAGGTTGTTTCTTTGTACATGATGAATGATGTACTTATTGTTTGTTGGGGATTTTTGTGCATAATCCTAATGGCCAAAGCTGGTGAAGGAGGATTTGCACTATAATATCAAAGGATAATAGATATCTGTTTTTCTTTTTTGCAACTCGGGCTCATTTTTCTGTCATTTCTCTTGTCAATGTGCTATTTCTTCTGGGAATACAAGGAAATGTTAGAAGCACAAGCCCTCAATTTCCCTTCTGTTGAGTTACAATTTCACTTGTCAATGATAATGGCAGGGGCAGCCAGGTAAGGTTTGTACAATATGACTGTAAATCTGCCTTCTCTTCAGGGCATACAGGCCTCATCACTTGATGAAATAGTCCACCTGCTAAATGACAACGGTCTGCTGTCAAACCCTGAAACCAAAACACTCTGACATCATTATTGCTGTGGACAGGATAGATGATTTTTCAAGCCTGTTTTTCGACATCATTTCAAGTACTCCTTTTTTGGCTAGTTTTTCTTCCCCTAAGAGTCCTTGCATGCTTGAGTATAAATTCATTTACAATGACAGAATCCTGCAATTTCAAAGAAAGAGTCAATGGGAGGGAAATAAATGCACCAATTCTAGGTAGTGCCATAAGCTGACAAAACTTTCTAACAACTAGCAAAGTTAAACCAAAGAAATCGGCAAAAGCTATCTCTCAGTGATCTCGACAGATGCATCTTGATTCCTTTGGCCCTCACCAAACCTTCCTTTTCTAAACCATGCAGCAAATAGCACCAACCACATATACTGTCGACAGTAAAAGCAAGTGTATTCTACAACTATAATAAGTTATGACACTTGCAAGAAATGTAGAGAAAAGTCAGACATATTAGCACAGATACCCTTCCAGCCCCTCTCCCATGGCTAATAGTGATTCAAAATCCAAGCCTCTGAATGAAGAATCAAGAATAATCGCCGAGTATAGAGAGTGTTGGCGGAACCATGCCATCTTGACTGGTGGCCATGCTGTTGATGGCTGTGGAGAGTTCACTCCAAATGGAGATCAAGGGACTAAAGAAGCTTTCATCTGTGAAGCTTGTGGTTGCCATAGAAACTTTCATAGAAAACAGGTGATCATGAGGAATGGTACCATTCTTCTTGATACTCATCATTCACCTCCTCCTCCATATGGACTATATGGAGCTCCATACACCTCTGTCAGCGATGAAGAGTCCCTGTATAATGGAAGCAGCTCTGAGAAGAAAATGAAGGCAAGAAAAAGGCCTAAGAGAGGCACCTCAATGCGCAACAAGAAATGAGGTGAGGCCATTTTCTTCACCCACCACAATAAATTAGACTTCTCTGGTCAGCTTCAAAGGTCGTAATGTTACCCCACATATTGGAAGGTCATAAGTCTCTCTAATGAAGACTTCACTATAATTTCGTTAAATAATCATGCATTTGCCAAAAGAGGAGACAGCTCCACCATAAATTACAGTAAATAATGAAGAGATGTTGAGCAGCTTGTATGGAATTCTTGTTTTGTTTGGGATCATTAGTTACAAATCCCACATGCCTAGCGGTTTAACTCCATGACTTGTTTATCTAAAACTTTGCTCGAACCAGATTTCTTGTTTAATTATTTTTTTTTAATTAAAACAACATAATCATTTTTTCTATCAAAACAATTTTATTTTAATAAAATAACAAAAATGACATTGTTTTAATTTTATAATGAAAAAAAATCTCAAATGACATCATTTTAATAAATAAAAAAAAAGTTGTGGGCAGCGATCGTATTATTAAGAAAGCACGTGAGACGCTTTTCAAAAGCCAAATCTGATCATCTGTTGTATAATTAGATGTATAATCATGCCCTCTTCAACATCGAGCAGCACATATGAGCATATAATTATTGAATTACCACTGGTGATTGATTAATTGTATTTTTTTTTTCTCTCTTGACAACTAAAATGCATAATTATCATTTCTTTATTTGTTATTTGTTTGGATTGACATTGTTGTTGGTGTTATTATTATTATTATTACATCCTTCTGAAGAAATATATCAAGTTCAATTCACTTGGATTTAGCAAGGTCTATAATGGCTGTTAAATTTAATTTACTTGGATGTGGTCCAAAACATTTAAAATATTCTCTATATATTTAATATTTTTTATATTAAAGAAAATTGATATTGATTTGCTGGAAAACAAGGTGATTATACTTCTATGAATGTATGTGTAGAGAGAGAGAGTGAGAGAGATCTATGAGAGAGGCGGCCAACCATTACACAAGTGAGGCTGGCTGCTAGCGAGTACCATCATTGACCTGCGTGTAACAATCCTATATCAAGATTGATGCTTGTTCATCAAGTACCAACGTCCTCCACATGGGAAGAATCGGCGAAAACCCTAATGGAGAAGCGTGCAGAAAATGCTAAGAACTTGCTATAATTGTGTTGCTAAAACGGTGATAGATGCTTTTCATCAGACAAGCAAGTTTTTAATTACAATGACAGAAAAAAGCTAATCTTGATGCTGAAATGTAAGCAGCGTGTAGTTGCTCCAACTCTACCAAGAACCTACCACAGGAATCTAAATTGCGCATTGGAAATAGACTCGGGAACATCCAGTGAAACGATGGAAGAACATACAAGAACATTTATTAACATATTTTGAAAGGATTAGTGTTGGAAATTAGTGGAACTACTTTCTTGACTATAACTGCCTCCACAACAATTCCTACATCAAAAAGGATCGAATGAGCTGAGATTTAAACAGGCTCATTCCCTCCAATTTATCTACAACCATCTCAAATCCCTGTTTCTCTGTACCCTCAAAGAACAAAAAGGGGCCAAAAAGATGAGCTAGAATGTGCCTGCCAATATTATCTACCAAAACAAATGAATTTGAACTTACAGCTGCTTCCCTTTACAATCAAAACAAATTACACTAGATATATGGCGTATATGAAAAAAACAAAAAAAAAAACAAGGGATGATGATTTTACCGTGCTGCCTTACCCTCCCGATTCAGATCTTCCCAACTTATCTCCTGGGCACATTCCCCGCAGACGGTAGTGCACCCAGCTTTTGTGCCCTGACTTCTTAGGGTTAGCAAATGAGAGAGATTAGTGCATTTCCGCTGCACCACACGACTCCTTAAAATGCTCTTGGATGGTGCTACTTTGGAAGCCTCAGATGCAGGAGGGGCCATGCTTGGCAAAGGTATGCTGCTAGTGTCTAGGGCAGAAGATGCCCCGTTTGACATTTGTGGCTTTCGCTCAAATGTAGAGTCATCAAGGGAAACTCGCTGCACTTCTTCCCATTCTAATGATCTCTTGTATACTTCCCAAGCCATGTCTTGCTCCTCCTTTGTTAGTTTTTCCTCTTCATTCTCTTGCAAAAGGGTCTCATGTTCATGGTAATCAAAAATCCACCTAAAGACAAGGAAGAACATCAGAAGCTAAGCTTTTATGAAGTGAAATAAATACATGAAAGAAAGTACCAATAGGCAGTCGGCGTTATTACTGTATTGAGTGATTCAAAAACCTACTCCAACTGCTGGAAGAAAGTTTAATTCAGTCTATGACATGTTTTAAAATAAAAGATTGTGGCTCAGAAATCAGTTATGAATATACTCTCAATCAGATATTCCTACGTCCCAACCTTGTTCCAAATGACAGGGTTGAATGTAAGCATCCAAAATGGACTGAAGCTAAGAAACTATTTTTCTTTTCTAGCAAAAGTAAAAAACACTACCTCTGACGGTGCTTGTCAAGCAAGCTTTCCATTAACTTATCAGATGAGCAGCTTCCATGAGAACAAGGAATGTTCTCTTTCAAAGAATTTACGGTTTGGCAGGTAACATTCCTGGTATCTGCATGTCTGTATTCTTGGCCAATGTCATTTAGTGTGTCAGATTTCTCATCATCACCAAATTCAAAAAGATGCAACATTTCTTCTCTGGACATGGTCCTATATACTTGTTGTCTATCCACCACCCTTGCAGCAAGTCCTTCCTTCGTGACCTGATTAAATCATTCTCTTCATTAAAAGTACTCAGAATACAGGCTAATTTAATGCTACAAGTAGTAATTCTATCACCTGACGCTTATAGATTTTTTCCTCCATGGTTCCATGTGCCATTAATCTGTAAGCAAACACTGGCTTAGTCTGGCCATACCTGAAAAATGGTAATTTTAGGTTCAATCATGACAAAAGAGGGCATGTTTCAGTTGAATGAAAACAATAGATGGAACCCACCTCCAAGCCCGATATATGGCCTGAAGATCATATGTCGGATTCCAAGAACCATCAACAATAATCACCCGGTTAGCAGCATAGAGATTAATCCCGAGAGAACCAGCCCTAGTAGAAATCAAAGTACATTTGACCCGCTTATTCTCGGGATCATTGAACCTCTCAACCAACCTTTGCCTTTCAGAGCTCTCTGTTCTTCCATCTAGCCTGTTGGGTACAGGAGAGGAAGTAAACTATTATTCTCTTATTGCAATTATGAAGACATATGAAGTCCATATAAAGAACTTCAAATCTATATCATGAAAAAGCAGAGAAACCGTGAGTAAAAGCAATTCACAGCTGTATATGCGCACCTATACCAGTCCTTTCCTTTTCTCCAGAATTTTTCCTTTTTCCCATGTCGAGTTAATCTTGAAAGATAAAGCTCTATAAGATCTAAAGTGGGTATGCTCTGGCTAAAAACCAATGTCTTATCACCCCCATTAGAAGACATGACTAAAATGTCAAGCAGCAATACCATTTTGCCACTATAATCAATCACTTTATAATTATTTTCATGCAGAAGATCATTCCACCAATCCTGGAAAGGAAAAAAAAACAAAGGAAAACATTTATTAAATCAACAAGAGGGAGAGAATTCAGCAATTTCAGAAAACTTGAGTAAAGAATAGTGATTGATTGGTGTTTGTTTATGCTCACACCTTTTGAAAAAATCCATCATCACTTTTCCCTTGAACGAAATCATTTTGATTCCTTGACTTCTCTGCAAGCACAAAAGGCAATAAAATAGACACATCACCACACATGGAGAACTTAGGTGGATCTGGTTGTAGAAGAATGATATCCATGAATTCTAAACACAAGCATGAACTGCTAAGCAATATGATATAATTGTGAAATAGAGTACCTCCAACAATTGTATTGTAATCTACATTTTCATCACTAGAGCAGTCATCTGCAAGAACATTCTCAACATTGTCCTCACGGCCAATGTAATCTCTACCTTTCCTCAATTGCAATATTCCAGGATGGTTCCATATCTACAATGAACAATGAAAAGCTCATTAAAACAAGAGAACAAAAGGATAAATTAATTTAAACATGCATCATTGAAAGCTGATTCAGCCAGCCTTTTTAACATTGGCTACAATATCTTAATTGCAAATAAGATTGAGAATTGGAATTAACATAATGACAGCATTCCATCTTGCTCAGTAAGATTTGCCTAAGATATATGGAACCCACTCCATTCCTTCAACAATTTAGTGAACAATTAAGGATAACATCAATAAAATTGGAACAAACTCCCTTATTCTCTGTAACTAGACTCTCAGAGAAACTGTAGTAACCATTTCAGATGTTTGCTTCCACTTGATATTGTAAAAAAAATGGCTAGAAGCCACAACATATCACCTACCAAAGTCATCTAAAATTGAGGCCACAGAAAATTGAAAATACAAACAAATATAAAGACACAAGGTGCCAGATACTAGCAATCCAATTACAAATATATTTTGTTGCAGGAATCATTAGATAATTTTTTCCAAGTTGAAGAACCAACTATGCATGAAATCTTTCACAAATCAAAATGAACTCACAACAACCATATATACAATATTTTACTCCCATCACAACGAATCCTATTCACTTAAACCTTCCACAAACTCTGTGGCACAAATAATCTGTTGTACCCTGTAGTTTTCTAAATGCTCACTGCAACTTCTACACAGTGCTACCCAATTCATGAAATCACTCACATTTTTCGTTTCAGAATGAACGATCCAGAACATAGTGAATCACATACTAGATCGTGCTGTTGATCAGCATTGTATGATTTGGCGATCCATTTTTCATAGAAAATCTTACATGTGAGAAACTAACCTGCATCTTTGTCTATTTTTGTAGAAAATGTAAAAGCATGGATATATAGAGGGTTCATGATGTGCAGTGATTTAAGATCTTCAAGGAAATACAGTTACGCCCACCAACCAGATTCACTAGATGTTACAGGGTTCAGGAACGTAATCTGCAGATCTGTGCCTTTATGATACGTACGGGGTAGTTATTATGGTAATTTGTGGTTAGTAGTAGGCAATTAGTTGTTATACTTTGACCAATTACAGTATTAAATATACTTGTCTTAAGAAAACTCTTCCTCAATTAGTTTTTTTCCCTAAAAACAATAAATTATTATAATTATTTTATTTTATTCTTTTGGAAAAGATTCTGACCTTAAATAAAATTGAAAAATGCAAAGACAAGTTGCTAGTAAATAAAATATAGAAGTAACTGATACCAAAAAGAAAAGGATTTAATATTGATGCGCTGAAGGAATGAATAGGTTTTTAGCTGATTTTTACACAATTTGCAATCCCACTATCTCTACCCCTTACCCTTCTATTCTTTGTCTTCTAATGTACAAAATTAAAAAAATACTCTTTATCTTTTCAAAGACTCTAACCCAATGCTTAGGAAAAGAAGAAAAATTTCATCCTATTCTGCTCTCTCCTTTATTCTCAAATTTGTTCAAATTCATGGAAATGGGGGTGAGAAGGCAGTATAGGAGAATTATTTTTTCTTTTTTTCTAGCACTGGGTTGGAGTCCCTTTGAGAAGATAAGGAGTCTGTTTTGAATTTTGTACATTAGAAGAAAGAGAACTGAAGGGGATGGGGAAATTGTAGAGATAGTGGGATCAAGGATGTGTATAAAAACAGCAAAAAATCCTAATCCTTTCCAGGGGCAGTGATATAATATCCTTTTTTGGTGTCATTACTCCTATATTTTATTTGCTTGTAACTTGTTTACTCATTTTCCAACTTTTAATAGAGGCCCAAATCATTCCAACAAAAGTAAAAGAATATCCTATTGTTTTAAGGAAAAAAAAGAACTAATTAAGGAAGAGTTTTTCTAAAGTCATGTAAATTTAACTAGGTAATGATCAAAATATAACCAATGGCCTGCTACTAACCACAAATCAGTGTACTAAATACCCCCTAAATATCGTGAATTCACATGTGTGCAAATGTAATTCCCAAACCCTGTACCACGACCCAAATGTCCCATGAATTTGGTAACAAAACCTACAGTAAAATGATCATATTCTTTCCTAGTAGTTGACACAAGTTTGCACATTAAAATTGAGAAAAAGTTATAGCCAATTTTGGTTTTCTAAGTTT
Organism: Populus nigra; assembly: GCF_951802175.1. NCBI lineage: Eukaryota > Viridiplantae > Streptophyta > Magnoliopsida > Malpighiales > Salicaceae > Populus > Populus nigra. Next base: position 12,963,047 of record NC_084862.1, on the reverse strand, counting down.
TCTTTCATAATGCCAAACTATTTACTATGTCAACTTTAGCAATATTCTTCAACAAAAATAGTCAGGGAGGAAACCTCGGTAATTTGGTTTTGACTGCATGAAAGAAAACTGTGAAATAAGGGACATATAACTTTAAAGTTTAAGCAATTGAATGTCCAGATAAACCAAATCAATTTTACAAGACTTTAAGACAAGGGTATTACTTTTAAGTTGTATTGATGGGTGTTACATATACATACACATGGTCATGTTTCACATTGTACTACCAAAATGGGTAAATGGAGCATAAAAGACATGATATCATGTGTAAGTGTGTGCCCATCTATCATAAAGGAAGAGCTTACTACAAGCATGACGGACATAATAACCAACAACAAACCTGAGCCAATGCCTGGTAACCAGCAAAAAAGCTCTTCCTCATCTTTTCATTCGAAACCCTGCCATTTGTGAACCCATGCACATCAAGGAATCTCTTGTACAATTTCCTCTGTAATGGAGAAAGCTTTACAGCCACTACAAATACAGTTTTAGGTGGCAGGTCTTTCTTCACCACGCTCATGTCCATTCTTTGAACAAACCCTTTCAATTGTTCATAGAGAATATGAGATCTCTGGTTCATAATCTTTACATCATCAACCATTGAATTAGTATGTTGTCCATTTTCTATAGGATTTTGGAAACTGCAAGCATGAGAACACCTAATTAAGATGTACGGGAGCTGGTGAAAAGGAGAAAGCAGCCAGAAAAATGTCAGATATAAAGTTTACCGATTCCTGAACTCGTGGCTGCTGCCAAGAAAACCTTCTCTTACAAAATCAACCATCTGTTTCGGATAATAAATCCTATAAGAAGCATACCCTTGAATAGAAAATCAGAATCTTTAATCATCTTGACCAACTTACACAATAATACTCCATTAGATTGTTCTGAAGAGGTGATCCAGTTAATGCTATCCTTCTCTGGCATTTCACGAGTTTCAGTGCTTGGGTTGTATCAGCCCTGGTATTCTTGATTATATGAGCTTCATCACAAACAAGTATATCAGGTCCATCCTGATATTAGAAAAGCAATTTTCATCAATGCAATGTTTAAATGTGCATATCAAGATCAATGATTGGTCTTGAGTGATTCAAAGCACAGACTGAGTGGAAGGTTAAGACACAAATTACCTGCAAGGCATTACAAATTTCTCTAGCCAATTTTGGTTCCTTCACATTCTTTCCAAGGGTTAAGTTACGAAAGGCAGAGTAGCCAATCAAGAATACACCACCTTTAGCTCTCCACTTTGCAAGCAATTCCGCTCTTCTCTCCCTAATGCCAGAAACCCCAACAGTAAATTAAAAAGGTTCAGAATGGAAGATCCAAACAGAAAGAGAGAGAGAAAGAGGGGGGGTGAGGGAGTGGGGTGGACTTATTATCTAATCTTATACTGGATATAATGACACTGCCTTGACTAAACCTTTCTATGTAAAATATTCAAGATATTCTGTCGGATACCTAAACTATCAATAGTTCACAAGAGTCAGACCTAGACTAATTAGATGTCAGTCTTTCCATTTTCGTATCTTTACCAACAAAAGAAACACCAAAATGACTCCCCCCCCCCCCCCCAATTGCGCTCAAACTCTAAGAAAATAAAACAGATCTCGATATGTTAAACCTTATAAGACAAGTGTAAAAATTAAAGTGAGCTCACAGATTAGAACACGGGTAAAGAATACATGACATTGCCTGATCAGTTGGTGGATGCAGTAAAAATATTAGCAATCTTAGCAATCTTAGCTTTTCTTTTTATATTTGGACATCAGGTACATTTGCTATTCTTTTAGTAAAATACCCAAAACTCATTGACAATAATTTCCACAATATTTTCAAGGGATAAATGCTGAATTGTTGTTATCATTAACAATTCATATAAAAGAACTTGCAATCTAGCTTAGTTAAGAGCATATATTCAGATAATACTACACTTGAAACTTCACAAATAAAATTAATTTGACAATTTCCTTTGTCATTCGGTCAAAAGAAAGAAAGGGGAAAGTTATGTAATAAAACCTCGACACATCCTCCAGCATGAAAACACGGAGTGGTTTTACTTCTGAAGGTGTCCACTTCATGAACTCCTTGCGCCAGTTATGCAGCACATTCACAGGAGTCACAATGAGCACTGTTCTCAAACCCAGATCAACACTTCTCATGGCAGTGTACAGAAAAGCTATGACCTGTAGATGCAATTCATTAAATCTAGCTAACTATCCAACCAAATTAAACAACTATAATGCTATGCTGCACCATTAAATTATGGCATGGCGGTCAGCATTCAAGGGTTCCTGCTATTACTAGCACTGCCACTAAAACTACAAACATTAAACTGATTGTTCACCATGCTATAATTAAGTACATAATTATATAATTTAGAATATTTGGAGTTAACATTTAATTGTGGACATCAGGGGTAGAGAGAATAACTTATCTAGAAGGTTGAAATAAATTGGCAAAAACTCACCAGTTAACACTTCATCAGATTTAGTGGCAAACATTCTCAAGACCACTCACATTATATCCCCTCATATATTACCCATGGGAAGTGGATTCAAAAGAGGAACCGAACAGAGTACCTGAAAAGTTTTACCAAGGCCCATCATATGCGCTAAAATGCAACCAAGACCTTTATCACCAGACCTTGCTTTTCCAATTGACTGTATAATATTTTCCCACAAAAATCTTATCCCTGCCACCTGCAATCTCAAATCAACTTGGGTAAGCAATAAAAAGAAACATTTATAATAAAATAGAAATAAGAACGAAAAATCAGTATCAGTGAAGAGCTGTAACATTTGATAAGGAAGCATATCAAATGGACCCCCATTCAGGCCCTCGCTTCCTACACTTTAAATGCCCATATTTAATGCCTGCTGATGTAAAATGTGCTGAAATCTTAATTGCTGGAACAATAAGAAAGCAAGTTGAGAACCAAATATTAATTTTGAGCGAGGTGGTGGGTTAAGAACCCCAAAGGGTAGTGCACTAAGTTTTCAAACACTGTAGTTACAGTTTGGATACAAGAAACAGAATGACGCAACCAACTAATGAGACCACTAGACTAAGTATGGAAACCTACATAAGGATAGAATGAAACCTGATGGGCTTTCAATTTAGACGAAATGCTTGGAGGAATCCTCACAGCTTCTTCACCTTTTTCCCTCACGACATTCACAATATAACCTGTTGTGGCATCACCAAGCACTTCAACACTAGCACCTTCAGTTAAGTTTCCACTGCAGCTTGCAGGATTGATCATCTTGGATTTGTCAGAAAACTGTACTTTCAGGGATTTCAAGCGTTCTTGACGTTCCTGCATAAGATCACAACACAATGCATAATCAGTACTGACATACCTGATTTAACCAAATCAATTATTAAAAAATAACAAAAAAAAGAGCACCTTTTCAATAGCAATTTTTCTCTTGGTCTCTTCTCCTAATTCAGCATCATCAATGATCCTTCTGATCTTCTTTTTCTTCTTTCTCTTAGATCTGATACAAAGTAGCATAATTTGAGAGTTATGTTTGGGATACAATCTCATAACATAAAACTACAGACAAAAGTCTGTCTCATAAGGAACAACAGTATACCTGATTGTAACACCACCATCTGTATCTGAGGACTCTGAATCACTGTCAGAGCTCGTAATCATTGTATCGCCAGACCCCACGGCTTTCTCTAATTGTAATGTAAGCATTTGTAGCAGACTTGGAGAGCAACAACAACATTGCCAACCAGAAGCTGGAACCTTAGGCAAGTACTCTTCACCAATGTTCCGTTTTATACAAGCAGTGCAGAATAATGTTCTGCATGACTTACAACTTACCAATTCAATGTTCCGTCCACACCATCCACAGTAACACCCAGAACAGTCAGGATCCTGCAACAAGTTAAGCTCAGGAATGGAATTGTGGAAAATATAATAGGATAAAAAGCATTTTTTTTAAAACAATAAGTTAGTAATCTTTCACTTTTTGCAAACTCCATGATCCTAGCAAGATGTAACAGTCTGCAGGGAGAAATTCAAAGATTTAAAAATGTTTCAGACTCCAAGCAATCAGAGTTCTAATTTGTTGTTTTTGTTACGCATGCTAAAAGAAAGAGAGACAACTGGTTGGATTTGTCATAGCCAATTGTAAGAACCAGCACTCTTATAATCATCAGACTTCTATGGCTTGTAAAAATGGAGGTAAATGTTCTTGTTACATCTTGAGTTTTTATTAGCTACTGACTAGGGATAACAGTAACACTGATAATTCCATAAAGGTTAAAATTATCGCGCTTCCATTATTCTCTGATGAAATGTAAAACTATTTTACATTTCATCAATATATCACATCATAATTGCAACAAAAGAGAGAATCTTTCTAAGGTTGTTTAACTAAAACAAGAATCCTAGCAAGCTGATCCACTCATTAGAATTATTGTGATGGCTGACCAGAAAACCACCTAGTTATGACAATAATCTTAGGTAACTGCTTACATGCGTATCTATGAAGCGTGATACTTTAGCATTTTATAACTTATTTGAAGCAACTTGGTTAAATGCACAGGCAAAAATTAATGTTCATACCTTCGCATGCATCTTTTCCTCCATTAAGAATTTACAGTCTTTGCAAACTATTACTTTCAAAAGTGGATGTGAGTGCGCTTCAACAGCCACTTTATCACAGGCAGTGCAAAGAAACTTCTCATTTGAACCCTGTGAAGGATTGCAATCAGTTGTAGGGTCCCCAGTGTTCTCTTGCAAAGTTGATTGATCCTCAACTTTAATGTTGTGTACTGATTTATCCTCCAGAATGTCCGCTTCATCATCACTGTCTATGATAACAGTCCGAATCTTCTTATCATTGATGCTTCGATCCTCACTCTCATTTGGACGCTTCGACCTTCTAGGTTCAGTGGCATCAGGCAGCGCAGACTCTGGGAAAACTGAATTGCTCTTACCTGTAGAATGTTCCATTACAAGGTCTACAGAAAGCTTGTCTTTCTTCAAATCTTGGCATGTGACTTCATTGTAATCGTCATCCAGAGGCAGTGACTCATCCATGTTCCTTCCCATTTCCTGGATGACTGAGCTAACACCCTAATTCAAGAAGAGTTCAAGAAAAAGGAACATGACCAGTCCATTTCAAGAGAACATATAGTTTTACACTAATTACTAGGAATTCAATATTGAAGGATTGCCTTGAGATTATATGCTCTGTAGCATCCCCATCAAAAAAAAAAAAAAAAGAACAGTTGAACTATTGAAGACATAATAGCTGAAGCATACACTACACAATGAATTAAATTTCCTACACCTAATTCAAACTATAATAGTTTAATTAGAAACAGTTGGACTTTAAAAACATGACAGAATCAGCATATGCAATCAATTGAGTTTCCAAGACCTAGTTTAATATGGAACAATTTCAGACTCAGAACAACCAAAATTTTATAGCCTTCCGCTATTATGAGATCATGTCAAGAGTCCCAACATTCACCACCAGAAGAAAGAATTCATGGCTTAGATAACAGGAAATGGCAAACGAAGAGAACAATGAGTGGAAGTCTCACCTGTTTACATCTCTTACGCTGTCTCCTCTGTTTCAAATGAAGTTGAAGTTTCTGATCAATCTTTGCATCATCTTCCTCTTTGACCTTTCAATGTACAAAAACAAGAACCTTTCAATGTACAAGTACAAGAAATATACAATTTAAATATCAATGGAGCATACAATCAAAGAAGCTTGACAATCACTATAATCTACCGGACACAAATTGCAAGATGAAATACCAATACATTTCTAGAAACAAGAAAATTATATTAACTGACTGAAAAGATAAGCAAAAGCATGTTGGACAAAAGTCATCCTCCAAGAGATGAAAGCAAAAGGAATATCATAGAAGGCCAGCCCAATCCCACTGAACCTCAGCTAAGAAAACTCCCATGAAACAACAGAAGCATGACATCACAATGAAGCTAGGAAAATTATCATACAATAATCCCAAGGTACCACGAAGGTTTGGATTTTCTGGATTAAGAAATAAAAATTACAATCACAAAGTTCCAAATATCAAAAAAAATCTCAATCACTAACAAAAAAAATTCAAGGAATCCCTAAAGCACCAGTAGAAACACTGCTGCTTGACCACCAATGGGAATGAGAATCAATAGGAACTTTAATTGTAAGAATCCAGAGACAATCAGATCACCTCATTGGAGCAAAGATAGTTTAAGGAAAGCAGCATTTTGACCCATCTGATTATTGATGGATTAAGTTCTTCAATGGCTGTGCTAGTTATTCTAATGAACTAGCTAATCATTTTAGTACTAGCCTTGTTAACAGGAATAAGGCTCCAAAAAGCAAGTAATTCAATGTCCAGAATCTTAATCTTAAATTTTCAGGAAAGTAAAATCATAATATTCAACATAAATATATTGACCAACCTTTCTATAACTTTTTCTCTGTTCCTCTGAAAGAACAAGTTCCTTTTCATTTGCCACGGCCTCTGCAACAAATGGATCAATGGAATCCTCATCAATATCTTCAATCTCCTCAACCTGACAAAAAGAAAATCTCAAAACCATTGGAAGATTCAATAAAAAAGAACATTGTCGAGTTGGAACTTTAGAATAATGGTGACAAAAGGAACTGCAACAGAGAGACCAAAACCACATAACATATGTCCAACCAATCCTGACAGTAATTGTCAGTCAATTAGAAACTTAAAAAAGCCATAGTCTATTACTAAACTCAGCTAAAAACATTTTCCCATGAATGGGTTAGCGGATACGCTTCTTCAAACCCGATTCAATGTTTAGATTGCTTTGCTTTGAATTACAAGGGCAGAAAAACAGAATTGGAAATGAAAACCCCATTTAAAAAAAAGACAAGTCCTGAAAGTACAGAAGGTTTATACTATGCATGAAGACAAAACATAATGAACCAATAGATCAGATCAACCAGAATCAGATAAAAACATTTTGCACTTGTCACCCAGTAATATTTTGAATCAATTTTCATTTCAAATGATACAACATCAAGCTGCTGAAGGGTTGAAAAATGCTTAAAACAGAAGGCATTAAGCAGATATGTCATAATGTGGCTAATTATACACTTAAATTTAATTTGTCACCTCATTGACTCCGGGAAATTTAAGTCCCATAAGTGCAGCTTCCTGGGGAGTATTGGCCAGGTAAACAGAAGCCCAATGCTTACTACCAAATGAAGCAACATCCTCCCCACTGCTAGTTGAGAATAGTTTCTTCATAGAGACCCAATCTACTTCTCCATTTTCTACAATAGCCTCACTTCCATCCATGGAAAGTTTTTTCTGCAGAAATCCACTTGCACCCTCCTCCAATAATTTACCATGACGTCTAAGCCCAGAAAGTATATCATTTAAATGGATTTCAAACCTTGCACAATTCACCTTGCTGAAAAATGAAAACCTTACCGTCTAGCAGGCCTATGGATTTGAAGATATTTCTCAGCATCAGCAACTGAATCAATAGTTTCCTTGGTCACCTGAGATCCCACCCAGTGTGCCCTCCTTTTCCAAGCTTCAGTGCAGCAACCATTAGGAGCCTGACTTTCGATCCACTTATAAAGGCTTGGTAGCTCAATACCAGATCCATCAAGTTGTTCCTGTTAGGCAAAGCATGTGAATTAGGGTAAGTGAAAGGAAATATAACATGACAACTTCATTTCCTATAGGCAATGATCAAAGATGGTCACTTCACAAAAATAAAAAATAAAAAGAAAATGGCTCAGTCCATGCTAGCAACCATGTTACCTTAACAGTTACAGTCACCATAAACATTGAGACTAAATCATAATACTTCCTTAACAATCCAAAATCTAACAGTTCCATAATATGTGAATTCTGAAGAATTGCTCATACTTCATGGATTAATGGATCAGTTAGATTTAATGATTGTGATCTAGTAGCTCTTCTACAGCTGGAATCGTTAAAAAAGGAATGTAGTCAACAACCACACTCCAAACCATTCAAAACAATTCTGAGAATCCACACTCCAGAATCGACAGATAAGAGTCTTAAGATTCTACCACTTCACTTTCCTTTGCAAAATCGACTGCAAATGATTCAGTCAATCCAACTCCATAAGAATACAATATATGATGTTGCATCTCTGGCTAGCTTAATATGGAACACCCCTTTCAAAATCAAAGAGTTTAAATCTGATTTCTTGGAACAGGCCCTAGTTATATCCTAATAAGGCCTACACCGAGTTTTTTACGATCCTTTAATATGTCTTTTGGTCAAGTATTTAACTATCTACTTCCCAAGATTCTAATCCTAATGATGCTTCAAAACTGCTTTAAATACAGGGTGTGCAGGGGTTGAGCTGTCTCCATGTCTATGTAAAAGCCCTAAAACAGCTGATTTCAGAATTCAAGTGCGTTTGAAGACATCTGGAAGCTGCTTTCTGATCTGTAGTTACTTTCTTCAAACTATTTATACATCTTTGGTCCTCCTTCATTCTAACACTCCTAAAACAGCACTTCTTGGTAAATGTGCAATCACAATTAATTTGCAAGCCCTACAACCCTATATATACTATTCTTAAAACGATTCTGTCTCACATCGCATCACATCACAAAACAAGAGACTCAGACCTGCTTGCTGCTAACTACAATGCTCAGTTGTTCCATTTCAGTCAGTCTGTTTGACAAATTGATAGCTTGTATGCATGAACTCAAAACCATGGAAAAATGGTAAAAAGCATGAGTTGAACGATGCCCATGCAGCCACTAGCCAAATTGAATATGCTAGAATCATATAAACAACAGTAGCAGCAATATCCTGATGCAAGAAGTTCAAAATAGAATAGAAGCAACAACAAGAGAATGCATTTAAGTCCCTCCTGTGTAAACTTCATATACAATGGAATTGCATCGTGGATATTGAAGGGCAAGACAACAGCAAAAAAAATACAGCAATGGCTCATGAATCAAAGAAGCTTTTTGCTGCGAAAATGACATGGGAGATGTATCAAATTTGGACCTTGCCTGGTTAATGTCTCAAGATACATGCACTGTATTTCAGGAAAAAAAAGGATGTGTACACTGTAAAATGCATTAAGAACAGAAGAATTTACTCAAACTGAGGAAAGAAGCAGACCAACAAATGGTAGCTCTCAGTCTCAAGCTCATCAAGCACATTTTCCCACTCTTCCCTGAAAGTTGCCATCTCATCTTCAACGGCCGCCTCCAGCTATAGACATGGATAAGAAAGAAAAGCATAAATGATAGGCAAGGTTGATATAATGAGAAATCCAAAAAAAGTTAAAAAGCAGCACAAGAAACTAACATCATCACCCTGAAGACTTTGTGCCAACTCCTCTCTCACATCACTCTCAACTTTTGCAAGAGACTCTTTTTCCAGTGCTTCTTGACCCTCTGCAGCCTAAAGTAAGTTTCAGTGAATCTTTTCAAATAATAGGAAAGAAAAAAAAGAAGCAGAATGCTGAGATTAAGCCAAAAAAAGATACCTTGCTCTCAACTTCCAAGAACTCGGCAACCAATTCCTCTATTTCTTGATCAGTCAAAGGCACCTGCACAATGAAAGTAAAAATGGAACTGTTTGCTCTACAAGATTGACAAGTTTTAAACTTAAACAAAGTTTAAAATGATCTCTTATTGTGGACATAATTCACCTATAACTTTCACATGGTACCACATCCTACCATGGAAAACAACTATTGTTACTCTCGCTGGTCCTATTGTTAACCTAAAACCGTTTGTTCCTCTTCTTTCTGCCCTTTTATCAAGCATGTCTCTTTAAGCTTTCACTTGATGAAATATTCATTAACTCAAGATTGGTCATTGGAAAATCCGCATCAAACCAGGTTCTTATTTCACAAGTTTAAACTGCTGGGTTCAAAGCTATAATACCAATATCCAAAAATAATAACATTCACATAAAAAAAATAGTATACTTACCTATCAACAACGGTGATAAATAACACTTAACAGTAACAAGAAGAAAACATAAAGCAACGAAAAAAACCTGAATACGGGTCCCATCATCTTGTCCAGATGTAGAAGGCTCATCATTCTCATAATCATCAATAAATGAATCACTTGAAGCACTGTCAATGTCCTCAACTTCCTCATTTTTTTCCTCCATTTTTACTCACATTGGCTATCAATATAGCCCCTCCAATAAAAAAAATGGAAAAAGGAATTAGCTTTATGTGGAACTCAAGCAAAACCCAGGAACAGAAACAGCAACAAATCTTAAAAGAAACAAAAACCAGAGAGGAATCGTGCTTATAATGCCGATTATTCCTTCAAAATTTCAAATTTAATGTATTACTACAAAACCCAGTAATGTTCGTTGTTTTTTCAATAAAAAATAAGAATTTTTAATTCGAAACTGAATCGAAATCGATGAATAACAAAAACACAACAGAATTTTTGCAGGAAAGTAATTTACTTTAGAGAATTAGCCTCGAGGATTGAATGTGACTTCTGATGTACGGAGAAGAGGATTTGGGGCTTTTAATTAATTGGTAATGTGTTTGAGTAGGGTTTTTATGATTTTGAATTTTGGTGTGGGGTTGTTTTGAATTTAACTTAATTATAATCTATGTTTTAAGGTACAAATGGTTCGTAATGTTTAAGAAGAACAAAAGTTGTCCTTGTTCTTTTATTATTTTACAAAGTAGTCCCCAATTACATCGTAATCACAGAATCATCCATTAATGTAAAAGCATGAAATATATGCTTTTGCAAGGGACGTCGTGCAGGACCTTGCAAACAAACAGACCCTTAATATTAAATTCATAAAAATTAAGGCTAGCAAATGCATTTTAAAAAAATAATAGAAACCAACGACTTGAATTATAACCTCATTTAGGTTTCCTAAGTTAATTTTATTTTTATTAGATGATAAAGAAATAGAAAATAATAGCAAGTAGATAAAATTTTATTAAAAAAATTATTGTACCTTGAAAAAACACTCTAAAAGTATAAAATTGAATAAAAATAACAAAAAAAATAACCTGAAATAGCGAGATATACATGTAACTTGGGTAATAAAGGGTGATTCAACCTGAGTTAACATACAAAACTCATAGTCTAAGTCATAAGATCATGATAGTCCGAAAGAAAAATGATTGAAGAAAACCACAAAGCTAATTTTTATAAAAAAAATAATTTCAAACCATGAAATCAGGAAAATAAAAAAAAGATGTTGATTCGCATTAATGTTTTAAATTTGTGACCTGAGTCATTAAACCAAAAGTACTATATATGAAAAAAATTATGAAACTCAATTCCCAGCAAATCAAACGTTAAAAGATAAAATTGAAAAAAATATATTTAAAAAGATATAATAAAAAAGTATGATAATTAAAAAGTTAAAATCAAAACAAAAAATAAATTTGAGGACAACCGAGTATTTTTTATTAGAAGATTAAATAACTTTAACTTAAGAAAAAAATCAAAATAATGAGGACCAAATTAAAAAAAAATAATGCATCATAAACTTCGATTGAATGGTAAAATTAAAACTTTTACAAAATGACCACAAAAAAAAAACTAGAAACCAAAACAATAAGCACTGAATTGAAAAAAACAAATATATGACAAATTGAAACTAAAAGACTAAATTGAAAACAACTAAAACTTATATAAAAGGTTAAAATCAAAAATGAAAAAATAAAAAAATAAAAACTAAAATTAAAATACCAAAAACAAAAGTAACAAATTTATTTTTTTTTAATGGGAGGAGAGAGAAAATAAAAGAAAAAAAAATAGTTTACTAGTAACAAATCATCCTGCTATCTACACATGTTGCACCAGGAGGGGAAGGATGCAGGGTGCTTTGAGCAACACAAAGGAATGGTGAATTTGGTTACCAAGAAGCTCCGTATGCACCATCCAAAAAATATAGACACCTTCCATGAGCCAACACGTGGAAAGCACGCACTATCAACCTTTTTTAGTTAAAAAATCAATAAATCAACATGGAAAGACCATCTTACACTCTATGTTTCTAGAATTTAAAAAAAAAAAAAAACCAAATGAAAAGATTAGAAGTCCCTCATTCTTTCTTCATTCCAAGTGTAAAGATGGCTCTTCATCTTATTTTAAAAAATGTTAAAAGAGATAAATATCCTTGGTTAACAAATTAATTTTTTTTTAACTTGGGAATAATTAAGTTATTTAATTATTTAAAAATATAAAAAGGATGTATATACCCCTATACAATTATTAAATTACTAATAAGTTGTGTGAAAATATAAAATTACCCCTAAACTTAAAGCATCTCATTTTTTTTCTTGGAAAGGCAAAACCATCGTTTAGCTATTATAGTGAATAGTAATTTATGTGTGCATAGTGTTTTCCCCTCTCATTTTAGCTTGTTTTTTCAATGAGATCTAATAATTAAAGTTTCAAGTATTAAGTAATAATCTAAAATACATGGGGCATCCATAATTGAATGATACAGATGCATCATTTTCCTTCTAAAATAAAAAAAAATTATAAATGTTGAGATTCACAATAAAATGCTTCATATAAAAATGTTAGAGATTCATGATTACAGACCCATATAAAAAACTCATTAGGTTTTCAACTAAGATGTTATGATCTAGTAGGGTATAGAAAAAAAAAAAAACTTACCAGCTACCATAAGTCTAGATTTTTGGTAGCAATTGACAAGTTATTTATATAACATTATAGGGATGACACTATTTTTTTTACACAAGGTTAAATAAACTAAAAGAGAATTAAAAAAAATTAAAAAGACTTAATGTTTTACTATACAAAGACAAATATCATAATAGATTGCTAAAGTGAAATCATTGTTTTGCTCTTCCCATCAAAAAATTGTTACACTAGCTATTAGAGATAAAATAATCATTTCACAAGACCAGTGATCATAATTAAATTGATTGGAGGATTTAGATATTTTTTATATTTTAGCACAATAAAACTATTATATTACCTTGAAAGCAAGATTTTAATAATTAGAGTTCTAGGTTATTTTTGTATTTTTACTTTCTAAAATAGAATAAAATTACTACTATACCCCTTCAATGCTAAATTTCTTTAACTGGAGTATATGAGTTTTTTGTCTTTTCAGCATGAATTTTTTAGTTATTATCAAGTTTATTAAGATGTGCCTTAATAATTTAATAAATATAATTTTTATTTTAAAAAAATATTAAAACGTGCATTGCACTCGTTAGTGTGTGGGAGGTGCAAATGATCTTAAAGAGATGCATGTGGAGTCGTACAACGACTAAACCCTGGCTTACTAGGAAATATTGGAATATTTTCGGTGGATGCCTAAATGGTGCATGTTGTCACCAAACCTCTTGTTTGGCATCGGTAGCCTTCTTTCTCCTTTCTTTTTTCTTTCATCTTTAATTTTTGTGTACGAACCTTAAGTTTTTCAAAGCAGCCATTCAATTTATTTTTCAATTAAATATGATCTCTGTTTTTTAATTACTATTTGTTTTTATTTGAAATAATTTATAAAATTAGATTTTTTTTTCAATTTCATCATCTTTTAATTTTTTCATCAATGATATTTGTTTTCATTCTTTTAATTTTAATTTTTTAATTGTTTTCTTGATTTATTTTATTTTTCAAATTGCATTCCTCTTTATTTTATTTCATTTCATTTTTATACCAGATTTGGTCATTATCTTTTGATTGCTATTTTTTTTTTGTTTGTTAATTTTGGATGATTTGAATTTTTTTCATGATTTTTTTTGAGTTTATGTACCTTCAATTGGATAATCCAATCTCATGACTTATATTACAAGTTTTGAAAATTAACCTAATTTAACTTCATTTTTTTATGTTTTTTTTTAAATTGATTTTTTTTATTTTTTTAATCATTTGACATTAGGTTTTGGACCTTTAACTTCATGATTTTTATTGTTTTTTTTTATATGAGGTTATCTCGACTTATATTTCGGGTCGCGAGTTAACTTTTTTTTTTTCTTATTTCATCTTTTATCATTTAGTTTGATTGAGAGTTGACTTCCATCATTTTATTTAATTTATTTTGTATAGAGTTATCCCGACCTCATAATTGGTCTGCGAGTTTGGCGTGTGAACTAGAATAAGGTTTTTGTGTTCTTTTTTAAAATTAATTTTTTTTAATTTGTCCTTTAACATTTGATTTGCTATAATTAAACTTGAGATTTTTTTTTATTTTTCCTTTATGAAATTATTTATTTTTTCATTAATTTTTATTTTGTTATTAAATAAAATCATTAAAATTTTTATAAAAATATTTAAAGAATATCTTATATTTGTAAGCATTCATTCTTTTCTATAGTCATTGTAACTTTTTTTTGTTGTTATTTATTTGTCTATATGCTAATTGCAACAGACAGCTACTTTATGACATTAATTCCTGCAATTTACACATTATATATTGGAGGACAGAAATTTACGTCGTGGCTCAAACCATCGAATTCTTGAGAAGATTGCTGAAGAATTGCTCGAATTTGAGATCTTAACTGGCAAGGTAAAAGCTGTTACACTAAAACCATTTAAGCTGCTCTACCTTGAAGACACCTTGTTCAGTCTCCAGTTATCAGGCATTTAAATCTGTTTTACGCTTCCTGAGCAGCTTTGGAAAAACTGGTAAATGCTACTTTTGAAGCATTTATACCAGGCTTCCATTTTTGCTAATTTTTTCTCTGATAATTTTTCAAACCATTCTGATAAATAATGGATTGTATTATCTCAACAAAACTTTGGTATTTTACTGCTTAACAGTGTAGGTTTTGGTGATTTCACTTGAGCCTATTAATATAAAAGTTGATTCTGTTTGTTGTTATCGCTGTAGTATTAATGTTAATTATGATAAAACTTCATTTTCTTTCAGGGTTTAGAGAGAATGTTTGAAGATAATGGTGACATGCGAGAGAAAGAGCCCTTTTATCTTACCAGAGCTAATTATACAAAGGTAGGTTTCAATCTTCTTTCTGTCTCCCCCGTAACCTCCCTTGAGGGGAGGGGGACAGGAGGATTGCAAATGTTGCTTTCTGTAAGAATTTGTGACCAAACTTATTTACTTCGCGGATGATCTGTTTTCCTGGAAATTTGTTGAGCAGTATTATTATGCTTTAGCAGTTACTCTTGATCAATCAAAAGATATCTCTGGCAAAATCTCACATTAGGCAGCATGAGTTGGAAGGAAAAACAATGAACTTGCTGTCCTTGAATCACTGACCGAAAGAAACTGTTTTTTCTTTCCCTCATCTCTTTTTTTTTCAACATTAGAGTTGCACCAAATGATTTTCCTAATTGTCTGTGATTCAACTTCCTGCCTTCATTTGTGTGTATATGGACTAGTCTTGGCTCTGTTCTGTCCTTGATCTTTTGGCTCTGTTCTGTCCTTGATCTTTTTCAGCCATTGTCTAGCACCTTTCTAGATCAGGAAATAGAGCAGGACCTGCTCTTTTAGATGTACCTACCTAGGATGAAGGGAACGTGTGGTAGTGCTACTGAGACGAAGGCCGATTCTATAACCAACTTAGTTTGCTTGTTCATGTATGAAATGTAGGTTTCTGTTCTTATTAATAGCTTAATTTAGCAGTCTTTTTGACCAATGAAATGTCATGAAATTAGCTGTACAGGAAGGAGCTAGGCTTGAGAAGAGGCCCCATTTTTTTTCCTTCTCAACTTTAGTGATCTCAATCTTTTAGGTTGGAGGACATTGTGGCTCCTCTCTTTCCTTGGATTGTAATTCTGATTTTTCAGCAACAAAAGGGCAACATGTTTGAAGGCTTTCTGGTGCAAATAACAAGGACTGCAGAATAAGCTTATGATGGGATTTTCATTCTTGACT
Organism: Populus nigra; assembly: GCF_951802175.1. Lineage (NCBI taxonomy): Eukaryota > Viridiplantae > Streptophyta > Magnoliopsida > Malpighiales > Salicaceae > Populus > Populus nigra. The sequence goes on along the minus strand of NC_084862.1, from coordinate 12,947,168 downwards.
TGTACACTGGAATGGACCTAGTTCTTAAGTAGAAGCTTAGTTCATATCAATTTGCAGTGCAGTTTGACATCTGCTTAATTTATTCCTTGAAAGACTAAATGAAAGTATGAGCATTTATATAGTTTATATCTGCAACTAGACTCAATGGAAAAAATTTTGTAGTGAGAGTCAAAAGATTTACATAAAAGGAAAAAAGAAAGAGAGAAAGAAAAGAGGTGCACAAGAACAGCAGCCTGGGGAAATTCCTCCTACAGAAGGCCTATTACAGGTGAGTTGCTAAAGATTGGCCTCTCTTTGCTAGGATTTTGCACCCCATTGTGACAAATGCTTTTCCTTCGAGGCTTTGCCTCTCCAAGCATTGTTATGACATCCCTCATAGATGGTCTGTCCTTAGGCAGCTTTGCGGTGCAGAGAATCGCAATGCGGAGAACAAGAAGCATCTCTTCCTGCACATCTTTGCAATGTCCAGCTATGCTGTGGTCTAGTGCTTCTTCTAAAGCTCTGTTGTTTCTGATCTTTCTTCGAACCCATTCAACAATATCAACGGACTCACCAAATGCAGGGTCTAATGGCATTTTTCCTGTCAGTAGCTCCAAAAGCACAACCCCAAAACTATATATGTCACTCTTCTCACCAACCTTCAGAGTGTATCCATATTCTGTCACGAGAAATAAGAACATCAGTAGCAGTCTAGATTATCAACATGCAATTTGAGAGTTTTTCCAACTCTTGGTCTTGCAACCTTTGTAAAGTAGCATGTGAATGGATGGATATGAGATGATTTGTATAGCAAGCTACTTTGATGAAAGAACAACCTATCCATAATTTATGGTTCATGCACTGATATAGAACAATCTATCTGATTAATAGACAAGCAACTTACCAGGTGCAATATATCCATAAGAACCAGCCACCATTGATACTGTCTCATTCTTATAACTCATCATCCTGGCCAAGCCGAAATCTGCTATCCTTGCCTCGAGGTTTGAATCAAGCAGTATGTTGTTGGACTTGATATCGCGGTGGATGACTGGTGGGTGACAATCATGGTGGAGGTAGTTCAGCCCCTGTGCAACTCCAACTGCTACGTTGTACCGCGAGACCCAGTCCACCAACAAATTTCCAGCTTCTTTACCGTGTAAAGCTGTTCCAAGGTTTCCATTAGGCATGTACTCATAAACCATCAGCACATCTGTTTCATTATGAATATACCCTAAAAGCCGAACAATGTTTCTATGCCGAAGCCTCCCTAAGAGATTCACTTCTCTGAATAGATCATCACCGTTCTCAATGTCTCTTTCTGTTCTCCAAAGCTTCTTCACTGCTACAGTCGCATGTGGCCGGTAAGCCTCAGCCTTGTACACAATGCCAGTCCCTCCCATGCCGATGATATTTGATTCCATAATGCAAGCTATAATATCACTACTAGTGAAACTGATTCGCTGGAAAGCTATTAATGTCCAAGGCCATTCCTTGTTGCTATTGTTAAACCAATCATAAAAGAAACTGTTGTACAAATACCATCTTTTATATATCAATCTCCCAGTAAAAAATGCGATTCCAAGAGATAAGATGATGGAGATTCCGACGATGAATCCAATAATAACGTGCTTGACGCGCAAATTCTGCTGTTGGTTTGATGCAGAAGAAGCAGGAGAGCAGGGTGGAAGTATGCCACCACAAAGACCAGCATTGCCAACAAGATCATTAGGATTTATGGTCGTCAACATTCCGGTGGAGGGAACCGGACCCTCAAGCTTATTGAATGATAAGTTTAACGTTTCTAAGGCTGGTGAGTTCCCAAAGTTCTCCGGGATCCGACCGACCAGAGAATTGTTGGACAGGTCAAGAATGGCCAATGTTGGCATTGTTGAGATTGCTTTTGGGATCTCCCCAGTAAATTGATTGTTTTGCAAGTTTAGATTCACCAGCTTTTCACATGAAGCAATGCTCTCTGGGATTTTTCCAGATAAATGGTTGCTTGAAAGGTCAAGAAGTGTAAGTGATGGGCAATCTTGGAATTGGTCTGGGATTTGTCCTTCCAAGTTGTTGTTGGAGGCCATGAATATCTGAAGGCTAGGAATGGATAAAATGCTATATGGGAGAGATGATTGAAGGTGGTTTCCAGAGACATCAATGAACGAAAGTGATGTAGACAAACCAATGTCATCTGGTATTTGGCCAGTTAGATTGTTGTTAGCTAATTCCAGCCTTTGAAGCATTGGAAGACTTCCAAGACCAACTGGAATTGTCCCAGAAATAAGATTATTTTGGACGCGAACACGGACTAATGACTCACAGGTTGAGAGGCTCATAGGGATTGGGCCAGAGAAGGAATTGTTGAAGAGGATGAGTTTAGTGAGATTGCCAGAATGACACAAACCTGGTGGAATCTCACCTGACAATGAATTTGATGACACATCTAACCATTGCAAGGGGGAGTTCTGTCCAAGATTCTCAGGCAAAAGACCTGTCAGAAAATTCTTCCATAGCTCAAGCACCTCCAGTTTGGTTAGCTCACCAAGCTTGGTAGGAATTGTACCCTTCAGTTGATTGCGCATCAAATTCAGGAGCTGCAAATTCTTCAGTTCTGCTAACTCCACTGGGATCTCTCCTGAAATCTGATTGTCAGAAAGATCCAGGAACACTAGCGACGTTGCATCACCAAGTTCTGGTGGAATCTTTCCTGTGAAATTGTTCTTGTACAGATAAACTGTTGTAAGTTGCTTTAGCCTACCCAACTCAGCTGGAATCTGACCACTGAGGCTGCCAACTGCGAGGTCAAGATACCGAAGATTGGTGAGGTTCCCAATCTCTTCTGGGATTTCACCTTCGAACTCATTGTACCCAAGAATGATGGTCTCTAGAGAAGCAAGTTGGCCTATCTCTCTTGGAATCCTTCCAGTCAGATTATTACCAGAAAGGCCAAGAAACTTCAATTTCTGCAGATTCTTGAAAGAACCAGGAATTGAGCCTTCAAAGAAGCTCCCTCGAAAATCTAAGCTTTCGAGAGATGTTGCATTTCCAAGATCTTCAGGAAGATAACCTGAGAAGTTGTTGCTGGATGCATTTACTGAAGTCAAGCCTGAGGCCATTCCAAGACCAGTGGGGAAGCTGCCAACGAAGTTGTTCTGACTTACATCAATGGTCTTCAATGATGTAAGAGTTCGTAGTTCTCTTGGCAATGAAGAATCAAACCCATTACAAGAGAAGTTGAGAAAAGAAAGACTATGCAAATCTTGAATATGATCCGATATATTGCCAGTGAGATTCATATTGGAAAGGTCAAGCCTCTCCACAAACCCTTTGGAGTTGCACCATATTCCAGTCCAGTTACAATGGGGTGACTGATTCTCAGATGCATTTCTTGGCATTCTCCAACCCTCAAGTTGATTTGAAGGATCAACCAGGCTAGATCTGATTAACAACAAAGTTGACAATTCTTCATACTGTTGTACACTCTGAACTCCCTCAACAAAAACAAGAGAAAGACCAAAACAACAGAAGAAGAACAGCAAAAGGGTTTGCATCTTCTTGTTCTTTCGAGTTTGTTTCCTTCTAGTTGTGTGGCATTTCTGGCTCTGAGGAACAGACAAAGAGGGTGGCAAGAGGATGTTATACGAGAGAAGAAGAAGTTAACTAGCTCGCATGCTATAATTAATGAACATTGAGCATTAGTTTAATGTGTTACGTGGGTTCTTGGGATCTGAACCAGCTAATTATCTGTACTTAATGACTGTAAAGGCTTGGAATTATTGGAAATCCACCAGACACCAAAACATGGAAATGATTATTCTCTGATACTTAATTATATTATTGATTGATCTCATGGTCAACTCAACAACTCAACTGGTAATAATCTAGTAATGATGATTTATTTTTTGTTATTCCATTCCTGTGGACATTTAGCTGAAACTGAATCTGTACTTTATCTTCTGTTAATCCCAGGATGATATATTACAAGTATGATTGTTACAGTTGATTATTGGTTTAACAAAAAAAAAAAAAAAAAACAGAAGAAGAAGGTTATTGAGTTAACTCATGGGTCGCCCAACGGGTCAATCAATCCGAATCAATCATTTATTTTATTAAAACAATATTGTTTTATTTTTAATTTTCTTTTAATATTAACCAAATCAATTTAGATTAGATTTGATATAGTAAATAAAATTTATTTATATTAATATCAATTAGTTTAAATTAAAACCCGAATCAGGCTGAATAACAAGTTTATGGTAACTAAAATTGATATTTATATTATCTTGAACTAGCTAGATTACTTATCATGATTATGACTAATGAAGGTGATTATGGTAAGCATTTCACTGTTTATCCCTCAAAGTACAACGAGTCCACTCCTTTTATATCTAGGCACAATCATGCTACCTTTCCCACTCCTCTTCGATATTTTTCCAAGACTTCCCACCTTGTGCTGAGTTTTGAAATAAGAATTAACCATATAGTTCAGTATTAATTAATATTTGTGAACTAAAACTTTACCTAGATGAGTTTTAATTTCAATAAAAGAGATATTGAATCAGTTAAATCTAACTAATTTAATGAGTTAACTCATGAATTGATTGATTTTAGTAAATCTAGCTTAAACTCAGTGATATGATCCATCACTAATAAAAAATTTTTATAAAAAAAGTTATAAAACAATATCATTTTAATAAAAAGTAATTAAAGAAACTATCACTCAATAACTCAAGACTTTTTCGAGCTAGAAGCACAAGTGAAGTTGGTTATTCATGCATCATTACTGAATAAACACAAATAAAACTAAATATTTTGCTTATGTTACTGCTGCATGAAATAAACAATATTATAATGCTAAATGTTTACCTAATCTGGATTTATCTGGTACAGGAGAATCTCCCCCATGTTACAATGTTGAGAGAAAAAAGAAAAAGAAAAGGAAAAACCCTAGACAGCTTGGAACTTTGTATATAAACCTCTGATGGTGGGTCTCATGGGGCTGCAAAAGTGACAGGCTTAACAATCATTGTCTTCGCCTACCAGATGCTGTCCTTACCAAAACATAACTGCAGTACTGTGTTTCTAAGTTTGCACATGCGCTCAGCTGGCTCCTGGAATTTATTACAGGTTTAAAATACAACAGCCAATGTGTAAGAAGACACAGATGTTTGTGCATTTAAAAGGTAATAAGAGCTCAAAACCCCATAAAACATGGTGGAGAAGCTGGAGGCCATGTGCTCAGGGCAGCTGCCTTCGGGAAGAACACCAGGCACCATTATTATTGGCATGGGACATTCTCACATTACCTTAGAAGCATAAGCATATTGATTGATCTTTTGCAATATATTTGTGTCCATTTTAGAATCAATCAGAGGGTGCAAAGATTAGGTGCCCCACATGGCGTTATGCTAAAGACACCATTGTTTGGTACAATCTCCTTTTAAAAAATATTTTCTTTTCAAAATTTATTAAAATATTTTTGATATTAATATATTAAAATTATTAAAAAAATATCAATTTAATATATTATTAAATGAAACGTATTTTAAAATGCATCTAGAAATAGAAGTTACTTCATTCTTAAATACTCAATGTCTTTATTAGAGGAAAAATTGGTCCCTAGCCAAGAATAAATAGAAGAAATTAAAGGAGTCATAGGCGTTGATGGAATATCAAATTCAGAGTGCATATATTAAAAGTAATTAGGTGGATTTTTAGGGCTTGTTTGATATTAATGTTGATTATTCTGTTGATGAGGCATAGTGTTGTTTTTGAAGCAAATTCTTTCTTCTTCTTTTTTTCCCTCAAAAAATGAAAAATTTGGCTGATTTTATGAGATCAAATGTGTTTATTATTGTGGTAGAATGTGCTTTTTAAAAATATTTTTTTAAAATAAATTTGAAAATACAAAATGTAAATTTAAAAAGAAAAATCAATTTAACAAACAGGCTAAAAAAATAAAAATAATCAAAATAATAAGGATTAAAATTGAAATAAAAAGTAAAAATAAAATTTTGATTGAAGGATAAAATTGAAAAGAAAAATCAATTTACCAAAAAAGACAAAAAAAATTAAAAGAATGACGACCAAATTGAAAAAAAATCACATATCACAAATTAGGATTGAATGATGAAATTTAAAACAAATTAAATTTTTACAAAAAAATCAAGAAAAAAAATAGAAATAAAAAAAACAAGGACCAAAGTGAAAATCCTCATAAATCAGAGAACAACTCTAAAATTTTGCATGAGTAATGCAAATTTCAAGGAAAGAAGAGAGAAAAGAGAAAAAAAAAATTATTGTTAGCGATAAACTGTGCCACCATTAACAACATGCGCCACTCATAAAAGAAGGATACCATGATGCTTCTAAAGACATGATTAAGGAGGATTTTGGCTACTAGGACACCATGCACGCGTTGTCCAAGCTCCACACACAAATGCATATAAAAAAACTTTTTGTTTGTAATTTTTTTATTTAGTATAATACCAAATTTCTCCTTAATTGATTTGATAATAATGAAAAAACTATTGTGAAAAGATAAAAAAGCTCGTTGGCACAAGTGTTTTTTTTTTGCTTTTAAAGGTATTTTGATCGTTTCACTATGCTTTTTGTTTTTTAATTATTTATATTTGTTCAAATACCAAATTTCATCTCAATTAATTTGATAATAACAAAAAAATCATTTTGAAAAATACAAAATAGCCCTTGATGCAAGTTTTAAATTTTTTATTTTCAAGAGTATTTTGATTGCTTCACTCTACTTTTGAAATGGAAAAAAAACCTTGTTTGTCCCTAATCAATTTAATAATAATTAATAGTCTTTGTGAAAAGATTTCAATACTTATAATAACCGGTTTATGTTTTTTGGTGGGAAAGTCAAAACTATTAAAACATTGTTCAAATAAATAGTATTTTCACTTATAGTTTACAATTTTTTTTGTTTTTTTTATTCTAGCAATATTATTTTTGGTGAATAATTACTATAAAAAAACAAAAAGGGTTAGTTTGGTATTTTTTTTTATTAGAATGTTAAAAAAACATTATTTTTAGAGAAGCAACTCGTAATAATTATTTCATAAATCCTGCCCACAAATATAAAAAATTTAGGATTTCAAAAGTGTAAGTATATAAACAAAAATAATCCCAAAAAAATACACTTTTTTTTGCCAATTACATCACAATTCCAAATAGAGAGTCCACCCATATTCCAAAGAGATCTACATTTGGTTATTTCAGAGGTATTGCATATCGAAATGGTGAATACCTTAGTCATCTTCAATATATAGATGACACTTTGATTTTTATACCTAATGACTACATTTCATTGAGTCATGCTAAGGGGATTATGAGCTGGTTTGAGTTAGCCTCAGGATTATGAGTGAACTTTCACAAAAGCTCATTGGTAGGAATAAACTTGGATTATGAGTTAACGGCTAGTGTAGTAGGTTCAATCTTTTGCAGATAGGATTCCTTTCTAGTCAAATTTTAGGCCTTCCATGGAAACGCCAGTGATTTCACATATCCATTCAAGACTGGGAATCCTATCTACATGTGGAAAGGGAGGCTGTTAAGCATGACAGGCCGTGTCTGTATGATTAGAATTGTGTTGAACTCCTTACCTCTTCACTACATGTCCATTTTTCTTATGCTAAGAGGCATTGCTCATGTGATTACGTCTACTAAATGAAGATTTCTTTGGGCTAGAACATCTGACGCTAAAAAGATTTGCAAGGTTTCTTGGAATTTAGTCGTGAGAGAAAAGATTAGAGGTGGTTCAAGAGTGGGATCCTTGGCAGGAAAAAACAAAGCTCTACTTTCTAAATGGATTTGGAGGCTTGAAGATCAAAATATACGAGGTTAGCAAGAGATAACATCCAAGAAGCAAGAGAATGGGCTCCCTTATTTTAATACTCTTTTATCTGATACTAGGCAAGGTATTTACTCAATTTCGAACACTGCAGATCAAATTTCAGCAACTCTTCAAGACAACATTCGCTATAAAATGGGTAATGGGAGGGATATTTGTTTCTGAACAGATTAATGGTTAAAAATTGAATTCTTAAGTATCTATTCCTTCAACAACTTGTTCTTTCTACTACGCCAGCAGGTAGAATTAAAGAGATGGGGTTCTTGAATTAGAATTGTCGGTCCTGGAATCTATCTTGGAAAAGGTCTCTAAGATCTTAGGAACTTGAACAACTTAATCTTCTTCTTACAAAGCTAAATGGAGCTTCCTTGGAACAACACCATGAAGACTCCAAACACTAGAGTATTGAAAGAAAAGAAAAATACAGTACTGTCAAATCGTGTAACACCTTAAATGACAGAATTGCATATCCTGAGGTGCCCTCCTTTTCTCCTCTTCTATGGAAAGGTATGGCTCCTCCAAAAATTGATGTTTTCATATGGTTACTACTTCATGGCAGAATATGTACCACAGACTTCCTTGCTAGAAGAAATTTAATAGACATATTGAACTTGCGAGCTGTTCTTTTTGTGATTTTGATAGAGTAACTGTTGAGCATCTTTTCCTTCATTGTTATGAAACCTGGAAGATATGAAGCTGTTTTATGAAATTGATAGGTCTGGAATGGTGTATGCCAAGTTCTTTAGAATCTCTCATGATTCAATGGAGTGTTCTAATTAGAGGGAAGTTTCCACGTAAAGCTATCTTCAGTTCTTCACTTTGGCCTATAGTATTTTGTGGAGTATTTGGTTGGCAGAAATATTTTGATTTTTCGAGATGAAATCCCATATTAGAATTCGATATTTGAATTAATTATTCATCGTCTAGCTTTATGGTTGAAGACAGCTGAAAGAAACTTCATTTACATATTATTAGAGCTCCACTGCATGCTTATGATTGTTTTCAAATAATTTTTCGTGCTAAAATACATGTTAATGATTTTTTTTTTTAAAAAAATATTTTTGACATCAACAAATCAAAATGATTTGAAAACACTAAAAACATATTAATTTAAAGTTAATAAAAAAATTTTAATCTTTTTTAAAAATGCTTTTGAAACGCAAAAATAAAAATGAGAAATTTTGCTAAACAAATAAGTTATGAACTTTTCTTTTTGGTTGTATATTTTATCTTTTGTTGCTAGTTTTCTTTTTTATTTGTTCATATATATTTATGTAACTTTTAGTTATAATTTTAAGATTTAGATCACGAGTTTTGATTGAGTTATTGATTTTTAACTGGATCATTGGGTTAACTTCAATTTTTTTATAAATCAAAACTACGTTATTTTGGTAAAAAATAAAAAATAATTAACGGGTTGCAACCGAATCTTGCCGAGTTAACCGGGTTACCGAGTCAACTCGATGAGTCATCCAAGTTTTTAACTATCTTTATTTTTATATAAACCTGACCGGTTTCAAATCAAGATCAACTAAGTTCCGAATTAGCCTGCTATAGCATACCGAATCTTAAAACTATGGTTTGCTAGAACCTTTCTGGCACTATAACTATCTTACTTGTTATACATTCTATCGAATTATTAACCAAAAAAAAAAAGAAAAAAGAAAGAATAGAGAGCACCCATATATACCTTTGTGCTGGACAAAAAAATCTTGACCTCATGACGAGTCAAAGATTAAATCAGAGTTTATCAGTACGGTTTTATTAATGATAGCTCTCATTGCAATTTTAAAAAAGAATATTTTCTTAATAATATGGTTGATTATATTTATTCATCGGCTATCACATAATTGTTTTTTTAGATAAATGACATTAATTCTCTTGAGATATTATTAAATTACATAAACCATCAAAATACTTGACGGTTTGACAAAAAACTCTCTCTATATTTAATTTTAAAAAATTAATATTATCGAATCCCACCTTTTTTTTAAATCCAAAATAAGGAACAAGACCATTTAAAAAACCACTATAAATAATATAAAATAATGGACATGCATGATTATTTTTTTAGGATGTGAATAATAGTAATTTTATTATTTAATTTTTGTCAATTTTGTTATGAGTTTCGTTTTAAATTTCTTCTCTATTTTTTATATAAATTTATTTAATTATGTTTTTAATCTTCATCAAGGACTTTTTTATATATAAAATTAGATTTATATCAAATCTTCAAACTTTTAAGTGCTCTAAGTAATTTCAAGATATCTAAAAAGCTATTATCATAATTTCCCATTTATTTTCTTTTGAAATCATTCCATTTAAAGTCATAATCCTCCCATTGAATAGAAATAAAAAGAAAAATATTTTTTTTGGTATAGCCCACTATATAAATTGTAACGTTTTTTTTAACCTTTAAGTATTGTTTAGTTGTTGTCTCGAGACATAAAAAACAAATGCAATATAAAAAGCATTTTTACCTATATTTTATATTTTGAAATGAAAAAATAAAATCACTTTAAGAATATAATAAATTTATTTTATATTTTTATCTTTATTTCCCATCCAAATAAATTTCTATCCCTTTTATCAGAGAAATTTACCAAACACAACCTTCAGCACTCTTCTACTTAAGCAGCTGGGACCCAAGCCTTTTTTACATTTTAGTCCAAGAATTGATGAAATGAAATTTCCAATTACAACTCTCCTGAACGGACAGTTTGGTCAAACCAAATTTACAACGGTTCTTTAAGAAAATGTAGCCGTTGCCCACAAAACCCTAGGGCTAGTCTCTACTCGTTCTTCATCTTTGAAAAGCCGCATTCTAAAAACTATATAAACCTATCAACTTTCTCCGAAAAATCCCAATCAAATCAAATCAAATCAAATACTCTCTGTAAAGATCAAGAACACATCGCTTAGACCCACTCTTCCTCCTTCTCTTTCTCTGCCTTTCTCCTCCTTCTTTTTCTCCTTCTTTCTTATTAATTGCGTTTCTTAATTTCATCTCTAACATTTCTGTTTTGCAGAAGGCATAATCTTGTAGGGTTTCTTTATTTTTGTTTTTTTTCTATCTATCTGTATATTATTTGTTTTTGGCTGTTGTTCGTTATGGATGCAGGATCTATGAACACTTCTTCAAGCTTGAAAGCACAATCTCGTTTCCCTCTTCAACAGCAGTTTCTTCCAAGAACGAACTCTAAAGAAAACGTAAGATTTTGATTTGGTTTTCTTGATGATATCTGATAATGAAGTAATAACGAATTGTGTTCTTATCAGTTGTTATTGTAATATGATTCTTGCAACAGTTGGATAGATTTATACCAAACAGGTCAGCCATGGATATGGATTATGCCCGTTTCATGCTAACAGAAGGGAGAAAAGGAAAAGAGAACCCAACAGTGAACTCGCCGTCAAGAGAGGCTTACAGGAAGCAACTTGCTGATTCCTTGAACATGAACCGAACTCGAATTCTAGCTTTCAAGAACAAGCCTCCTGCACCTGTTGAGTTGATGCCTCAAGACCACTCTCATCACCACCACCAGCCCAAAACCGCCAAGCCTCGCCGACATATTCCTCAGACTTCTGAGAGGACATTAGATGCACCAGATCTTGTGGATGATTTCTACCTCAACTTATTGGATTGGGGCAGCAGCAATGTTTTAGCCATAGCTCTTGGAAGCACTGTTTATTTGTGGGATGCTTCAGACGGTTCTACCTCAGAATTGGTCACGGTTGATGATGAAGATGGACCCGTTACCAGTGTCAATTGGGCTCCTGATGGACGCCATATTGCCATAGGCTTGAACAATTCTCATATACAGTTATGGGATTCTGCTTCCAATAGACAGGTAATAAGCCCATACCTCTTTTGATGTTGTCCTTTTTTGGTAAAGTTTCTCTTGTTACTGTTTGCTTATAGTATTTGTTTTGGTGATTTCCCTACAGCTAAGAACATTGAAAGGAGGCCACAGATCGCGAGTTGGGTCAATGGCATGGAACAATCACATCCTGACAACAGGGGGGATGGATGGTCAAATCATTAATAATGACGTGAGAATTAGATCACACATTGTTGAGACTTACAGAGGGCATACACAGGAGGTTTGTGGGCTTAAATGGTCCGCTTCAGGTCAACAATTAGCGAGTGGAGGCAATGATAATCTAATTCATATATGGGATAGATCTACAGCATTATCAAACTCAGCAACACAGTGGCTTCACAGGCTTGAGGACCATACTTCAGCAGTGAAAGCCCTGGCATGGTGTCCTTTCCAAGGGAATTTGCTAGCCTCTGGAGGAGGTGGAGGAGATAAGAGTATTAAGTTTTGGAATACACATACAGGTGCCTGCTTGAACTCGATTGATACCGGATCTCAGGTGTGTTCTCTTTTGTGGAACAAGAATGAAAGGGAACTACTTAGCTCTCATGGGTTTACTCAGAATCAACTCACTGTTTGGAAATATCCATCAATGGTGAAAATGGCAGAGCTCACTGGCCATACTTCTAGAGTCCTTTACATGGCTCAGGTAATAATTTGAGAACCGAAATTGATTCTCTTAATAATTTTTATTTCAAGCTTTAATTTATTAACTTTGTGCCATTTTCCTACAGAGTCCGGATGGTTGCACAGTTGCAACAGCAGCAGGGGATGAAACACTCAGATTCTGGAATGTTTTTGGAGTTCCTGAAATTGCTGCTAAGGCCGCTCCTAAAGCAAATCCAGAGCCATTTTCTCACTTGAATCGCATTCGCTGATTCTGAAATCAAAACAGAAAACCAAGCTGCCTCCTGTGTGCATATGTTTGACCAGACCGACCACTTCCAGGGTAGATACATTTTCAATCCAGCTAGTTTCTGAAATTTGTCTGATCTTAGTATATAAATTAGTAATGAAGCCACAGATATCTCAAAACTCCTGCCTTCTGTTGAGGTTACAGGGAAAACAACAACTTGTTGTCAGGAGGGATAGCGCAATCATTTGGCTCCACATTTCATCATCCGGCACCCTTCTCTCCAATTAATGTACAAATAAAAGAATGGTTTCATCGAAGGGGGTTTGGTTAGATGTGCACATAATACCACGTAAAATTTCTGTCCTTTTTTTCCTCTTTAATGCTTTTTCCATTTATTTGTGATACTGAATTGAACATGAACATAATTAAATGAGATTTCTAGAGAAGATTATCAGATTAAAAAAACAAAGAAAGAATCCAAGAGAAAAATTATAATCAACACGATGAAAAAAAAATGTTGGAAATCATTTAGCCATATATATTTGCATATTTGTAGAATAATTAATATTAAACATACAAATATTTGCATATTTGTAGAATAATTAATATAAACATACAAATATATATCAATACCACGTAAAATTTCTGTCTTCTTTCTCCCATTAATGTTTTATTTATTTATTTGTGACACTGGATTAAACATGAAAATAAGTAAAATCAGATTTCTAGAAAAGATTATTAGGTAAAAAAACATAGAAAGAATCCAAGAAAGAGATATATTTGCATATATTTGCATATATCCAAGAAAGAATCCTATAATCAATAGGATGAAAAAAAAGTTGGAAATCGTTTAGCCACATATATTTGCATATTTGTAGAATAATTAATATAAACATAAGAAAAGAGTAACATACAAATATATTAAACAAAAAAATAAGTAGAAATATAAAACAATAAATAAAGTATTCACTTTTCAAATCAAAACAAGACATGAAAATAGATAATTTACAAATATTTCAAAACTCTAGCATGCATATATCAGTTTCCAAAAGAATTGGTCTTGTGAGCCTAATATTTCTCTATGTGTTCTTGCTTTCTGTTGGATGTGCTTACAATAACCACGTAAAATTTCTATCTTCTTTCTCCCTTTAATGCTTTATTTATTTATTTGTGACACTGGATTGAACATGAACATGAGTTAAATCAGATTATTAGAAAAGATTATTAGGTAAAAAAACATAGAAAGAATCCAAGAGAGAGATTATAATCAATAGGATGAAAAAAAAAGTTGGAAATCGTTTAGCCACAGATATTTGCATATTTGTAGAATAATTAATATAAACATAAAAAAAGAGTAACATACAAATATATTAAACAAAAAAATAAGTAGAAATATAAAACAATAAATAAAGTATTCACTTTTCAAATCAAAACAAGGCATGAAAATAGATAATTTACAAATATGTGACAAAACTCAAGCATGCATATATCAGTTTCCAAAAGAATTAGTCTTGTGAGGCTCATATTTCTCTATTTGTTCTTGCTTTCTGTTGGTTGTGTATACAATACCACGTAAAATTTCTGTCTTCTTTCTCCCTTTAATGCTTTATTTATTTATTTGTAACATTGGATGAACTTAAATCAGATTTCTAGAGAAGATTATTAGGTAAAGAAAACAAATAAAGAATCCAAGAGAAAGATTATAATCAATAGGATGAAAAAAAATATTGGAAATCGATTAGCCATATTTGCATATTTGTAGAATAATTAATATAAACATAAGAAAAGAGTAAGTATACAAATATATTAAACAAAAAAATAAGTAGAAATATAAAACAATAAATAAAGTATTCACTTTTCAAATCAAAACAAGGCATGAAAATAGATAAATTTACAAATATATGACAAAACTCAAGCATGTATATATATTAATTTCCAAAAGAATTGGTCATGTGAGGCTCATATTTCTCTATTTGTTCTTGCTTTCTGTTGGATGTGTCCACGCAAAATTTCTGTCTTTTTTCTCCCTTTGATGCTTTATTTATTTATTTGTGACACTGAATTGAACATGAGTTAAATCTGATTCCTAAAGAATATTATTAGGTAAAAAAAAACATAGAAAGAATCCAAGAGAGAGATTATAATCAATAGGATGAAAAAAAAAAATGGAAATCATTTAGCCATATATATTTGCATATTTGTAGAATAATTAATATAAACATAAGAAAAGAGTAACATACAAATATATTAAACAAAAAACAAGTAGAAATATAAAATAATAAATAAAGTATTCACTTTTCAAATCAAAACAATGAATGAAAATAGATAATTTATAAATATATGACAAAACTCTAGCATACATATATCAGTTTCCAAAAGATTTGGTTAATATTTCAAAACTGAAATATTTCTCCATCTGTCCTTGCTTTCTGTTGGAGATTAAGTTCAAAACTGAAATTCCTTGCTAATATTTTAGGATAACTAATTTGATCGTTAACGTTGTGACATTATCTTTTAGTTTTAAAATAGCAACGTAGAGGAGAAGGTTGTTGGGAAAAATATGAACAACTGGACACCAATCTAGCCAAATCACAATTCATAATTGACATTATCTTTCCCTCTTTATGCAATCAATCATACGCAATCAATCATACAAATCAACACCAAGATTTTTAGGTAAAAAACCGATGCGGGAAAAATCACGAGATCATAGTCCACCTAAAAAACTTCCATTATCAACAAATAATAGATTCACAAGTGTTCTTCCTTAGATATAATATACATATCAACAAGAATAATCTATTCTTGAAATACAACAAGATTAAAGTTAGAAGTGTTTGAAAAAAACTCCCAACACTGACAACCTCATTTTCTGATTAAAAAAAAAACTAGCTTCTGCACCACCAATCTTCGATCCAACCGCCTAGAATGAAGAGTAACGTGTCTAGAAGCTGTTGTCAAAATCTCAGTCTGATCCAATGGTTAACGAGTTGGAAGTCAAAAAATGAAGACAAACTATTCATCTGTCTCTTCTTCCTTTCTTTCTCTTTGTTCTCTCTTCTCTCTTTTCTTAAATTCAAATCTGCTACTACAATGGCAGATCTCTTTTTATTCAAAGAGACATCCTTTCCCTCTCTTAATTAATTTTGTGGTGGCCTCATTATCACATGGTGTAAGACCACATACACCAAAATTAATTAAGAGAGGGGAAGATTGTCTCTTTGAATAAAAACCACTATAGCAGCAAATTTGAATTTGGAAAAAGAGAGAAGAGAGAACATGGGAGAAAGAAAGGAAGAAGAGGCAACCGAACAGTCTATTTTTTATTCTTTGATTTTAAACTAGTCAACCGTTGGATGAGGCTGAGATTTTGATAATAGCTTTTAAACACATTACTCTTAATTCTGAACGGTTGGATCGAAGATTGGTGATGCAAAAGTTGGTTGTTGTGTTAGAAAACATAACTTGACGTGTTGTGATCTTTTGTCAAACACTTCTCTCTTTAATCTTGTTGTATTACTAGAGTATATTGTTTTTGATGATATGTATATTTATAGCCCTTAGTTATTTGTTGATAGTGGAAGTTTTTTAGGTAGACTATGGTCCCATGGTTTTTCCCGCATCGGATTGATTGCATTATTTTATTTATTAGGTGATCCTAATTTTGATTACACAAAGAGAGAAGAAGGTAAAGGATTGGGACTTGACAATTGTGTGATTGTGATTTGGCTAGATTGGTGTCTGATTGTTCATATTTTTCCCAACAAAGTGGTATCAGAGCACTGGTTGTTTAGATTGAATTTCTTATGCAGTTAAAATGGAAAAGGAAGATTTAAGCATGATAAAGATCACTCCCTCCAATTATTTTTTATGAAAAACAATGATGGAGGATCACTTATATTGTGCAATGATTTGGCTTTGCTGCTTAAGTGTAAATGAATAAAGCTTGATGAAAATAGATGAGACAAAATGGAATGAGCTTAATAGAAATGTGACCGCTAATGTTAGAAATAGGTATCTTGTAAGTCCATTAATCATATTTTTCAAGAATATGACTGTTATACAATTTGAAAGATGTTGGAAGAAACCTTTGCTAAGAAAAGTGCACAAAACAAGGTTTTTTTAATTAGAAGTACAAAGATGATGAAGAAGATGCTTCAGTGCATATAAATGAATTCCAAGGGTTCCTAAATGAGCTGTCATTGATGAATCTTGAGTTAGCTGATGAGATGTAAGCACTGATCTTATCAAGTTTATTGGTGGATAGTTAAGAGACTTTAGTGGTATCACTTAGCAATTCTACTCCGAATAGAAAGACCACTTTAAAGAAAATGAAGGATAATATTCTCAATGAAGAGAGGAGGAAAGAGATAAACACTTATTATAAATCTCATGTATTTGTTACAAAAAGTCGAGGGAAAAGTCAAAGTAGTTTTTCTCACGGTAAGCAAGTTAGAGAATCTAGTAATAGAGAATTCGGTAATAGAAAAGACAAATGGAAGAGGGAGATTTCAGTCAAGGAAGGGAATTAAGTGTTATTATTGTGACTAGCCTAAGCATATTCAAAAAGACTGTAGAAAGTATAAAAGAGATAAAAAGGGCAAAGATAAAGATACGAATAGAGAGAATGGTACAACTGCAGTTGTATTCGATGGTGATGTTGTAATTGTTTGTGATGATGGTTTCGTTAATCTTGTATGTGAGGTACCACTTGGGTTACAGATTCAACAACTTTTTACCATATTACACCCCAACGTGATTTTTTAATATTTTACACTGCTGATGACTTTGGTTAAGTTAGGATGAGAAATCAAGAGATGGCTAGTGTTATGGGCATTAGAGACATTTGGTTAGAAACCAATACTGGGTGCAAGTTGCCACTCAAAGATGAGTGCCTACACTTGATCTCTACAGGTACTTTGATGAAGAAGACTATCATAATGGTAAATGAAAGCTATCCAAAATTCTTTAATTATTGCTAAAAGGAAGAAGATGAGTCTCTACATGTCACAGGCCAAGGTGATTAAAGGGGATGTGAATGCAATTGAAGACTGCTTTACTGATTTATTGCATTTATATTTGAGTGAGAAAGGCCTTGGCATCCTTGTGAATTTGAAGTACAAAGATGATGAAGATGCTTCAGTGCATATAAATGAATTCCAAGGGTTCCTAAATGAGCTGTCATTGATGAATCTTGAGTTAGCTGATGAGATGTAAGCACTGATCTTATCAAGTTTATTGGTGGATAGTTGAGAGACTTTAGTGGTGTCACTTAGCAATTCTACTCCGAATAGAAAGACCACTTTAAAGAAAGTGAAGGATAATATTCTCAATAAAGAGAGGAGGAAAGAGATAAACACTTATTATAAGTCTCATGTATTTGTTACAGAAAGTCAAGGGAAAAGTCAAAGTAGGTTTTCTCACGGTAAGCAAGATAGAGAATCTAGTAATAGAGAATTCGGTAATAGAAAAGAAAAATGGAAGAGGGAGATTTCAGTCAAGGAAAGGAATTAAGTGTTATTATTGTGACAAACCTAGGCATATTGAAAAAGACTGTAGAAAGTATAAAAGAGATAAAAAGGGCAAAGATAAAGATACGAATGGCTCTAATGGTACAACTGCAGTTGTATTCGATGGTGATGTTGCAATTGTTTGTGATGATGGTTGCGTTAATCTTGTATGTGAGGTACCACTTGGGTTGCAGATTCAACAACTTTTTACCATATTACACCCCAACGTGATTTTTTCATATTTTACACTGCTGGTGACTTTGGTTAAGTTAAGATGAGAAATCAAGAGATGACTAGTATTATGGGCATTAGAGACATTTGGTTAGAAACCAATACTGGGTGCACGTTGCTACTCAAAGATGTGAGGTATGTGCCCAATGAGTGCCTACACTTGATCTCTACAAGTACTCTTGATGAAAAAGAATAATGGTAAATGAAAGCTATCCAAAATTCTTTAATTGTTGCTAAAAGGAAAAAGATGAGTCTCTACATGTCACAGACTAAAGTGATTAAAGGGGAGGTGAATGCAATTGAAGATTGCTTTACTGATTTATTGCATTTATATTTGAGTGAGAAAGGCCTTGGCATCCTTGCCAAGAAGAATTACCTTCCATTAAAAGATATGAACTTGAGCACATGTACTCATTGTTTAGTTGATAAACAATATAGAGTTCCATTTCAAAGATCACCTTCACATAGAAGATCACATGTTCTTGATTTAGTTTATATTGATGTTTGCTCTATGATTGATAAGTCTCTTAGAGGTGCATTGTACTTTGTTAGCTTCATTGATGATCACTCTAAGAAAATTTAGGCCACTTGTTTGATCAAGGCCTTTCTCACTCAAATAAATCAGTAAAGCAGTCTTCAATTGCATTCACCTCCCCTTTAATCACCTTGGCCTGTGACATGTAGAGACTCATCTTCTTCATTTTAGCAACAATTAAAGAATTTTGGATAGCTTTCATTTACCATTATGATAGTCTTCTTCATCAAGAGTACCTGTAGAGATCAAATGTAGGCACTCATCTTTGAGTAGCAACTTGCACCCAGTATTGGTTTCTAACCAAATGTCTCTAATGCCCATAACACTAGCCATCTCTTGATTTCTCATCCTAACTTAACCAAAGTCATCAGCAGTGTAAAATATTAAAAAATCACGTTGGGATGTAATATGGTAAAAAGTTGTTGAATCTGTAACTCAAGTGGTACCTCACATACAAGATTAACGAAACCATCATCACAAACAATTACAACATCACCATCGAATACAACTGCAGTTGTACCATTCCCTCTATTCGTATCTTTATCTTTGCCCTTTTTATCTCTTTTATACTTTCTACAGTCTTTTTAAATATGCTTAGGCTAGTCACAATAATAACACTTAATTCCCTTCCTTGACTGAAATCTCCCTCTTCCATTTGTCTTTTCTATTACCGAATTCTCTATTACTAGATTCTCTATCTTGCTTACCGTGAGAAAACCTACTTTGACTTTTCCCTCGACTTTTTGTAACAAATACATGAGATTTATAATAAGTGTTTATCTCTTTCCTCCTCTCTTCATTGAGAATATTATCCTTCACTTTCTTTAAAGTGGTCTTTCTATTCGGAGTAGAATTGCTAAGTGATACCACTAAAGTCTCTTAACTATCCACCAATAAACTTGATAAGATCAGTGCTTACATCTCATCAGCTAACTCAAGATTCATCAATGACAGCTCATTTAGGAACCCTTGGAATTCATTTATATGCACTGAAGCATCTTCTTCATCATCTTTGTACTTCTAATTAAAAAAACCTTGTTTTGTGCACTTTTCTTAGCAAAGGTTACTTCCAACATCTTCCAAATTGTATAACAGTCATATTCTTGAAAAATATGATTAATGGACTTACAAGATACCTATTTCTAACATTAGCAGTCGCCTTTCTATTAAGCTCATTCCATTTTGTCTCATCTATTTTCATCAAGCTTTATTCATTTACACTTAAGCAGCAAAGCCAAATCATTGCACAATATAAGTGATCCTCCATCATTGTTTTTCATAAAAAATAATTGGAGGGAGTGAGCTTTATCATGCTCAAATCTTCCTTTTCCATTTTAACTGCATAAGAAATTCAATCTAAACAACTAGTGCTCTGATACCACTTTGTTGGGAAAAATATGAACAATCGGACACCAATCTAGCCAAATCACAATTCACAATTGTCAAGTCCCAATCATTTACCTCCTCTCTTTGTGTAATCAAAATTAGGATCATCCAATCAATAAAATAATGCAATCAATCACACAAATCAACACCAAGATTTTTACGTGAAAAACCCGATGCGGGAAAAACCACGGGACCATAGTCTACCTAAAAACTTCCACTATCAACAAATAACTAAGTGCTACAAACATACATATCATCAAAAACAATATACTCTAGTAATACAACAAGATTAAAGAGAGAAGTGTTTGACAAAAGATCACAACACATCAAATACATTACTCTTCATTCTGAACGGTTGGATCGAAGATTGGTGATGCAAAAAATAGATGTTGCCTCTTCTTCCTTTCTTTCTCTCGTGTTCTCTCTTCTCTCTTTTTCTAAATTCAAATTTGCTGCTATAGTGGTTTTTATTCAAAGAGATAGTCTTCCCCTCTCTTAATTAATTTTGGTGTGTGTGGTCTTGCACCATGTGATAATGAGGCCGCCACAAAATTAATTAAGAAAGGGAAAGGATGTCTCTTTGAATAAAAAGAGATCTGCCATTGTAGCAGCAGATTTGAATTTGAGAAAAGAGAGAGAGAACATAAAAGAAAGAAAGGAAGAAGAGACAGATGAATAGTCTATCTTCATTTTTTGATTTCCAACTCGTTAACCATTGGATCAGGCTGAGATTTTGACAACAGCTTCTAGACACGTCACTCTTTAATTCTGAATGGTTGGATCGAAGATTGGTGGTGCAAAAGCTGATTGTTTTGTTAGAAAATAAAGCTGTTAATGTTGTGAGTTTTTCTTAAACACTTCTCTATTTAATTTTGTTATATTCCAAGAATAGATTATTCTTGATGATATGTATATTGTAGCCTTTAGTTATATCTAAGGAAGAACTGTGAACTTATTATTTGTTGATAGTGGAAGTTTTTTAAGTGGACTATGGTTCCGTGGTTTTTCCTGCATCGGGTTTTCCTTGTAAAATTCTTGGTGTTGATTTGTGTGATTGATTGTATTATTTTGTTGATTGAGTGATTGTAATTATGATTACATAAAAAGGGAAAATGATTAAGACTTGACAATTATGAATTGTGATTTGGCTAGATTGACGTTTGGTTTTCCATATTTTTCCCAACAAAGGTTATAGAAAATCTTGTACACTGTATTCTTTTAAGATTGTAGATTAATATACTTTCTCTTTTGAAATTCTTCTCCTTATGCTTTTCTATATGGTAGCAAAGGTGTCTAAGACTCATGTCTAAATATCTGACTCCGAAAATTCCATAACGTTAACTGCTTTTGAATCCAATCTTCCTATCTTCAACCCACCCTCCTTTCAAACTCACTAAACTCACATGTCTGAACTACCCAACATGGAAAGCCACCATGTTACCCCATCTCAATGGTCAGAAAGTATTTGGCTATGTAGATGACACCATTCACTAGCTTATTAAAACCGCTACAGCCTCTAATGGTTTTACACTTCCCAACCCATCCTATGCCAATAAAGAAACCCAAGATAATATCATCTTTAGCTGCATCAATTTCCTCTATTTTAAATGAGGTATTAGCATACGTTGCTCCTTACAACACCTCTCTGAAGTCTTGTGCTAAAGCAGTACAAGTTCAATCTCAAACACTCTCTACTTTGTGAAAAGAAAGTTAATCTACAAGTGATTACTTTATGACAATCACATGTCTCACAGACGAGTTGGCTAATACTGGACAACCTCTAATGTGTGATGATATCATCAAATATTTATTTGTTGGGTTTGGTTCATAATATGACTCTCTTGTTTTCATGGTCACTCACCATGATACCTCTCTCACCTTAGAAGAGGTTTATTCTATGCGCTTAACGTGTGAGACTTGTATTCAACATAATAATCAACCTCTATCCTTGCCCACTACCTTTACCAATATTATCTCTCAACCTTTTTTAGGTTGACAAGGTCGCAACTACTCAACAACTCCCAAAGAAAGGGTACAAGGTCAATTCAGTGACAATTATGGCGGTGGTCATGGAAACATAACAGTTTGTTGTGTCAACTTTGTGAGAAATTTGGTCATACAACCTCCCATTGTTGGCCATTTTTCAAACTCAACTACTGCTTCCAAATCTTCAAGCAAACCTTGTCTTCAATCAACCTCAACAGCAATTAGCTGAACAACAAGAGTGACATCATGACACTGACACCACATATCATTTGACCAACAACATAAGTAATCTAAACATCAAAAATGATGATTTTTCTAGCAATGATTAAATTCATATTAGTGATGATACAAGTTTGAAAATCACTGATATTGTAACTACTTCTTTATCTAATTCCTCTTCATCTTTTATTTTTGATCAATTTTTTTTTTATCTCAAAAATTATAAAAATATCTTTTCTCGGTTCAAAAAATTACTCTAGATAATTATGTTTATTTTGAATTTCATAATTTTTTTTTTACTTAAGAATTACTTGGGAATGTATTACATAAAGAATTTATGTCTGATGGCCTTTATTGCTCCTCTCTATCTCTTTATTGCTGCTTTCCATTTTCTATTTAGCGCTAAGGTTTCTATTGCTATTGGCATTGTTGTCTTGGTCATGCCTCATATATTACTATTTAAAATGTGCTTGGCCATAATAATTTACCTTTGGTTCCAATAATAGATAAATTGTTTGTCTTGAGTGTGAGATGGCTAAAAGCCATAATTCACCTTTATATTCTTCAATTCATTTTGTTTCAAAACCACTTCAATTAATTTATTTTTATGTATAAGCTTTGTTATTTCTAGTTATAAATCATGTTATTATGTTTGTTTCTTACATGCCTTTACCAAATTTCATATGGATTATTTTCTTCAAAATTAAAAACAACTTTGTTCCTTTCTAAAATTAAAGCTCTTCAAAATTAATTAGGGGGATGATCAATAAAAAAATTTAAATAATTATTCTAAAACTTATGGAATTCAACCTCGTTTATCTTGCCCTTACACATATGAACAAATGGGTTATGCTGAATATCGAACATCGTGAAGTTGATGAAATCAGATTAAGCTTACTTGCTCACTCCTATTTACCAAAATCATACCAGGAAGATGCATTTTTAACTGCTCCTTGTATCATTAGCCATCTTCCTTAAAAAATGCTCAAGGGTAAATCACCATTTGAAATTAATGGCTTATACTTAGAAACCTAATTTTTTTTTTGATAATCCAAAAAAAAAAGAGAGGGTTGTCCATGCATGTTCTTGGCTATGTTTATTGGCAAAAGTTGCGTTCTTATAATAAGTATAAAACTGATTTTCGATCCAAATCTTTATCTTCCTTGGTGACAATTTATCTCACCACGATTATAAATATATATCTTGATTCAGCCATGGGGAAAATTTATGTCTCACATCATGTCATTTTTTATGAATCTTTGTTTCCATGCCAACAAGAGTCCTCTCCCCAAGTTCCTCATAAACCAGAAATTTCTTCCTTACCATCCTTTTTATGTCACTAGACTGCTCATGCTAACACTGTAGGTCAACTCCCACCTTCTACGAACCAGCTGCCAGGTGATCAGATCATGCCATAAAATCAGCCGACCTTGAATGCTCAGTGACACTTCAGTGTACACAACCAATTCCATTCCATCTTCAACTACTGCTGCTGCAATTTCTCAACCGTCTGCGCTCCTCTACATTCCCTTGCTCTTCAGGATGTCTTTCCAGATGAGCCCCGATAACACCATATATTGGTATCGCTCGCTATCCATTACCTCGGTGTTTACTGACTAAGCATGTCTCTTCTATCACAATTTAATTGTTTCTTCGAGGCCTCTAAACATCACCAATGGCGTTCAACCGTGGACATTGAATTTAATGTTCTTGTCAAAAATGGTACATGGGATCCTGTACCTCCTAAGCCTAGTTATAATCTAGTAGGCAACAAACGGGTGTTTCACATAAAGAGACATGCATATGGTCGTGTTGAGCGTTTTAAAGCATGACTGGTGGCTAAGGGATATCATCAGCAACATGGTGTGGACTACACATAAACCTTGAGTCGGTTAAGACAAGAACTATACATTTATTACTATCTTTAGCCATCACATGACAATGAAGAAGTGTTTACATGCAGATTGACATCCAAAATACCTTTCTACATAGTCTCTTACAAGAGGAAGTTTACATGCAACAGCCCTAAGGATACTTTTCCAATCATATCTGCCGATTGAAGAAGAGCTTATATGGCCCTGAAATAGGCTCCTAGAGCCTGATTTTCTAGGCTGATAGACATTTTACAGCAGATGGGCTTTGTTGGTTCAGAGGCAGATTTCTTCTTATTCACTCTTTACACTGCTATTTTCTCTAATTTCATCCTCATATATGTTGATGATATAATCATCTCCGGGACTAACTCTATTGAAATTGATAAGTTTATTCAGCAACTTGGTGCGACTAACTCCATTGAAATTGATAAGTCTATTCAACAACTTGGTGCTGTCTTTCTAGTTAAGGATTTAGGAACTCTATCCTATTTTCTTGGTGTAGAAGCCTTGGTTGATGGACATGATATGTTTTTGACGCAAAGAAAATATGTAGCTGACCTGTTACAATAGGTTCACCTACATGAAGCCAGGCCTTGTTCAACTCCCATGAGTACCACTTGTATTCTATCTAAGTTTGACAGCTCTGACTTTCAGATCCTCAACTCTATCGATCGCAGCACTATTGGTGCATTACATTACTAATGATTCACTCGTCCAGATATTGCTTTCGTGGTTCACCGTGTTAGCAAATTCGTGCATCAACCCAAGGACAATCATTGTCAAGCTGTCAAATACATCCTTTGATACTTAAAATCCACAGTGAGCTATGTCGTTCATTTTATAAGCACCTCAGATCACTCTTTTCGGGGGTTCAGTGATGCTGATTGGGCTGGTGACAGAGATGATAAACGTAGTGTTGGGGGCTATTGTATTTTTCATGGAACCAATCTAACCAGTTGGAGCTGCAAACAGCAACAAACTGTTGCTTATAGCAGTACTGAATCAAAGTATAAATGCCTCTCAAATACAGCGGCTGAAATACGTTGTCTCCAATCCATTCTCCACGATCTGCAGCTTCCCTTAGTAACCAGTCCAAAACTATGGTGTGATAATATTGGAGCTACTTACTTGTTCTTTAATCCAATTTCCATGCCAGAACTAATTAAACATAGTGAAATTGATTCTCACTATGTTAGGGATCAAGTTTTAGTAAAACAACTTCAGGTCTCCTTTCTATCTTCTAGGGATTAGTTTGCAGATTTATTAAATAAGCCATTTGTTTTCAGCTACTGCAGGAAAACCTTCATGTTCAAGACCTACCCATTCGATTGAGGGGGCGTGTTGGAGATTGAATTCAAAAATGAAATTTCTTGCTGATATTTCGGGATAACTAATTTGGTTGTTAACATTGTGATGTTATCCTTTAGTTTTAAAATAGCTAACGTAGAGGAGAAGGTTAACGATAATCTATCTGTAAAGCCTTATACACTGTATTCTTTTAAGATTGCAGATTAATATACAACTCTATCTCATGTGAAACTCTTTTCCTTGTGCTTTCCTACACTTTCAAAGATGCTATTTTTGTCGTGGTTCATTTAAAATTGAAAAGCTTGAAATGACTATGGATCACTTGTGATGAGATCCCAATGGAGCTAAGTGAATTGGCAAGCTAAGATTCTTAGCCAGCCATGGCTTTATATGGTCATGTTGACATAAAGAATGTCTTAAGCTTTGATCATATTAAAATATTAGACTTGCATATAAGGTTGGAGAAACAATCGTGGACTTTACCGGCGATTAAGAGATGGGTTTTCTCTCTATTAGGAGTAACAATCAGCATGTCTGATGGGCTGTGGTTAGTGTTGATCCTTTCAGTACATTATGATATGGTCGGTATGCATGGTTCTGCTAGATTCTTTGGTGTCTGGCAAAAACGACAAGTTTCTCGGAAAAATGGATGGTTAGGGATATACCTTAAGATTCTCAGTTATCTTGATCAATCCATGTTGACCATCCTATCCTAAAATAGCAGTAGTACCTAAATTTAAGGCATGAATTTCCATGCCTGTTTTTTTCGAGGTATGAATTTAAGGTACCCTCTCCTTTGTCATTGTTGATACTGGTAGAAAATGCTGCATAGCTTCAATGTAAGTTCTTATTCCTCTCTCCCTCTTTCGGACTCTCTAAATTAGTAATGCTTTAAAGAATAGGTAGGGAAATATGGTTATGGTTTTGTTATTATATCTAAAAACCATTTGTTTTGGATTTGAAATTCTTGTATGATTTGCATGAGAGTTTTTTTTTTTTCCTCTCCATGTCTTTTGTCATAGCAATGGTGGCATTTTCTGAGAAATTTTGCGTCAGAACATGAAAGAGCAGCCTCTAATTTTTATGAATTCACATTTGGCTGTTTCCTTCTCCCACCTTAATGTGTCTTTGATTTCATTTCAACTTTTTTCTGTACGTCAATGGACGTTCAAACAAGTTTTCTAGGAAATTTTGTCTCTGAAACAGATTGGCATTAAGAGTTCTTGTATTTAATATTTGATATATGATTATTTTTCCTTTCCTTCTGATATGATGCCCTGCCTTTATGTTATGAATTGAAGTGGGTTGATGAGGTTATTTGTTCTTGATCCTGATAGCACATTGTTTCGGATTTTCTCCTCTGCACTTTTCCTTTGGCATTAGTCTTTATGTTTGGAGTCTTGTATGACTATCTTAGGATACATTTTATGCACTGATAAAATTGCTTGATGACGTTCATCTGCACTCCTAACATCAAGTTTTGAGCCTCCAGGAAGGTGTTTCGACAGATAGATTTTATTTTTTCACCTGTTATGACTTTACATCTTGTATTCTGTTTAAGGACAACATTTCTTACGCAACTAATCTTTCAGAATCTATAATATCAAAACTTCAAAATCTTAAAATCTAGTATGCAGGAATTGTGGAGTACTTGTTTCTGCAGCATCTTCTCAGTTAATGTACATTATTTTTTCTTCATGAGATTGGCCTGCGAATCGTTACTATGATAGATAAGTATCTTTATGATTTTTTTTTTCGTTTCTTTTCTCATTTATCTGGTAAAGTTTCTGTAATTCTTTGCTGTAAATGAAATTTGTGTAAGGCTGCTTTCTGGGTCAGAATATGATTCATTTCGTGTTTCATTGCTAGTTGCTACTGTCGAACATGATTGTTCTGATTATTTTTTTTTGAATATCCTATGGTTGCATCAACTGCAGATTGATATGATAATGCCGAAATGCTATGAGTATAGTAGATAAGACAAAGCTGAATTGCTAAGAGCCAGTAGATATCCTCATTGATTTGCTGTTCTTGCATAATTAATCATCTTCTGATCATGCCCTTAATTACCTCGGTTTTCTATTTCGTGTTACAGCATTAAAATCGGAATCGGTGTAGTCATACACCCGATAGAAGTTCACTCGGCGTTAACTCGGTGTATGCAACAATGGAAACACTTCGTGGACCTCAGCTTACAATGAACGATGGTGCTACACTGGTGACAGAGGTGGTATCGGATGATGATTCGCATCTTTGCCTCTATATATTATTGCAGGACATGATTAAAATTGGTGACATGGTTGTTGGGTTTGACATCGAGTGGGGCTTCAAAGGGACTTCTGCTAGCAGATCAGGAAGCACTTCTAGCAGAAACACCGAGAATCATTCTCAGTCTGACAAGTCAGAGCACCTTCCTAGGAGAGTAGAACATCACATTGCTGTGTTGACTTTCTGCACAAAACTTGGCTGCGTCCTAATAAGGCTCTCTCCTAATCATATCTCGCCATCTCTAAAACGCTTTCTCTCGATTAAGGACATTATGTTTGTAGGAGTTCATATCAAGGAAGATCTTCAAAGGCTAAGATGTGTTGACGGTCTGGTGGTTCGGAATGCGGTGGAGTTGAGTGAACTGGCTGCTAAAATATATGACCAACCTCGATTCACTGCTTATAGTGCAAGGGAATTGGCTTACAGAATAGCTTCACTAAAAGCTGACTCAAAACCTCTCAATGTTTTATGGTCAAATTGGTTTGATCATACTCTTTGCCCTGAACAGATTGAGTCTGCAACCATTGATGCTTATGCAACGTACAAGATTGGCAAAAAGCTTATGGAAAGCGGCAGTAGCAGTGTCAAGAGGCTGTTCTCATAATCTCTACACTTATGTCCAACTTCAGCCTTGAGGAATTGTCGTGTCTGTCTATTCAATAATGCATGTCAGATTGAAAAATGATTGTGTTCTGTCGTTGTCGTTGTCGTCCTCTGAGTTCATTGTTAGCCGATGGTGTTCCTGGTATTTCAGAGCCTTGCATTTCTTTTGTATTTCACCATTTAGACCAATGTAGTACTCTATTATTATTGTTATTATTATAAATTAACTTTAAATTATATTATACAAATATAATATCAAATAACAAAAATTAATCTTAAAATTTAAAATATTTATAAATAGTAAATAATTACGAGAATTTTAACTTTAAAGTAATTATTCATAACCATTTAGCTGCTCCTAGAAAGTTATCTGTTTAGCATAATTAATTTTTGATGATAACACTAATCTCATATCTAGGAGACAAGTGTCTTAGTCGTTTATAAATACAAAACATATCTCTCTTTAAGAGATGTTTTTTTTTAAAAAAAACACGTCATGTGATTTTAGTGAGACAATACATCTTTGAAAGCCTATCATGTATGGGTATCATTTATGGATACGTTAATCATGAGTAACTATTAAAATCCCTCGTCTTGGAGGCTATGATAGGCCCATCAATCTCACTTCGATCAAAAGACGAGAGCCTTAATCACTTATAAGCACAAAAGATACCTCTTTTCCCATGAGGCGTCTTTTAAAAGGACAAAACTATTATGTGGTTCTAGTGGGACAATATCTCTTAGAGGGCCTATAATATATAGGTGTGGGCACACATCAACATTGACACTGCCTATGAAAATATTAGCCATGTGTGACTACCAAAGCTTATTGTCTAGAAAGCTATGATGATGTCATCAATCTCATAACAGTTAGAAGATGAGAATCTTGGTCGTTTATAAATATAAAATGCACCTCTATTTTTCTAGAAATGACTTTTACAAGGATAAAATACACGATGTGATTCTAGTGGAACAATATCTCTTAAGAGGCCTAACATATACGAGTGTGAATACACATCATTAATTTTATTACTTTTACCATAACTCTTAGTCCTCTTTTGTTTTTCATTCTATACGGATATTTTCATTAATCTATCTACTTTCTGACACTCACTGTCATAATATTTTCCCAATAACAGGAGATCAGGGATTTCTCAATTCATATTACGAAGACTTTCCGAATGCACATTTCTTCCAACCTAATTTACCCCAGGAAGTTTTGAAAACTAGGCCTCTACCTGATATGGAGCCACTCTCTACTTTATATAATGCAGATGTCGGTCTTTACACGCTTGCGAACAAGGTATTTCTTGTGCACAAAAAAAGATGGTTATTATTTATGTTGATAGGGAAGATTTACTGCTTCCATAACTGTTGATGCTATTTTTTTATGCTTTTGTTGCAATGATTGGAACAGAGTATCATATCTTCAACCTTTCCTCTCTTGTCAATTTCTGTAAATCAAACAAGTTCAACGCAGGTTGAAATTAAATCTGCCTGGTCTATCTGACTTTGAATGGGATTTTAAGTCTTTTGACTAGCTGTTAGAATGAACGCAAATTGAACTAGAGTCTTTGTAGACGGGGTATGTGGTTCACAAACTTCTACAAAACAAGTTCCATATTAGAAAGGAGATTCTTTGATATTTAAGTTAGTAAATTATAAATGAAAAATAATGTATAACAAAAAAACTAAAAACATATAAGGGTGTAATTGTGAATATTGCTATGTGTGGCATTGTATCGTGTTCTGTTTTGTTGTTATTTTATAACATGAGGTATTTATCTACATTGATTATATGAAATTGTCTCATGAAAAGTGAAGATGTAGATATATGGTGTGAGAGTAATCATGAAAAATAATTATTTTTACTGTGCAGATATTTGCTTTCCGCCATCAATTGGAGAATTGTTGTTGAATCAGGGATTAGAAAAGCAGAAAAAATTGATTGGCGTCTAGCATATGAACTAGGCTTGCCCACTTGTGATAGCACATAAGAAGTCATCTAACCTCCTACGGCAGCCTTGACGTGCATGTTTGATATTATGATAGCTTTTATAGTTTTGATTTGAAAAAAATTGTTATATAAAAAGTATTTTTGGTTGAGATTAATTTTGTATTTATAAATGTTTGGTTAAAACTGTGGTTAAAATTAAGGTTGAATAAAAAATAGTTTAATGTGTTTGGTTAAGAATGCTTTTCAAATTGAGGTTATAAAATAACTAAAAAAGATATATATTAATATTGATGGTTTTTAATTTAAATATTCTAGATTTAACTATTGCTATTACATCTTGAAATAAATAATACTTTATATAAAATATTTTTTATTATTCCATTAAACTATCTACAATTCTATCACGTATGAAATTCATTTGACAAGGACTATAATTTTTATGGTTTTTTGAGCATGCAACAAAATCAGTTAAAATATCATCGGGAACAAAATTGGAATTACGATCAAATTCTGCAAATGCTACGCCATTATGCGATCTCCTTCTAATTTACGTATTGTTATTAAATAATATTAAACACTAGTTTTTTGAATAAAACACAATTAAAAATAATAAAAAAAATTTTTATTGGGTTGGACCCAGTCCAATACATTTAGGTTCAGACCGGACCTGGTCCAACCATGAACAGTAAAGATGTTATCCACTATTCACGTGAACTATACAAGTGAATTAATTCACTTTGCACTGTTCGCTTTTGTAAAGGGAACAATGCAAAGTGAATTACTATTCACGTGACTGTGCAAGTGAACGTGAATAGTAATTCACTTTGCACTGTTCGCTTTGGAAAGGGAACAGTGCAAAGTGAATTACTATTCACGTGAACTGTGCAAGTGAATAGTAATTCACTCTGCATTATTTGCTTTATAAAAGCGAACAGTGCTTCACGTGAATTGTGCAATTCACTCTGCACTGTTCGCTTTACAAAAGCAAATAGTGTAAAGTGACTAAATTCACTTGCACAATTCACGTGAAGCAGTTTGGAGCTGATTTTAATTTACTTGTGTTTTCAACACAATACTAACTGGGGCTCATAAAAAGTAAACAACATTTCATATTTTATCAAACATGTATTTTATGTGGTTTGTTTCAAAAGCATAAGCAACCATAAAAACAAACATTTTTAAACGACACAACCAATTGACTAGACAACACTGTGTGTCCTCCCTTTGTTTTTTTTAATTGTTAATGTAGGTATTCGAGTTAGTTTGTGTGCACCTCAATTAATTCTACGAATCTTGAAATTAACGACCATGTAAGTTTCTAATGGTCCTGAGGGGACTCGAACTCATGATCATTGGGGAGTAAACCCAAAACTTGATTAGTTGAGTTACCCTTCAAGGTTCCCTTTTCTGTTGTTTTTTTCTTTGATGTAAGGCTGATATCATAAAGAATATAATGATGTGGTGAATTATCAATGCATTGTTAAATGATTTTTTTTTTAATTTTTACATAAATCGCATGTGGATTGAGTATAAGTTTAAAATATCATCAGAGAGAAAAATTACAGAGGATAGGTATTAAAATGTTTCTCTATTTCTTAAAAAAACAACGTGAATATATAGCAATGCATTTTGTAAGAGCTGCTGGTTATTATATAGCAATACAAGTTGCTTAAATTGGATACATTAAATAGCCTAATTCTTAGCTGATTTACTTCCATCAGCAGTCAATGTCTCTTTCTGTTTCTGTCTTGTCCTCCAACATAACCTTCCTTGTTGCTGCAGTTGATTTGTTTCTATAATCAACCAATGTCTCAACGTCTCTTTCTGTTTCTGTTTTGTTACCATTAATATCCTCCCTCAAACTAGGCCGAGGTCGGAGGCATAGTTTGTTCTTGAAGTAAGCTAGTGCAGCTTTTGACATAGGTTTTGTGAAGATGTCAGCTATTTGGTCATGAGTGGAGATGTGTTAAGTAATGAGAAGTCCAAGGGCAACATGTTCACGTACGAAATGGTAATCCAACTCAATGTATTTGCTATGAGCATGAAACACAGGGTTGACAATCATGTGCAACACAATGAGATTATCATAGTAGAGGATAGGCGGAGAAGTATGTGAGATGTAAAGATCTTGTAGGATGAAGGTGAGCCATGTAAGCTCTGCTGTTGTGTGTGTCATAGCTCTATATTCGGCTTCAGTGCTGGAACGAGAGACAGGGGGTTGTTTCTTGGCACACCATGAAATGAGATTGCTGCCAAGAAATGTGCAGTATTCGGTTGTGGAGCGTCTTGTTGTAGAGCAACCTGCCCAATCTGCATCGGAGAAGGCACAAAGATCAAGTGTAGAGTGGGAAGTAAAGTTTAAACTAGTATCAATTATGCCTTTGATATATCTTATGATACGATGAACCATTTTGAAGTGTATAATAGTTAGAGCATGCATGAATTGGGAGACAAAATTAATAATGTATGAAATATCAAGTTTGGTGAGTGTTAGATATTATAAAGCACCAACAAGCCCATAAAAAACCTGTGGATCTTGCAGTAATATATCAGTTGCTGCAGTCTTAGTCTTGGCTTCTAGTGGTGTACTTATTGATTTACAATCCACCATACCAGCTCGTTCAAGGATCGTCAATGTATAGTATGATTGAGAGAGGTGAAGTCCTTCAGGTGTATGAGTGATTTCAATCATTTTTATTTATATGATAAAAATTAAGCAAAAAATAATGTGAATCTGTGCAAGTTTCAAACTCAAAACTTAAACTATTGGGTTGAAATGTTTTTTTTGACAATTAATAATTCAACAATTAACATATTCTTTACTATATCAAAACATATGAATCGTTTTTTCTTTAATTTGTTCAAATATTAATTTGATGGATGGTCACAAAAAGTGCGAAGGTCAGTCTTTCAAGAGACAAGCAAATGCTTCAGCATGTCCAGAAAACTTGCAAAAAACCTTGGATCGAAGTCTCGTGAATATTGCTAAATGGAGTTAAGCGTCGACAGAAACATCTTTTCAATGGCTATCTATCCATCTTTTCAATAGCAAATTAAGCTGAGAAAGGTCGATCCACCTGCCCAAATCCTATCAAGTTGATGCGCAATTGGATGATAATGGCGACTGAAACTGATGTTTTTCACGCAACCTTTTTGTTATTATCATATTTTAATCATTAAAGTTCTTGTTAAACTTAGAAAAGAAAATTGATGATTATGGCTACGGTCATGCAACATCCATAATCGATGGGTATGGCAGTGGTTTTAACTTTGGTTGACTATTGTACGGAATCCCTAATTTGCACATAGATTGATCTTTAATCTGTTTGTGCCCATATAAAGAGTCATTTTCTTGCATGAATTAGATTAATATAAGTTATATTTTCGTTCCGTGTTGGTATGTTTTTAAAGTATCTGAAGAACCTGAAACAAACTCTTATTCGATGAGCGATCTCGTAATTACAATCTTACTTTTCACCATGTTGTTTAAGATTTGGTGAGATGTTCTAATAGTATTTTCTTGTTTTTTAATAGGCATGTTTAACTTTTTTTTTTTTATATATAAACTTTTTTCTAGTCGTTGCCATCTTCTTGATAGTGTTGTTTTTAATAATTTATCTTGATTATATATATATATATATATATATATAAAAGTTATTTTATGTTGTGAACATATACACAACTTGTCATGGGTCCACCCACCAATTGCTATTGTTATATGATGCCCTCTTTATGTGCTTGTTTGCCTTTTGGCTTTGTTATGAAGCAGATTAAAAAGAATGCACAAATTACTTGCACAGTAATAGGCATTTTAAAGGGAAACTTTTTTTAAAAAAAAAAAGAAATCTGAATCTTTTGAACCACCAACACATGTACCAAACTTTTTGATTCTGTCCATCATAGAAATATGAATATGATATCAACTTTGCCACTAGCCCCCCTTTTGTTTTGTTTTTAAGGAAAACACTTTTTTTAAAAAACAATTTTCTTCACTTTTTAATATTTGGTAGCTTTAAAAAAAATTAGTTGAAGAGAATATTTTTCACTGAAAGAAAAATATGATCTTAAAAGAAAAAATATATTCTCCAAAAAACACTTTCCGAGACTTAAAAAATGGTCAAATGACTAAATATTTTTTTATTTTTATTTGTTTTATTTGAAGTAATTTGTGAAATTAATTTTTTTAAATTTCATACTCTTTTTACTTTTTCTTATATCAGATTTGATCCTTATTCTATCAATAATTTTTTTTTAAAAAATTAATAAGTTATTTTTCAGCTTATTTTTTTATAACATAACCAAACATTAAAAACTATTTTTTAATTTATTTTTTATAGTACTGCTAAACATCAAATAATAATTTACTTTTTAAAAATTTATTTTTTGAAAAAACTATTTTTAACAAACAGATGAGACCTGGATTACCCAGTTAAAACTTGTGAGTTGAGGATATTGAGAAGACATTACAAGATGTTGATTGATATTGGAAGGTTTTCTAGCATTGAATTTTCTTATTTGATGATTGAGATCTTCTTCAATCTTAGTGAATTGTCATTGAACTAACCCACCATTGTCAATGATTTTATTAACTTTTACTCTAGTTCTTGATGAGTCATTAGCAATAGAGAAATTCTAATTGATATAGACTTGCTTTTTTCGATAGTAGATATAGACTTACTCTGGCCTTTTCTTTTTAGTTATTGCTTGTCATTTTCCAATAATCAAGACACATGGCGACTAACCCTAAAATATTTAATAATTAAAAAGTAAAAGCAGATTATAAAAGGTGGGACATTAGTGAATCATCATCCTTATCCTGAAAGGCTGTATGCTTCATGACAAGCTCTATTATTTTAGCTTTAAAGATGAAGAAAGCTACAAACTTTGTGCCCCTAACATAGCTTTTTTCGTTGAAATTTATATAGTTCATGGAAGGGACATGGATACCTTCGATATCAAGACACATAGCCACCTATGAGAGAATCATTGTTTGAGTTTAAGGTTGTGAAAAGTTGGAAAACAATATTTTGTCTAAACACAAGCAAGTTGATAATACTATGGAAGCTAATTAAATCTTGAAATTAGCTTCCTCCTCTTAGTTTAAGTCCACAAGGGCATGGATTGGACAGTATCTGAGGCTGTTTTTTTCTAGTATTATACAAACTTGGGAATATGCATTTCTGATACCTTCATTTAGTTGATATTGTAACGTCTACAGTTCCTGGAAGTTGTCATATTCTAGAGTAGTTTTTTATACATTGTCTTCTTTCCCATGTATTTGGAACCAATTCCGCTTCTCCTTCAATCTAAGTTTTGCATGCACAAGACATTGCTTCTCACTCATACTCCTTTTTTTTTTTTGGAATAGATCACATTGATTATTATTAAGATTGTGATTTTCATGATTTGTTTGTTAAAAAACTATTTCAACTTAAAAGTTTAAGTTATTATGTGGAGTTCAAGATATAATTTTTATTATTTTCTAACACCTCCCTTTAAGTAAGTCATTTGATCTTGAAACTTGTAAAGGCTCATACTATCTTGTGTTTAATTTTTATCAAATAGATAGGGTGGTAAGATTCAAACTTGAAACTGCTTGGTCATCAAGATTCTGATATCATGTTAAAGAACTATTTCAATCTAAAAACTTAAACTATTAGATAAGGTGTCAAAATATGATTTATATTATTTTTTAACAGTTCATAAAAATAAATCGAACTTTACAAGACAAGATGCGACTAGATGAAACCGAACAAGGCCAATGTCTCATAGTAGGCATGGGATAAAAAATAGTCTATGGATACATGTGATCGCTCACCAAACACTAAGGTAAGTGAAATCTACCTCAATATGTACATTCTCAGGAGTTAAAGAACAAGGTATTTTTTGACATGATCATGTGTATTCCATAGCTTCACTTGAAACTTTGGCAGTTATTTTACTTGTACCTGTTTTTGCATTCAGTAATTAAGACTATTATCTCCCTCAATAAACAAGCTCCACAGTTGTGTGAGGCATGTCACTAATGCTTTGACATTTCCAATGTAACTGTAATTCCTCCTTGGGGTGGCCAGGATGACAATCATGAAGGACAGCTATGTTTGGCAATTTAAATTATGGAAGCACAATATGGTCCAAGCCAATAATGTCGAGCTACAATAATCAACCATGAGCTATAATTATTCCTTCCTGTGTTCTTTGATTGAAACCTTGTTCCTTTGTGATGAACCCTAGCTTGCTAGCATTTTCATAACCTATTCACATAACTCATGTTTTAAGCTTTATATAAAGTCCATTAATTCTTTAAGGAGACAATTTCTATGCTAGCAACGAAAGATAAACAGGTACAAACACACAAAGTAATAGAGGGCGATTGAAGGACAAAAACCAAGCTGAGCCTGGGAGATGTCTACAATATTATTAAATAAAATATCGTAAAACTAGATGGGATAGGAAACAAAAACAAAGATTAATGTTCTGAAATGATTAATGGTTATTCTTACAGTGTTTAAGCACACAAAATCACTGAAGAAGAGGAAGAGAACGTTTGTTTGGTCACCCAAAAGACACAGCAACTTGAAGAAATGATACCTCGGAACCTCATCCGGAGTTAAGATTCCACATATGTTTTATTATCTTTTACTTTCTTCCATTTTCTTAGAAACCAAACATAGAAACAAAAGGAAAAAAAAGAAAAGAAAAAAAGGGGAAGGTAATTCAAAGCCAAGAATTAGACTTGCCTAGAGGCTTCATTGCCTCTTATCAGTACCATCTTTCTTTTGAATCTTTAGGCCACGGATCTAAGGCTGTTTCATTATGCCCAGAAAGTAATCCTTCAAACAATCTTCTCTCCCAAAGTGCCATGATGATCTCCTCCTTCGACTCGACCTACAATGGAAAAAACCCTAATCGGAAAAGAAATGAAAAGAAAATATGATCAAGAAAAAGAAGGAAGGAAGGAGGAAAGAAGATGCCAACATTTTCATGTTCTTGGTTATTTATACACGCCATGAGTACCAAGGTTAAGAGGTTTCTTGGGTCTTGGGTTTAAGACGGATGACACTAGAACTAAAATAGAAGAAAATAAATTAATGTAAGCCACGTACAAGTGAGGGTCTACTTTGATATAATATA
The DNA here is from genome assembly GCF_951802175.1 of Populus nigra. NCBI lineage: Eukaryota > Viridiplantae > Streptophyta > Magnoliopsida > Malpighiales > Salicaceae > Populus > Populus nigra. Next base: position 12,909,571 of record NC_084862.1, on the reverse strand, counting down.
TACAATGAAGGAAATATATCTCATTAATTTAATGAACCTATGGTGGGAATATAAGGTGAACCATCTAAATGTAAGGTCCATTAAGAAAATAAAAATAATTAGCCATCATTAATAAAGAAAGGAAAAATTATAAGTGATTATTGATTTGTTTAGAAAACTTAATAATTGATTAAGTGGCTTGAATATAGCCCCCATTAACTTGATTAATGTTTTTTTTTTAATCAAGTTTGGTGACCACTAACTAATTAAGTTTGATCAAGTGGCGTAGAAACCATTATTAATTATTGTTGTATAATTAATTATAGATATTTAGCTCATAAATACAATGAATTTGCTTAATTTCAACATGGAAGGACATATTAATTAATCAACATTAGTAAAGAAATGAAAAATTAGAAGTGATTATGGACTAGTTTATAAATCTCAATAAATTAATTAATTTTTTTTTTATCAAGTTCAGTGACTATATTAATAAATTAAGTTTGACCAAGTGGTGCAGAGACACCATTATTATATGTAGCTGATAAATACAATGAATTTGTTTAATTTGAACATGAAAGGGCATATGTTTTGACGAAAACATGTTTTGATGGTGAAAATTATGCTTAAAGTTGCAACAATAAGATATATTATAGAGTTGTACGGTCATTCTCAAGCCTTCTGGATGGTCCAAGCTTTTGATCAAGGACTTGACCGAATTTCTCGAGACATTCGGTCGTGGTTCATATTTGTAGATACAGAAAACCTGTAAAATCTCAAACTAAAAATTTAAAGGGATAAAATTTTAAGAAATAATTTATATTATTTTTTAACATGTTATTTTAAGTTAAAGCAAACTTATATATGTTTATATTACCATATTAAAAAATCAATTTAATCCAAAAATTTAATTAGCTGTTAGGTGAGGTTTCAATAAATAATTTATATTATTCTTTAATGTAATCAATAATTAATTTGATTTTTTTAAATAATTTTTAATTTTAATAATACCCAAAATTTATGTGTTATTTAAAATGTTCCAGAAATTGTTTTGAGAGTCTGTGTATCTTCTTAGGAAAGGAAAATCTTTTTTCTTTCTATCAAAATCGAAACCATTCTAGAAAATGCCATCGCAATGATGCTTAATAAAAGGTAAAAAGGAAAAAGGAAAAAGAAAAAAGAAAAACTAGAGGAGTAAAAAATCAAAAAGAAAAAGGGGTTTAAAGCAACTTTTAAGATGACTTTGCATGAATGTGAATATTACTTCACTTGAAGGGAAAAGTGATGTCAGATGGTTCAGAAATCAAGATAAGTTCACATAATTGATTCTCAACTCAATCATTTACCCATTCAATTTTGCTGTGCTAGTTTTTATTTTTATTTTTTTTCTGTTGAGGTTAAGTTTTTTTATTTTTTATTTTTTTAAATAGAGTACTAGTTTGCTGAAAATATTTAAATCATAAAGAATTTTTTTGTCTTTTATTAAACTCTATATAATGAGTCAATTTTAAAATTTTTTGATTTAATTTCTTGCCATGAATATCAAATTAAATTATATAAGAGTTAATTTGATGCGACTCAATTGATTTAATGATTCTAAAGACAACTCAGATTACTGATACATGGCATGGTTTGGGATTCCATATAAAAAGAGAATTTTTTGTTACAATAGAAGCAGTTAAGGCCGATTTCATGAAAGCGAGCAAGTTAAACAAAAATAGAGATAAAAAGACTATTTGATATTATTATTAAACACGACTCAACGAGTCAGCTTTGAAACATTTGGATCCATTAACCTATATGAGAGTTGACTCTAGCTGATCTAGTTAACTTGATGCGTTCAAAGACAACTCAGATAACTGGTAAAAACATTATTTGACTTCAAAAAAATTTCTAAATGATAACTTTTTTCTACAAATATCGAGACAATGACATATTTGATCAACTTAGCTTTTGTGGGTTAACTCACAAAACTTGTGATCCAGATCACGGACTTCACTAGTCTTAAAAATTTGATCTTTTAAAACTATTTTTTATTTAATGAAATGATAACATAAATTGATGCTTGCAAAAATTTAACACCAACCATATACCAAGATGTTGGTTTAATACTACAATAACTTTATAGAAAATAAAATAAAATAAATTATAACAACTAATTCAAAATCAATGTGAATGATGAAATTAAAAGAAAAAATTTAAAAAATAGAATTTAAAAAAGAAAAATAACATGTTTACACTAGGTTGGTGATTCACTATTCATATAACATTTACCGCTATTTAGTGTTTTTAGTTCTTGTTAATTGGATATCTATGCATGTATTTTTTTCTCTTAGAATTTTCTTACAAAAATCTAATATATTAAATTAAAACAATTATTTATGTGTATTAATTTGGTTTCAAGGTGTTCTTAGGAGGTTTTACCTTTAAAAACGAAATCACATCCTTATTTATTTATTTATTTATTTCAAGTATTGGCTAGATTTGTTATGTATAATATAATAATTTCTTGACAACAAGAATAAATAACATAGAATTCTATCTAATAAGATCACCACATAAAAATGTTAATTCAAGATTTTATCACTTAGTATTTTCTCTTCACCTATTTATACTAGTCTCTATATTAAAAACAAAAAAGAATCCCAATCAATAATTATAGAGTTATTATAAGGATTCCTAAACTAAATAGTAAAAAAATAAAGAGACCATAAATAAAAATATTTTCTTAAATTAAATAGAAATGAAAATAACTAAGGAAACATATATTTTTCCCTAAAAATCCTTCTGCATCAATCTTCTTAGGATAGAGAAAACCTATCATCAAGTTTAAATTGTTAGTAGCTTGATCTCGTAAATGTCCAATTAAAAGTTGCTAACCCTTTATATATTTAGCCTTTTTGTTATACACATCACATTTGCCAACAATATTTTTAACATCCTTATCATTTAAACCAATACATGTCGATGAAAACCATCTACAGTCACTCTTGTAGCAAGAAAGACAATATATGTTGATAAAAAATACAAGAAAGACAATATATACCTATTTATGATAGAATAAAGGTGGGTTGATATTCTCTACCAATTTAGTATGTTTATTTTGATAATAATTATATTGATAATGATAACATAAATAAAAATAGCTATGACAATGATAATATCATAAATAGTGACCTCATTGATAAGTTAGAGGTTGAGTGAAAAGAGAATATAAAAATGCTCGATAAAAAAAATTATTGATTTAGATAATGTTACTTACAAGCTTAAGATTATCATAAAGATAAATTTGTTCAAGACTTATTAAGTAATACTTTAAAAAGCGTGGGGAAAATACTTAGCTTTCCGAAGCCTTTTAACTTTCCCCACTTTCCCATCATTTCCCCATTCCCCACGCCTTTTACTTTCCCTATTATTAATATAAATGATAATAATAATAATAATAATAATAATAATGATTATTATATATATATATATATTTGTTTTTAATTGTTTTTGTTTAATTTATTTATTTTATGCTTTTATGCTTTTTTTTCGCTTTTTTCTTTGTGTTTTTTTCTTTTAATGATTTTTTTTGTTTAATTTAGTTTGTTAATGGTAATTTTTTTTTTATTTACTTATCCGATATTCATGATATCGATCTCAAGTTTGATGGATTAACTTGATTTGACGAGTTAACCCGGAATTTTATTTTTTTATTTTATTTTCTTTTTAATTAATTTTTTTCGTTTAGTTTAGTTTGTTAATGTTAAATTTTTTTCTATTTAATTATCAGGCTTTCATGACACGTATCCCGAACTTGAGATGTTATTAATTAAATTTTTTTTTCTATTCAGTTAATGTTAAATTTCTTTCTGTGTTTTTTTCTTTTAATGAATTTTTTTTGTTTAATTTAGTTTGTTAATGGTAAAAAAAATTTTATTTAGTTATCAGACTTTCATGACACGAATCCCGAGTTTGATAGATTAACTTGGTTTGACGAGTTAATCCGAAATTATTTTTTTTTTGCTTTTAATTTTTTTTTCTATTTATTTATCAAACTTTCATGACGCGAATATAAGGTTTGACGGGTTAACCTGATTTGAAGGGTTAACTCAGTTAATTCAGATTTTTTTTCCCTTTTCTTCATTAGTTTTTTTTTTCTTCCTGTTGGTTTTTTTTCTTTGTTTTTTTAATTAATCTATTTAATCATCACACTTTTATGACACGACCTTGTAAGCAGACCCATATCCAAAGCTCTTGGTATAGTGTTGCAACCAGACTCACTTAAACTTGAGTCATGTGAGTTTAATATTATTATTAATATTTTAAATATTACTTTTGGGTCAAGCGTTGCAGCTAGACCAAAGGCTCTTGAGTATATTTTTATAAAAAGACATAACACTTTTAGATCTTAGCCTTTTTTGATATTTTTTATGCAAGAAAAAAAATCCGTGGCGTATGCCTTTGTTTTGTTTTTTTTTTTTGCTTTTTAAGCCTTTTACTGTAGACTGTACAGTATAGTCTACAGTGAAAAAGATGATGCATTTAGTTTCTTTTTTTGTTCTTTTTTTGTTTTGTAATTGTTCTTTTAATTTAGTTTCTTAATATTAAATTTTTTCTATTTAATTATTAGACTTTCATGACACGGATCTCAGGTTTGACGGGTTAACCCAGTTGATTTAGATTGTTTTTCTTTTTCCTCATTAGTTTTGTTCTTTAGATTTCATTTTTTAATATTGTATGCAGTCCATGGTGAAAAGGCAACCTTTATCTCTGTTTTTTTTTCTTTTTATGCTTTTCACTGTAGACTGCACAGTACAGTCCACAGTGAAAAGGTTGATGCCTTTTTTTCTTTTTAATTAACTTTTTTTATTTTGTTCGTTGATATTAAATTTTTTTCTATTTAGTTATCAGACTTTCATGACATGGATCTCAGGTTTGATGGATTAACCCAGTTAATTCAGATTTTTTTCTTTAATGAAATGATAACACTTTTAGTTTCTATTTAGTTATCAGACTTTCATGACATGGATCTAAAAAACCTAACACTTTTAGATTTTAATTTTTTTAATATTTTTTATACAAAAAAATTGACCTGCGGCATCACGCGGGTCATGTAACTAGTATGTATACAATACATGTTGATGAAGTACGTTTGAGGTTTGTAATTCATGGAAGCAAATGGAAGAGATATGATTTGTCAGTTATGATATTTAAATTGTTATGCACTTTAAGCGAATAAAGAAACAAAGTCTTGATTAGATATTCACAATATAGATGGAGATAAGAACAATTTAAACTTGAGAATGAGTTTTTTCAATTCATATACAAAGAGATTGTTGTGGGAAGATTACTAAGGAAAATTATATGTTCTTTTTATTCCTATTTAATTTAGAAAATTATTATATTTAATAATTTTATTTTTTCTAGTTTATTTAGGATTTTTATTGCTTTTCATTTATTTTCGGGTTTTTTAGTTTGTTTTGGATGATTTTTTTTATTTATCTAAAGAGATGCAATGCTTTTAAAGAGATAAACTACTTAAACAGAAATATTCAGCAATAAAATTTCAAATTAAATTTTTATGTGATGACCTTATTCAACACAATTCTATATTGTTTTTGTTTATTGTTTATATATATATATATATATATATAGTTTTCATCTGTGTTAGCTTATAGTTTTCATCTGTGTTAGCTTGACACAAATTAAATGGTGCAATGATCTCTCAATAAATAATTGGTTGGTGCATTACATAAAGACAATATAATTAGTTTTTTTTTTGCCATTCTAATGTCCATGACAATTGATCTTTGGGCATGAAAATTGTCCCTTCACAAACTACAATGATACTAACGATAAATAATTCAATTAATTAGTAACTTAAATTATAAAATAAGAAATCCACGTGAATCCATACTCAAAGACTTTTTTTCTCATCAAACTGAAAGTCTATTGGCAATATTAGTCAGCTAATCCATCTTTTTTCAAAATGACAAAACTGGATAATGTTTTTTGTCTTTTTTTTTACAAAATGTGTCACTAATCAGAAGTGGGTACCAACCAAGTCACATCCAGTTGAGAAGTCAGCAGTGGATAGAGATTAATGTTAAGAATTAAACTATATATAAATTAAAGTGGATTTCCTTCGATAATTTAGGTCTGGTTCCAAGTGGTTATCCAACTAAGTCTTGATACACACATTCACTGGTCGGTGTCTGCATTAACTATGTTCCACATCTCTAGTGCCTTGAGATTGAGAGAAATGTGCTTTAAGAACGATTTTTATAATCATTAAAAAATAATTAAATGATCTTATAGGTTATATGTTGTGGACATCCACATTTTATGCAGCAAAAAAATAAAAATAAAATTGTTTATTGCACGTAGTTGGATTAAAAAATAAAATAGAAGACATCTCTTGGCAAAGACAAAACGAGGTTCATCAAGATAGATTGCCGACAGAGATTTGATAAACTACACAAGCACTTATCTCCTGAATATGTGGCTATCCACATATTTCTGTTGTATGGATCTTCCCTGCTAAAACCCTACAGAAATTTTGCAAGTATACATCTATTTCTTTGTAGCAATAGCAACTACTTCATCTGCTTCTCTCTCTTCTTCTTTTCCTTCCAGTTTGGTTATATATATCCAGTTGATTTGCAGTCATTATGTGGTCTGTTGGCTTATAAATTAAAAACAAAGAGAGCAGAAAATTGCATGTGTACAAAAATTCTTGGATGAATTTCTTTAAGCACAAGTTATTTTGTGCATGATTATAGGGGGTTTGGAGCAGTCAAATTTGCTTAAAAATTAAGGTAAGTTGCATGACTTTTCTTGCATCTATCAAGATGCACTCAAAGTCTACGAGTCAATCGAGATGAACATGTTTTCTTCTAGTTAGGTCATGACCTAACTCTATTTGAAGATAACAAATTTTATAGAAGCATAACTAAGTGAGTTACTACAAAATGTATTTTGAGATCTTATTGAATAGAATTTGAATTTTTGAACTAAGTGGCTCTTGTGAGATTTTTTTATAACCATAGAGTCAAGTCCTACTACATCATTTAGTGTTCAGTTAAATTAAAAATTCATTATTAGAACTTCTAAATTTATTGACGGAATTTTTTATCGGTATTTATACTTATAATCCATCGGCATGAAACTTGCCGGCGGGCTCATGGGCGGAAATAATCCATCGAAAAAACTCTCGTTGGTGATTTGTGGTTTATCGGTGAGTTCATCAATAATGATTTATAGATGGATATTTACTGACGGACAAAGCGCGCCAAAAAAAAATTTATCCGCTTTATTCCATCGGTATTTCCATCGTTGAATATAACATATCACTAATAGAAAAACTGTATGCCATTCCATCAGTGATTTTTTTTGTCCGTTGGTATATTCGTCGGTGAATTTGACATATAACTATCAAACAAACCATCTGTTATTTTTTTTGGTAAGTAAATAGTAGCAATGATATTTATAGTAATTCTTTTCCAATTCTCTGGAATATATATATTTTTAACCTCATCAGTAATAATTTAAAAATATATATTTTTAAAAATATATTAAATAGGAATAGAAAATAATTAAAAATTAAATTAATATAAAATTCAAATATTTATTACAAATTTAAACATTTATAAGTTCAAATATAATTAATCTAGAATAAAGGCATTGAAGGAGGAGGAGGAGGCGAGTCTTCGTCTGGACCATGAGGTGAATAAGAAGGAGCACATGTACCATCCATTTGTAATCTCATCTCCATTACCAATCAGTGGAGTTTGGTCGTCTTGGCACTGAGTTGTTCATCATCAGTAGCAAGATGGGTTGTCCAATCTTTAACTTATTGGTCCAAAATCGCATTGAACTTTGTAGTTTAAGTGCTCGGAACTGATTGCGAGTGTTCAATTGTTGAAACACTGCGAGTCATTTGCAAGTCCTTGGCTGTAATGTTAGAGAGATCATATATCCAATTTCTATCTAGTCCACCGGATAATCATGCCTCCAACCACAAATTCGGATCTCAATCCGAATGGATCAAAGGATTGTCATGATATCTCGCCTTCAACCGGGTGTTATATGTATCATAGAAAAAAGTCAGCAAATTTAAAAATAATAATAACTTAAGAAAAAAAAAGTTTGAAACAACATACCATAAAGTGTTGAGCTCGACTATCCACAAGTTGGTGCACCCTTTTTTGGTGATCATCAATTTGCACGTGCATTTCCACAAAAAGCTCCATCGGGCTTGGTTCGCGTCCAAGAACCGTAACCTACAAACAAAAATTATTGTTAATTAAATATATTTATAAAAAAACAACAAATAAAAAAAATGGATGCATTTAAAAACGAATCTTACCATCAGCTTTGAAGCTACCGGTAGGTGTGGTAACGGAATCGTGAACACGCCGATTCTAGTTCTCCGCACCAGAGTGTGATTGTCGCACTGTGTGTTTGGTATTGTGGTAGCTTTTGTGGTTGTGATTTGAAAAAAAAGTTGTTTTATAAAAAGTATTTTTGGTTGAGGTTGGTTTGATATTTATATATGTTTGGTTAAAACTGTGGTTGAAATTGAGGTTGAAGAAAAAAGTAGTTTAATGTGTTTGGTTAAGAATGCTTTTCAAATTGAGGTTGTAAAATAATTTCAAAAAATATATATTAATAATAATGGTTTTTAATTTAAATATTGTAAATTTAACTATTGCTATTACATCATGAAATAAATAATACTTTATATAAAATATTTTTTATTGTTCCATTAAACTATCTACAATTCCATCACGTATGAAATACATTCGACAAGGACTATAGTTTTCTTGGTTTCTTAAGCTCGCAACAACATCAGGTAAAATATCATCAGGAATAAAATTGGGATTGCTATCAAATTCTACAAATATTACGTCATTAAGCGATCTCTGTCTAATTTATGTAGTGTCATTGAATAATGTTAAACACTAATTTTTTTTAAATAAAACACAATTAAAAATAAAAAATAAAATTTTTATTTTATTTTACTGGGTCAGACCTGGTTCAATGCATTTAGCTTTGAACCGGACTTGGTCCGACGGAAACAGTGGAGGGTGACTCCACTGTTCACGTGAACAGTGGAGTCACCCTCCACTGTCCACTTAAGTGAACAGTGGAGAGTGATTCACTCTCCACAGAAGCAGTGAAGAGCTGCTTCTTCTCACCCTACGTTGCAAACGCAGTAAACAATGGGGCACATGAACAGTAAATGCTGTTTTTTTTCATTACCAAACATGTTGCTCCTGTGTTTTGCTTCAAACGCAAACGCAAACTCGTAAACAAACGATCTCTAAACAATCAGACATCATGTGCTGAATATATTCCGCCCACATGATCTCCGAGATGTATAGAGGTCTGAAATCCTTCCAAACTGTCATCTGTCTGAAAGCTCTCTTTTTTTAGCTTTCTTTTGCGCCTCTTAAAAAAAATCACGCAATCTTTGTGGTACAAGTGAATTATTTGTTTGTTAATGAATAATATAATTGAATAAAAGGATTAGATTTTTTTTTTATCTTGATTTCAATCTTATCTAGATGCAGCATGATTTTTTCAAATCTTTCTTGCAATAACATTGTAAGCTCTATCCCATTCAAATTTTTCCTCGTGGTTAAAATTGTTTTTCAGATCTTTGCTCTCTCCCTCGCTGCTTGCAAATGGTGTTGTTTTGCCTCTGTTTTTTACATGTATTTGAGCTTGCCATATTGTTCCAAAGACACCACAGCACTGGCTGTGCTTGGTTTCCTTTAGTTTTTCCCTTTCCATGATCATCTATACTGATTTGATTTGTTCACTGCAGGAGACCAGTAGCTGTGCTGCCATGACAAAGCGTTTCTTTAGGGTTTTTTAGCGGCACTTGCAAATCCAGACTCAGTTGCTCTTTTACCAATTCATCGAATGCTTTTTGACCAATGCCTTATGACTTATCTTCTTTTTCTGTGTGACCAAGGATGGCTAAGCTTATTCAGAATCAGTTATGTTCATTTGCCTCATGACTTTACCTTGTTTTTTGCTCAGAGCTGGTAATGGTGAAGTTGTTGTGTCTCCGTTTGCTTGAATCTTTTTCCTCAGAATACTGCCAGGCTTATGCATTAAGTACTGCAACTGTTGGCTTTATTTTACTTCATGCATGAATTTTACTTTGCTTTCTTTGACTCCTGCTGGTAAGGTTTGTCCAAGCAGAGTTTTTATTCAGCCAAATCAAAGCTGAGGAGAGATTCTTTGCCAGGATGGCTGCCCGCAGCGGAACGCAGGTATAAATGATTGCTTGGATTAAGTGATTTGGTTGGTGGATTCTTTCATGGGTTTTAAGGTTGGGCCTTAATAAATTTGAAAGAAATTTAGTTTTGTCTTTTATTCTTAATGAAAGTTTAAAAGCTTGATTATATATATCTGGATATGGATAATTAAAGTAAATAATCGTTTTAAATTCTGAAAAGGAAAATGTATTTATTAAGTCAAACTTGCCATTCCTTAACTATGATTTTTTTTTTATGAAAATCTTTTTTTAGTAATAATGCCACTTTTTTTTAATAAAAACCCAAGATAATTAAAATAGACATTGAAAAAACCTCAATAATTTGAATTAAGGATTCTTGATACAAAAACTCCCATTTTATTATTAATTGTTTTCACGAGAACACATTTTTTTTATTTGTAGTATGTTTATTTTAAAAAAAATCTTATCATAATTTAACCAAGCGGCACATTTTTTTTAACTTGTTTTTGACTGAAAAAAACCCTAGAAACATAATAAAAACCTTAATAATTTTATTTTTAATTTAAAAACACCATTTAATCACTCTAAAAATAAAAAAAATCAAACTAAATCCAACAAAATTTCACAAACCTTGATTTTGACATGGTTAAAGAACAAAACCACCATCATTAAACTTTCCTTCTAAGTTAATTAGCCCAATATATAATACCAATATTGATTTATGTTTTTGGCCAAATTAAAGTGTGTGGCTGACTTGTTTTCTCTGTCCTCTTTTTTCTAGTGGCTTTCTTGCTCATCTCTTGGAATCCAAGAACTTAAACATGATGAAAAAATATCTTGGGGACTAAATATAAAAATATAAAACTACTTGGATCAAATATGAAAGAAAAAAAACTTCAAGGTCTAAAGTATACTTTCACGTGTAAAAAGGTGAAAGATTGGAATGTTCGAAACAAGTTGATTTTGGTGGAGAAGGTGACAGATTGGAATACATTGTTTGAAGTTAGACTGCATGGCCTAGCCTTTTGGTTGAAGTCAAGGAATGATAAATTATTTCTTATCTGCTACTTTTTCCATCATGCTTTAGTTCCTAGAATTTGATAGATTTTGTTATCCTTTTCGGCCTTAATACTATACACTTAATGTATTCGGGCATGTGCAAATCTAGTATCTCCCATCGCTTGCAAGATTGCTTGTGAACTTGAACAACTTCAAGGTTCGTAATTTAGTAGGCCAGGTTTGTCTTCAGGACTGCGATTTCTGTGTGGTTGTTGCCGAATGCGCCAGTGACAAAAGAAAATCTTGCCGCGAAGGGCCTACCCCTTGAAAATGGAAGGGCATGGAGAGAAGCGGATTCCTACTTCTTAACAGAATAGAATGATCGACCACCATCTTTATTGACCTTCCCTCGATCGGGCTGTCCTGCTTGTGTGTCAAGGAATCCTGCTTCGGTAGCAGACTTCAGTCAAGGAAATCGCTTCAAGCAAGTGCTCTGGATCGACCTGACTTCTTAGAGGGGAAAGCCAGTGAATGAATGAATGAAATCCGTTGAATGAACAAGTCTTTATGGCTCAAAGCATTCATAAACGATGCATCTTTTAGTGGTTCTATGGGGTGCTGTGCTGGTTATCTGTTCAGCCAATTAGTCTCCTCTCTCTTTCTCTGCCATCACTCACACCGATATGTTTTCTCTTTTTTTTACCCTTTTCAGACATAGCGATAGCTCATTATGTTTTCTATCTTTTGTTTCTTTATCTCTCTATTTTGTATTTTTTTCGAACATGTTTCTGTGAACTAATTTTGACTCTAACGTAGGTTTTTTTTTAAAAAAAGATTTAGGTGCATTTGTCTTTTACCTCGTAACTACTTTTCCATCCTTTGTATTGTAGTTATTCGAGTAGGCTACCTCTCTGATCCTATCATATCGGTAGTATATATAATCTAAACACTTAAAAAACACTGAGATTTTTTTTTATTTTGTATGGTGCTTTGTTTTTTGTATAAACAGTGAATAACGTTAATATATCTTTTAAATGGAGTTATTTCAATTTTATGTTACAGCTGAGTTGGTTAGCACACGTACGAGATAGGCTAGAGATTGCAAGTTCAAAGGCTATAAATATTTTTTGTATTTTTATAGATGACCTGTCTGGCAGCTGGGCTAGGCAAAATAAAGCAGGGCTAGGCGTAAAGGCCTGACCTGCTACTAGTGGGTTATATGATAGGCTTGGTTGTTGCTATTTTTTTTGTTTACTCCAATTTGTTTTTATCACATTCACTAACTTTTGCAGTTTTGACATAATTACTAAATATTATAAATTTTAATAATGTGTTCTTTCGATGATGATAATTATTATTGTTACTTATTTTGAACCCCACATACTGGAGACGGTGTATACCTCTTTTGAACTGAGTATAGGAGTTTAACTCATGTTTGCTGAAAGATTGACAAAAGTGAAGAAATAAATATTTTTTTTGAAATCCTATTTAAGCTATTTTCTGCTTTCTTTATCCTTCTCCTTTGCTGTCAAAATCGTTCTTAGATTGATCAAGAGCCTTCATAATGTTAAATTTGTTCCTTCTTTATCTGATCTTTAAGGTTTGATAAATCCCTCATAATTTCCACTAAAAAAACTGGTTCTGTTGCTGTCGCAATTTTTTGTTCCAACTTAAGCTCTGATTCTGACTTAGTTTCATAGGAGATCTAACCATCCTAGCAATATTTTGTCACTTATGATATGTTAAAAAATTGACCTACACCTTTAATGGGTCCTAGGGATCACTGCTCTTAGGGCAGACTCTTAGTTAGATTTGAATGATCGGCATTATCAGTTTTTGAATTAAATCAAGAGATCCTTTTTTATTTTTGCCAGATTCTGTTCTCTAAAACGATTTTATCTCACTTTTAATCCTTCATCAAAGTTGTAGTCCTGGACGTGTAGATGAATTTGGGCTTTTGAATCGCTTGATTTCAATATCAGAAGCTCAAGATATTTAGAAAGACAAAAAACACAAGAGAGGTAGGCAGTTAAGAGAGAAAAAACATAGAGAACAGAGGGAGTTTCTTCCTTCATCCTTGCGTTGCTGTGAGATCAAGAAGGCAGGTAGTAGAAGAGAAAGAAGAGAAAAGAAAAGATGAAAATACAGAACAGAAGGAAGAGGGTTGAAACAGAAGAACACAAACCGAGCAATCATCACGCTTTCAATGTTGCTGCTTCATCTCCACGTCTGTTTCTCTTCACCTCTTGCATGTATTTTTTCTTTGTGTTTGCACTGTTCAAGTGAATTATAATTCACTTGAACAGTAACGGGGTCTTTTTTATGGCATTTTCCTTTGTTATTGTGCTGTTCATGTGAATTAATTCAATTGAACAGTACTCGCCAGCTTTCCTTAAACTTTAACAGCGTCCCTTTGTGTCCAGTCGGGTCCCTTGCTTGGGCAAGCGACCCAACCAGACTTACTTTTTTTTTTTGAAAAAAATAAAAGAAAAGGAGATTTATTTTCTGGCATATTTATTTTAAAGTCTGAATTTTTTATGTTGTAAGAAAAATATATACCAATCTCGTATTTAGAATGCCCGGTTTTCAACGCAAAGTGACAAATATACATATATATATATATATATATATATAAATGTTTTCATGCATACGGTCAATACTCTAAAAAAATGTTTTGAATGTTTTTTTTATATATAAAAACATATTGAAAGTTTCAAAAATGTGTTTTCGCATGGATTTCTTAAACACAACAAAAATTATTTTCTTGCATTTCTGGATTTTACAACATGTTTGTAAAACTCCAAAGGGTATTGGCCAATATTCTAAAAAAATAAAAAATCTTATTTTGGGGGGATTTCATCTATTATTCATTGTTAATGTTTGGATAAAAAAATTTCAAAGGGATGAATATCCAAAATATTATTGGGAATAACTTGTTATTATTTACTATTAATATATGGATAAAGAAACCCTAAGTGGTAAATATCCAAAATAATTTTTTAGGAATAATAAGTCCTCACACGTCATTGAAAGAAGCCTCGATTATAATCGAGGACATTTCAATTTTTTTTCCATGGTTTACGAGCTGTGAGAGTTAAAATACAAAGGAAAAAATAGGTTTTTAAAGCGCCCTAGATTTCTAAATTCGCATGGATTTCTTAAACACAACAAAAATTATTTTCTTGCATTTCTGGATTTTACAACATGTTTGTAAAACTCCAAAGGGTATTGGCCAATATTCTAAAAAAATAAAAAATCTTATTTTGGGGGGATTTCATCTATTATTCATTGTTAATGTTTGGATAAAAAAATTTCAAAGGGATGAATATCCAAAATATTATTGGGAATAACTTGTTATTATTTACTATTAATATATGGATAAAGAAACCCTAAGTGGTAAATATCCAAAATAATTTTCTAGGAATAATAAGTCCTCACACGTCATTGAAAGAAGCCTCGATTATAATCGAGGACATTTCAATTTTTTTTCCATGGTTTACGAGTCGTGAGAGTTAAAACACAAAGGAAAAAATAGGTTTTTAAAGCGCCCTAGATTTCTAAATTTTTATCCCTCCTCCTTGCAATTTACGAGTCGCAAACTCTTGAAATACTAAGAAAAAATGAGCTTTTAAAGCACATGAAATCTCCTTGGATTTCTATCTAAATAAATTTAGTTTGAATCAAACCTAGAAAAATTGATGAGATTAGAAAACACCAACACCATATCAATTATAAAGCAAACCAAACACCAAGCAGGTTATCTTAGGTAGGGCGTACTAGGGATGCTAATACCTTCCCTTTACGCAACTAGTCCCTTGCCTTAGAATCTCTGAAAGACCAGTTAAGGTTCTTAGTGACCAAAATATTAGGTGGCGACTCCTTTATCCACAAAAACAAAAACAAAAAACAACCCCGAAATCAATCGAGGGTCGTCGCGACGCCGCGCTACTCCGCGAGGGTGTGACAACGATGATGATGATGTTGATGAGAAAAAAGAAAAAGAAAAATTGTTCATGAAAACTTGATTGAATTGGTTTTTTACTATAAATATTTTTAAATAGATTTTGAACATGATTCTATTACATATATGAATTGTTTAGCTTTCAATCACATAAAATATATACATATAATTTTGAGATTGTTTATTAACTTGCTTTAACATATATATATATATATATATATATATATATATATATTAAATAGAAATAATAACTCCTATTAAAACATTGTATTGGCTAAGATAAACAAAACATATGTTAATAAAAAAAATTTATATTGATTAAAGAAAATTTTAAAATGATTGTATTTTTTGGTTTAACAACAATAGCAAAATATTTTATGAGATCTATATATTTTTGTATGTTTAATTTTTTTTTGAATCCCCCGTAGCATAACGCGAGCATACAAACTAGATACTCATTATAGCAGAAAAGCTCATGCGCTTTGGCTGTGTTTTAAAGGTTAATGCGCATTAAGCGACACATATGGCTTTTTTTTATGTTCTTTGATATTTTTTATTGATTTTTGTTTTTGGCATGCTAGGTACCCAGGCTTGCAAACTTGGCCTTTGTTTTTTTTGTTTGACTTTTATAATTGATTTTTTTAAATATCATTCTTTGACATTGAGTTTTTATTGATTCTTTTATTAATTTTTTTTTATCAATTTCATTTCACAACATTTGATTATTTAAAATTAATCTTTTTTAAGTAACTTTCATTTGCTTTTTTTTTAAGCATTGTTTGGTTTATATGGGTTTTGCTGAGCAATTGATTCTATGTGAGTTATGATTTAAAAAACTTATCTAGCTACCTGAACAGTTGACCTTTTGATAACCCTCTATTTATTCTATGCAAAACTTATCCACCATTTTCGGCTACCCATTTAATACCTAAGGATACCTAAGTTTCTTGACTGAGTGGACGTTTTAAAACCAGAAAACCATAACACATATGACACTAATTAATTATTATATATGTAGGGCAATATACAATAGGAATGGTGAGGGTTACCACACAAGAGTATGACTACAATATTTTCTATATAGTTATATTCTATAATATACCCCTTCAAGCTGAGGGTGGAGGATCAACGCGTAGCTTGAAATGAAAAGCAATAAACGAGGCAGTAGGAAGCGGCTTAGTGAAGACATCTGCTAGTTGATCATGAGAGGAAATAAAACAAATCTAAATCTCCTTCTTCGCTACTCTATCTCGGACAAAATGATAATCAACCTCAACATGTTTTGTGCGAGCATGGAAAACAGGATTCACAGACAAATAAGTGGCACCAAGATTATCACACCAAATGGTAGGAGAAGAAATACATGGAATCTGAAGATGTGTCAATAAATACTGAAGCCATATAACATCAGCAGTGCCATCGGCTAAGGCTTTGTATTCAGCCTCAATAGAAGAACGGGCAACTGTACGTTGCTTACCTGATTTCCACAAAATCGGCATCTGGCTTAAGAACACAAGATAACCACCTATGGATTTTCTATCATGAACACTACCTGCCCAATTTGAATCTATAAAACCATGTAAGGCTTATGCGATTTGGCTGTTTTTTGAAGGCTAATGCACATTAAGATGATATTAAATCAAATTTTAAGGAAATTTTAAAAAAAAGATTCAAACAAAATATATAGCAATCAAAAGTTTGAGGATCAAATTTGATATAATCAACAAATAATATGATATTTCTAAATTTTTCACAACTTCTAGAAAGTTTTTTCCGCCCAAAATAAAAGGAAAACACTTTCCTAGATATCAAGCCAAATTTTTCTTTGACAGGAAAATATTTTCTGTTGATTGGAAAGTGTTTTCCGTTGACCAACTTTTCTAATGTCAAACAAACACAGGAAAGTTTGGACAATGGTTTCCCGAAAACCAATTTTCAAGAAACAAATGCACCCTAAACCACACATGGCTTTTTTTTTATGTTCTTTGATATTTTTTACTGATTTGTTTTGGCATGCTAGGCACTCAGGCTCGCAAACTTGGCCTTTGTTTTTTTTTTTTACTTTTTTAATATCATTCTTTGACGTTGAGTTTTTATTGATTTTTTTACTAATTTTTTTTAATCAATTTCATTCCGCAACATTTGATTATTTAAAATTAATCTTTTTTAAGTAACGTTAATTTGCCTTTTTTTTTTTAGCATTGTTTGGTTTATATGGGTTTTGCTTAGCAATTTATTCTATGTGAGTTATAATATAAAAAACTTATCTAGCTACCTCTGAATAGTTGACCTTTTGATAACCCTCTATTTATTCTATGCAAAACTTATCCACCTCTTTCGGCTACCCATTTAATACCTAAGGATACCTAAGTTTCTTGACTGAGTGGAAGTTTTAAAACCAGAAAACAATAACACATACGACACTAACTAATTATTATATATGTAGGGCAATATACAATAGGAATGGTGGGGGTTACCACACAAGAGTATGACTATATATTTTCTATATAGTTATATTCTATAATATACCCCTTCAAGCTGAGGATGGAGGATCAACGCGTAGCTTGAAACGAAAAGCAGTAAACGAGGCAGTAGGAAGCGGCTTAGTGAAGATATCTGCTAGTTGATCTTGAGAGGAAATAAAACAAATCTGAGTCTCCTTCTTCGCTACTCTATCTTGGACAAAATGATAATCAACCTCAACATGTTTTGTGCGAGCATGGAAAACAGGATTCGCAGACAAATAAGTGGCACCAAGATTATCACACCAAATAGTAGGAGCAGAAATAGATGGAATCTGAAGATCTATTAATAAATACTGAAGCCAGATAACTTCAACAGTGCCATCGGCTAAGGCTTTGTACTCAGCCTCAGCGGAAAAACGGGCAACTATACGTTGCTTACCTGATTTCCACGAAATCGACATTTGGCCAAAGAATACAAGATAACCACCTGTAGATTTTCTATCATCAACACTACCTGCCCAATCTGAATTTGTAAAACAATGTAAGGCTCATGCGCTTTGGCTGTTTTTTAAAGGCTAATGCACATTAAGATGATATTAAATCAAATTTTAATGGATGAAATTGAAAAAAAAAGATTCAAACAAAATATATAGCAATTAAAAGTTTGAGGACTAAATTTGACATAATCAGCAAATAATATGATATTTCTAAATTTTTCACAACTTCTAGAAATTCTTTTCCACCCAAAATAAAAGGAAAACACTTTCCTGGAAATCAAGCCAAATTTTCCTTTGACAGGAAAGTATTTTCCGTTGATCGGAAAGTGTTTTCCGTTGACTAACTTTTCTAATGTCAAACAAACACAAGAAAGTTTGAAAAGTGATTTCCCGAAAACCAGTTTTCAGGAAACAAACGCACCCTAAACCACACATGGCTCTTTTTTTATGTTCTTTGATAATTTTTACTGATTGTTTTTGGCATGCTAGGCACTCAGGCTCGCAAACTTGGCCTTTGTTTTTTTTAATTGATTTTTTTAATATCTTTCTTTGACGTTGAGTTTTTATTAATTTTTTTTCAATTTCATTCCGCAACAATTGATTATTTAGAATTAGTTTTTCTTAATTAATTTTAGTTTTCTTTTATTTTAGCATTGTTTGTTTTATATGGGTTTTGCTCAACAATTTATTCTATGTGAGTTATAATTTTGAAAACTTATCTATCTACCTCTTAATAGTTGACCTTTTGATAACCCTCTATTTATTCTATGCAAAACTTATCCATCTCTTTCGGCTACCCATTTAATACCTAAGTTTCTTGAATGAGTGGACGTTTTAAAACCAGAAAACAATAACACATACTACACTAATTAATTATTATATATCAAAGCCTTTGATAGCGTGGAGCCACTAAGCTTTTGAACTCAGTACGTAGATTAGGCGGTGGTAGAGGTGGCATCTCTCCCATATATCGTACCCTCGAGATGATGACAGTACTGAAGGAGAGATTCCGATAACATGTATTTATTAGGATATAAATTTTAAATTTATCTCTAAATTTTTTATTTTTACCATACTTTCATAAAAACAGTTAAACTGACGCATCTGTTATAATTGTTTTGTTAATAGCTAGGAAATAATGGGATTACAAAAAACAAAAATACATACACATCATTTTCACATGAATTTATTTAATTATTTTTTTCTATTACAACCACACATTTCATGCATTGAAAACTCTATATAAGAAGTTCGAGCTAAGAACAAATCAGCAGATAGCAGAACCAAAGCAACAGCCAATAAACATGGTGGTGGAACGCGTTCTTTGCATGAATCCAGGAGATGGTGAAACCAGCTACGCCAAGAATTCATTCTTTCAAGTCTCTCTCTCTGTCTCTCCCCCTCTAACACCTCGTTCGTTACTACATTATTTCATAAAAATGTGATGTCATAGTGCATTTAGAGAGACAAATAACCCTTTTTTTTTCCCTTTCTTTTTGGTAGTGTTAGAATTTTATTGCAAGTAGAGCAGACCTCGCGTAGCAACTTAAATTTTTAAGTTAGGTAGGATAAGCGAAGTTTAATGATATGAAGAAAGCAAATAGCCATCGCTGCATGCATTAGTAATATATTAGTAATTCTTGCATTTATTTTTTTCCTGGAAGCTAGTATTGCAGATTAATTCTGATGTGGTTTGATAATTCATTTCGCAGAAAGCAGTGCTATCAAAAGCTAGGCCAATCCTAGAAGATACCATCAAGGACATGTTCAGCACCGCCCTTCCCACTTGCTTCAAACTAGCAGACTTGGGCTGCTCTTCAGGACCCAATACTCTCTTGTTCGTTTCTGAAATCATGGACGTCGTTTATGAGCTTTGCCAACAGCAGAACTGTAAACTGCCCGAATTTCAGATGTTTCTGAATGACCTTCCAGGGAATGATTTCAATACTGTTTTTAAGTCGCTGCCATTTTTCTGCGAGAAGTTGGGAGAAGAAAAGGGAGACTTGTATGGCCAGCACTGTTTCATATCAGGAGTACCTGGTTCTTTCTATCACAGGCTCTTCCCAAGCAAGAGTTTGCATTTCTTTCATTCCTCTTGCAGTCTACACTGGCTTTCTAAGGTTTTGTTACTGTCTTTTTTTCATAATTACTATCTCTAAGGTTAATAATGATTTATCCCAGTAACTGGAATGCCTAGTTAAGATAGCGAAATATCAAAGACGAACAAAAATTGGTAGAGAAGAAGAAAAACAAGATGTTTATAGCCATTACTTAGTTAATATAAAACCTGAAACCTCGTTTATCACAGCTTAAAATAATTCAACACAAAATACATATAAATAATAGCAATTGCTTGAATCAATACTATATATAGAATGTGCTGTTGCCTGTTGTGGTTGAAATTAGTCACGCGAGAACATATACATGGCAAAGCCTGACCATATATTTTCATGCCATTAGGTGCCAGAAGGTATATCAAATAACAAGGGGAACATATACATGGCAAAGGCAAGTCCTCCTAATGTATTTAAAGCTTACCTGGAGCAATTCCAGAAGGATTTCTCCTTGTTTCTACGCTTACGCTCAGAGGAAATAATACAAGGAGGACGTGTAGTTTTTACATTCATCAGCAGGAGTACTGACGATCCAAGAAGCAATGATTGCTGTCTTATATGGGAGCTGCTAGCAAAGTCACTGCTAGACTTGGCAGCAAAGGTTAGTTTATTTTCATTTAAATGAAGCAAGTTGCTTGCCTTGTTGGTTCTGGAGATTAATTAATTGAAGTTTCAGGGACTTGTTTTAGAGGCCGATATCGATACCTTCAATCTGCCATTCTATCATCCTTACGAAGGAGAAGTGAGGGAAATTATCGAAATGGAGGGGTCATTCGATATTAATAAGCTAGAAACTTTTGCCATTAACTGGGATGCTAATGATGATATCAACAACAACAATTTTGTGTTTGACAAGGACCAATGTGGACGAAATGTGGCAAATATTATAAGAGCTGCTGCAGAACCGATGTTGGTTAGTCATTTTGGAGATGATATAATGGATGAATTGTTCAAGAGGTACGCAGAGTATGTAGGTGAACATCTGTGCGTGGAGAAGACAAAACACATAAAAATAGTCCTCACAATGACAAAGAAGGAGTAGATTCCAGTGTAGCAAATGATGAGCGAATAAATTCCTCTGAAGCAGAAATAAAGTAATTATCTATGGAAGTAGTTTTGGCTCATTATGAATAAAAACAGTGTCTTATAAGTGAAAAAAAACATTTTCGTTCAGATGAAAATTCTCTTTTTTAAAAAAAACATTTTCGTTCTGGTTTTGTTTATTTTTTTAAGTGAAAAAAAAAACTTGGATTCATCCGATTTCGATTCATAACCATGATGTCTTATAACTATGCTATACGTAACTCGTGTTAAATATAGAAATAACTAGTCTATAAAACAGGACAGCCCAAATATTCCTCACTCTTCTTTCTAAGCTCTTCATAGAATGATGGCAGCGACTTGGAAACACCTGAAATCCTGGCAATTTACACTGCATCTGCTGGCAATGTTCATAAATGGCATCCATGGTTTCAGGAAGATCCAACTAGTGGCGGAGCCACAATGAGGATTAAGGGGGCAATTGCCCCCTTAATCCTATTATTTAAAAATATTTTTTATATTAGAATTTTAATATAATAACTTAACAAGTTTAATTTTTTTTATTAATTATTAATTGATATAAGCTTTTTTTTTTTTATTATTGTTCCTGCCCATCTTCCTTGTATAAAATTTTTCTTAAGTTCTAAACAATTAATTAGTTAAGTAACCTTTTATACTTTATGCTTTATGTTTTAGGCGAGTTTCTTTTATTTTTTCTATTTATTTCATTATTTAATTTTAGTTTTATTCCTTAATAATTAGTTATTAAAAATATTAGTGTTTATGATAATTTATGAATTTATTAAATTAATATGTGTATGGTGCATTTTGTTATGAATTTCATATGAAAAATGATGATGATCAACTTACTAGTAATTAAAAATGAAGTACTAAACAACTCAAAAAATTAGAGACACAATAAAAAAAATTAAAAGAATATATTTATATTTATATTTATATTTAACCCACTTGTATAAAACAACAAGTCAACAAAGATATATTGTTGTCAATAATTTCACTAGTCCTTGAAAGATTTAGAAATAGATGAATGAAAGTTTAATTGTATATATTGAGAAAGAATATCTTTAATAAATTAAGAATGAAGTCATTATTGTTGGTGGGAGTAACCACTGGTGGTGGCTTTGAAACACTCAGAGGGGATAAAACACAAAGTTTTATTTCAAGAACACAAGCTTACAGGAGCAAAGATAAATACAACAAGCTTAACAATACACACCCTCTCTTTCTCTCTAGTGTTTCTCTCTATTATCTCTACTCTCCCACTCCTAATAGCATAAGCTCAGCTTGCTATTTATACACGAATTCAAAACAAGATAATTCAACCTTCAAGTGTGAAGGAGGCTGTGGACGGTGGTGTGAAGGCGGCTGGCGGCTGCGGCTGGCGGCTGGCGGCTGGTCGGTCATAGCTGGTGGCTGGCTGGCCGGTGGTTGCCTTCCTTGACCTTCTAGATTGAGTTTAGTATTCAACAAATCTCCCCTTTAAACTCAATCGAGGGATGTCATGCCAAGCATGAACTTTAATCGGATAAATACTTCTCTCTTCAAAGGCTTTGTGAAGATGTCTGCAACTTGATCATTTGTGTTGCAAGATATTAGTTGGACTTCTTCATTCTTCACATGTTCCCGAATAAAGTGATGACGTGTATCAATGTGTTTGCTCCTCTCATGATACACTGGGTTCTTTGCCAATGCGATTGCTGATCGATTGTCTATATAAATCTCCGTAGGATTTTCTTGAGGAAATCCCAAAAACTTCAGCATATTCCTTAACCATATTGAATGGCATACGGCTGAGTTAGCAGCAACATACTCAGCTTCACAGCTTGATAATGTGACAATCGATTGCTTCTTGGATGACCATGTGAAAGATGTGTCTCCCATGAAAAAGACAAACCCTGTTGTGCTTTTCCTTTCATCCAGATCTCTACCCCAATCACTATCCGAGTAGCCTACAAGATTAAAGTCTTTACTTGAGGTATAAAACATACCTTCATTCATTGTGCCTTTGATGTAGCGAAGAATTCTCTTGGCTGCATTCAAATGAGACTGGTCTGGTGTCTCCATGTATCTGCTGACGAGTCCGACCCCGTAGAGTATATCCGGTCTGGTACATGTCAAGTACCTTAAGCTTCCTACTAAGCTTTTGAAGTAAGTTGGATCGACATTTCCAACCTTACTCTTCCTCAATTCCACTCCATTCTCAACTGGAGTTGATACCGGATTGCAGCTTTCCATCTTGAACCTTTCAAGAATATCTTTGGCGTAACCGCTTTGGGATACAAAAATCCCTTCTTCTTTCTGCATTACTTCCAAACCAAGAAAATGTGACATTAAACCAATGTCAGTCATCTCAAACTCCTGTACCATGCTTCGTTTGAAGTCTTCAAACATGGTAGGGTTGTTGCCGGTGAATATCAAATCATCAACATACAGGCACGCAAATAAGATGCTGCCATCTGCTCCTTTCTTCACATATATGGCGTGTTCATATGGACATTTCTCAAATCCATTATCTTGAAAATACCTGTCAATTCTGGTATTCCAAGCACGCGGAGCTTGCTTCAAACCATAGAGAGCCTTCTTCAACTTGTATACTTTGCCTTCATTTTCAGCATCAATGTATCCAAGTGGTTGTTCAACATAGATCTCTTCTTCTAGGAAGCCATTCAGAAATGCTGACTTCACATCGAGTTGATAGATCTTCCATCTATGTTGTGCAGCTAGTGAGATCATCAGTCTGATTGTCTCTAGCCGGGCTACTGGAGCAAATACTTCTCCATAGTCAATGCCTTCTCTCTGTTTGTAGCCTTTAGCTACTAATCTGGCTTTGTATCTTTGCACTTCTCCTTTTGCATTTTTCTTTGTCTTGTAGACCCATTTGACACCTATTGCTTTCTTGTTTTCTGGTAGATAAGTCAGCTTCCAGGTATCATTCTTCTCAATGGCATGTATTTCTTCATCCATTGCTTTTATCCACTTCTCTTCTGTGACAGCTTCATTGAAGCTTAATGGGTCACTATCTGCAAAGAAACAAAACAAATTTGTATCTTCCATTACTTGAGTGGCGTCGTACAGCTCTTCAAGATTTCTCATCCTTCTTGGTTCTTCTGATGAGGATGCTGATGGTGGTGTTGATGATGATGCTCCTGGTGTGTTCCTCCTGTTGAATACAGGAAATCTGTGTACCGGACTTTGTGGTTCAGCTGCTGGCATAATCATCGGACTTTGTGGTTCAGCTGCTGGCACAATCGGTTCTTCGACAAGTACTGTTGGTACTTCTTCACCTTCAAGGATCAAATCAATGTTGATCCATTTGCCTGCTTCTTTATCATCATTCCATTCCCAAGATTTATCTTCTTCAAAGATAACATCTCTACTCATAATCACCTTCTTCGTGATGGGATTATACAACTTGTATCCCATCCTTCTTTCACCATATCCGACAAAGATGCATTTCTCGCTTTTATCATCAAGCTTTCTCCTTCTTGCATCTGGGATCTTTGCATATGCCACACAACCAAAGACTCGTAGATGAGTAACACTTGGTTTGTGACCACTCCATGCTTCTTCTGGAATGACTCCTTGCAAACTTCTGGTTGGGCAGCGATTCAGTAGATACACTGCACATGATACAGCTTCAGCCCAGTATTGCTTGGGCAACTTCTTTGCTTTGAGCAGACTTCTTGCCATGTCAAGAATCGTGCGATTCTTCCTTTCAGCTACACCATTCAGCTGTGGTGTATAAGCAGGTGTTGTCTGATGTCTGATGCCTTGTTGTGTACAATAGGCTTCAAAGTCATTTGCTGTATATTCTCCACCTTGATCAGATCTCACGGTTCTGATCATGTAGCCACTTTGCTTCTCCACAATTGCTTTAAAATCTTTAAAACAATTGAATACTTCTGACTTCCTCTTCAGAAAGTATATCCACGTCTTTCTGCTAAAATCATCAATAAAAGTGAGGAAGTACCTATTCTGTCCAGTCGACATAGGCGTAATTGGGCCACACACATCTGTGTGTACTAACTCCAGTGGCCTCTTTGCTCTCCAGTTGACTTCTTTGGCAAAACTGGATCTGTGATGTTTGCTGAGGACACAACTCTCACAGACTTCATCTGGATGATCAATGTGGGGCAAACCTTTGACCATCTTCTTGCTTACTAGCATCTTCAAGCTCGTGAAATTCAGATGTCCAAGCCTCAGGTGCCAAAGCCATTCTTCACTGTTGGTGATGGCACTCAAACACCTTGCTGCATCATACTGGATGTTCAAAGGAAACATCCTATTCTTGGACATTTTCACATAGGCCATTAATCTCCAATTGTTGTCTCTAATTGTTAGATGACAATTCTTCGAGTAAAAAGTATATCCTCTCTCCAAAAGTTGACCTAAGCTGATCAGGTTCTGCTTTATGGCTGGGACATAATAGACATTGGCGATGTGGCTGGAATCGCCGTTCTTCAACTTAATTGGGATGCTGCCTTTACCTTTGAATGGAACCTTTGTGGTATCTCCAAAAGTAACTAGACCTTGCTTGGTCACATCTAGATCACTAAATAACTCTCGGTAGCCACACATGTGATTGCTGGCTCCAGTATCTAGATACCATATATTCTCCTGTTTCTCGCTAAGTTCTTGTTGGACAAGAAATGCAGCTTCTTCTCTGTCATCATTCGCTGCATAGTTGGCTTGCTCACGTATCTCCAACGGAGCTTTCCTTTGACATTCAGTGCTATAGTGCCCAAATTGATTGCACCTATAACACTGGATATTTCTCTTATCACGGTTATTGTAACCGCCTCCTCTTCCTCTAGGAGTGAATGCTTGTTGTCTTTGGCCTCCTCTGGTGGTATTTCTGCCACCTCTTCCTCTGAAGCTTGTATTCCAAGAACCTCTTCCTTGGAATCTCTGGAATCCTCCTCTGGATTGTTGACTTCCTGCTTGAGCACTTGTTGAGGTCTCCCCTTGCTCATATCTGTCCTTGAGAGACAGCTTTGCTTGTAAGGCATGCTCAATGGCCTTATCTCCATTTCGCTTTACAATCTTCTGCTCATGAGCTTGCAAAGAACTCATAAGTTCATCCACTGTCAACTTGTCCACTTCCTTGGACTCTTCAATAGCGACAACAACAAAATCAAATTTTGGATCTAGGGATCTCAAAATTTTCTCAGTAATTCGAGAATCGACGATGGCTTCTCCATTTCTCCTCATCTGATTGACTATCACCATAATCCTTGTGTGATAATCAGAAATAGATTCCGAGGACTTCATTTGCAATAACTCAAATTCACCTCGCAAAGATTGAAGACGAATCTTCTTGATTCTGTCAGCACCTTTGTACTTTTGTTGGAGAGCCTCCCATATGTCTTTTGATGTTTCAGCGGAAGCTATGATCTCGAATGTATCTTCATCAAGACCTTGGTAGATGATGGTCTTTGCTTTGTTGTCCTTCTTTCTGTTGACTTTCAGGGCTTGCTTCTGTGCCTCTTGTAAAGCTTCTTCTTCTTCTTTGGACTCTGGTTCATCATAACCATAGTGTACAATCTCCAAACACTCTTGTGAACCAAGGAATGCCTTTAATCTGATGCACCAACTATCATAGTTGTCTTTGGTCAGCTTCGGGATGAGTGTTTGTGTACTTTCTGTAGTCATTTTGCTCTTTTAATGACTATATATCCTTATGGGAGTTGAATTTGGCACAACGGACAATGTAGATCGATCCGGAATGGTCGAAATAGTCAGGAACCGGTCTGACTTTGTAGAAATCGGGTCCGAAATGGGTGAACCGGTCCAAAAACCAATTCTGGGCGTCGGGCGGTTCGCTGGGTTGAACCGGGAATATTCTGTGGAATATTCTATCGGCTCGGCTTCGGCTAATAGTGGCTCGGCTTAGCGGCTCGGCTTGAAAAGGGAATATTCTCGGGAATATTCTTCGGCTCGGCTGGAGGCTCGGCTTGAGGCTTGGTCGGCTTGGCGCGGCGCGGCTTAAACGGCTCAAATATGGCGCGCGTGGACGTCACTCGTCTTCTTCCTCTGGCGCGCGTGGGTGCGACTGGGCTACAGTAACCGGAACTTCAGGTGGCGCGTGTGGATCACCCCGGTGTCCGATTGAGCTGATTTTTGCGGCAGTGAGTTCGTATGGATGAGCTCTACACGATGGAATGATCAAAACTTGTTTTTGACAACTTTGAAAATTCGGCTATCCCAGAAAATACTTCTGTTTTCTGACGAACGGGGCTCTGATACCAATTGTTGGTGGGAGTAACCACTGGTGGTGGCTTTGAAACACTCAGAGGGGATAAAACACAAAGTTTTATTTCAAGAACACAAGCTTACAGGAGCAAAGATAAATACAACAAGCTTAACAATACACACCCTCTCTTTCTCTCTAGTGTTTCTCTCTATTATCTCTACTCTCCCACTCCTAATAGCATAAGCTCAGCTTGCTATTTATACACGAATTCAAAACAAGATAATTCAACCTTCAAGTGTGAAGGAGGCTGTGGACGGTGGTGTGAAGGCGGCTGGCGGCTGCGGCTGGCGGCTGGCGGCTGGCGGCTGGTCGGTCATAGCTGGTGGCTGGCTGGCCGGTGGTTGCCTTCCTTGACCTTCTAGATTGAGTTTAGTATTCAACAATTATGAAACAGTTTTAAAATATAAAAACTCGAAAAAAATAATTATAATGTAAGTTTTTTCATTTTAAAAATATTCTTAAATTAATTTTGCTTGACATGAGTTAGTATATGCATTTCAAATTGATTTCTCTATATATAACACATGTCTATATGGTATATAATATCAAGTATTTGTTAGTAATTTGCCTCCTCATTTAAAATTTTTTAGCCCCGTCCAACCCAAGTCTGCAAGTTGAAAACATGTGGGAAAGACTGTTGAACGAACATGTTCTTGATACTAGTCTATAGGAAGTGGCCTTTGGATATAACTTCTTCATCTTTTTCTGAGAAAAGAAGTTCCAATTTAGACCACATAGAATTAATTTGCAATGAGAAATTATTCCTTCTAATGCTTGATCAGTTCTTCATGATTGGGTTGTAGCAAATCACAAATAGTTTAATGATTTGGTCTCAAATAATAATTCATATAAATAACCAGATCAAAAACCTCTTAAACTATTTTAGGAGATAGAGATTCTCATACCTTAGAGTGCTAACTCTTTTTTTTTTTTTTTTTATCTTCTCTCTATGAACTCTTTATTAGAAAAGAGTATCAGATATATCATTTTATTTATAGAGGAAACATAATATCTCTAATAATAATAAAATATCACTTTGCATCTTGAAAAATATAACATATTTTATTTCAAGACAATTATTAAAAATTTATGCAATTAAGTTCTTACTTGATTTTTCTAGGTCTAGAATTATAATCATCTATATCAATTATACTATAGTCCTTAATTTTTAAATTTTATTTATAATCAAGTTATACTTGATTATTAGTCGTCCCCGTTTAATTCTTATCAACGATTTTTAATGTGTATGACCTAGTAGATTCTTGATATATCGATTCAAGTATAAATCATAATTGTAATTCAAATAGGATTAAATAAATTAAACAATTTAACTTGTTATCAACTCAACAAATTGATTAATTTATATTTAAAAATCAAGTGCAATATATAGAAATATCTCATGATTTTTCTCAAATAATAGAAAAAACATATATGGCTTCACTTAGCTTTTTTAGCGATTGGTATCTTAGTGTAACTAATATTTTTTAATCTAGAATGTTCTGATTTAGACATTTGAGCATGGAGTGTGTATGCTTTGTTAAATCATGTTAGTTCTCAACACCATAATCATTGGCTCTTCAATAAGATCCTTTTTTAAATCCCATTTTATTTTGCACAAGGATTTTAGAATCAATATTATTTGAGAACATATGGAATATTTTTTATTATTTTTTATAGGATGATGAATCATATCTTCTCTCATATAGTTTATGTTATGCTCAATATATGTTTATTTGTTACTTTTTATTAAAAAATATTTAGTTTGGATCTAAAGATAGCATTTCTTATATAAGATAATTTGGTGAAATTAAATATAATGATCACTTACATAACATCCACGTACGTTTTTTTCATAGACACAAATGATCTTCTCAGTTTATCTTTTGGAATAGGTAAGTCATTCATCATCCATAGATGTCATACAAGTGATGCAGACAGAAGCTACATCAAATAGTAGCACATGAAATCGCAAAAAAGAAAAAAAAAACACAGGAGGCTTATTAAACAAAAAGGGTTGCAGATGAACCAAAAATTCATAATTTTATTTTTTCTAAAAAATAATGCATATAGTGGCTTTCTTTTTAAGAGGTTTACAAGTTTCTTAAATAGGACGAAAAACTCTACCTCTAATAGGAAACAACTAAGAGACCAAAAACATAACGGAAATAAACATAAAATCCGAATTAAACATATCAAATCCTAAACCAAATAGAAAAATTAATAAAAACAGTCATATCATGGACGCTAGTGCTTAAAAAAGATCCTTAAAATCCAACAGTCCATTCAGTGATGTAGTTCTTGTTATTAGAAAAACTACTAGTAGAATCACTTGTAAGAATTTAAGATCGATCCAACGGTCGGATCCCTCCTTATCGCAGTTTTATAGAGTCAATCAGTTTTGACCATTCTAATAGATATCTTATTGTTTCATAAAAGCATCTTTTAGGCCATCCACAGTCTTTCTAAGCTTGATTCCCATCTATTAATGTCAAATTATCACCTGAATGCTCAGAACCACCCATTTCTACAAGCCCGATTACATCAACTTGTCTTATGTAGGATGATCTTATAAAGAACCCCAAATGTTAGGAATTTGCATAATATAGGTAAACCTAAGAGTTTTTTTTTCCGTTATTAGCATAGTAAAAAAAATAGTAAAATAACATAGCCCAAAAAATATTTAGAAGAATAACATAGTTTTACGAGTCGTTATCGTTATCTACAACTTGCATGTCACA
Source organism: Populus nigra (assembly GCF_951802175.1). Taxonomy (NCBI): domain Eukaryota; kingdom Viridiplantae; phylum Streptophyta; class Magnoliopsida; order Malpighiales; family Salicaceae; genus Populus; species Populus nigra. Next base: position 12,879,266 of record NC_084862.1, on the reverse strand, counting down.
TTTAACATCTACGACTCTCGCGATGTAGATGACCAAAGTGACTTCAATCGATATTTTAAACCCTCAAACCTAATGTCTTCCTTTTTCTCTTCTTATTTCTGCTCTTTCCCCACAGAAACCACACCCAACCATGTACCCACCACCGCTCATAGTCATTTCCCTCTCTTCTCACCGCAAAACACCCCCACTTCCACCACGAGACCACCCCCTCTCTCTCTTCACTGCAATGTAGATTTTTCTCTCTTTGTCCATGGGTTTCTCACCAAAGATTTAGTCGTTATGTCAACCACTAGTCACCACCACCCACATTCAACACTAAAATGTTATTACACACTTTCCTTATATAAATTTGATATAATTTGTACTAGTTTATGTTAATTATCAATTTTAAAAATGTTAGGGTTTAGAATTAAAGATCTTTAGAAAAAATTTAGCATTTTTTGAATTAGGTTTAAATTAAGTTAATTAGATATAAAATACATTGATTTGAGTTGTTGATTTTTTATTTTTGAATAAAACCGATGATTTTGGCTTGTTAATTAGGGGTAAAGTTAGGGTTTTTTTAAGGTTAAATTAGAGTTTTGGTTTAATTAGGTATAAAATATATTGTTTACCTATGAAATACATCAATTGGGATGACAATTTCATTAAGGATGTTGAGGTGGTTAAGCCATTAAACCAATTAATGACACCTTCTGCTCTTGAGTTTGAGGTTGTTTATGGGCATGACCAATACCAATGTAATGATTGGGATATGATTCATAGGCATTTAAGATTATCAGGTTATGAACTGAATGTTGGACAAACATTCAGAGACAAATCTAAATGTATTACTACAATTAAATGGTAGCATATCAAGAATTAATTGCATTACAAGGTCCATCATTCAACTAAAACTTATGTGCAGTTGTAATGCACTCAGGAACCAGCATATATATGGTATTTACATGGGGGGCATTACCAGAGATCTAAATCATAGGAGATATGAAAATTGAAAGGGTCAAACACATATCAAAACTCACTTATTTTACAACACCATCGTTAGATTAACAATGATCTGATTGTAGAGGTGATGTTGATAATTATAAAACCGAACATAAGTATAAGTGTTGCAAGTATTCAAGCTATTGTTGAGAAGGATTATAAGCATGATATCGCATATTAAAAGGCGTAGATAGCTAAGAAAATAATAATGGGATGGTTGTTTGGTACGCACAAAGAGTCCTTCCAAATTCTACCTAGAATGCTACTAGCCAGAAGAAATTCAGATCTAGGAATGGTTATCGATTGAGATCATAAAATGGTTATGGTAATAAAGAAAGATTTGGGAGGGTATTTTGGGCATTTGGTGCTTCATGTCGCACGTTGGAAATCCGCGCGGCGTCCGCTGGCGATTTTTTCTATTATTTGTGTTTTGCTTGGTTCTTTGGAGTCGCCACCTAGTATTATGGTCACTAGGAACCTATGGTCTGCGAGAGTCTGAGTAAGGGACTGGTTGTGCAAGGGGAAGACGCATCACCCCCAGTGCACCCTACCTAAGGTAAGCTGCATTGTTGTTTGATTATTTTTTTCTAGGTCGAGTTTCTATTCGTTGGTCTTTTCTAAGGTTCAAGATAGATCTCCCTTCGTGAGGGAGTCTCTATCTTATTGGGTTAAATCCTAACCGTTCTAAAATCTAAATTTTAGGATTGCATTTATTTACACCTTGTATCTTTAATACCTGAGGGTGTACTTTATCGTGTAATTTTACACCCCACAAATATTAAAGCCTACATCTGGATCCTAAAAAAAAGGTTGGAAAAAGGTTTTTGATATTTTGGCCAAACCCTAATGGATGATCATAACTACTTATGATATCCATTTTTTTTGGATTTTTAAAATGTGAGAAAGATAGAATTTATTTTGAAAACATGCTTGGAAAATTCTTTAGGACTTGGCCGTATGCTATAAAATATTTTTTCTTTTTTTTTTTGAAATTTTTTTTTTAAAAAAATATTTCGGAGAAAACCGAGTATTTTAATACCGGACTTGTATCTTACAATGTAAGTATACAATCCAATATTAAGCAAACTTGGCAGAAAAATATTTAAAAGAGTCACAAGTTTTTTTAAAAATGATTTTTGAATTTTTTTGGATTTTTTTTAATTTTTGAAATTGTTTTTTTTTTTGAAAAAAAAAAGATATAATACACTGCATGAACAGTAGACATGAATTATAATTCACGTCTACTGTTCATGCGTGAACAGTAGGACGTGAATTATAATTCACGTCCACTGTTCACTCAGTGAACAGAGAACTGAGACGACGAAGAAGAAGGGGAAGGGGAGGAGAGAATTACCTGGTGTGGAGGGAGTTGGCGGCCTGGCTGGTGGAGCGCGGTGCAACTGGAGGTGGTGAGGCCGGCGGCGTGCACTGGTCACGGCTGGAAGAAGAAGGAAACGAGTCCTGCAGAGGAGAAGGAAAGCTCACGGCTGGAGCTGTTGGTGTGGCTGAGGAGAGAACTGCTACCCCGGCTGCCTTTGGGAAGGAAGAGAGCTTCTGGGCAAGGTGGTGGATGCTACCTCTGCTGTCGCCGCCGCTGCTGGAGTCTCAGTGGCAGAGGAGAAGATTTTTACAGAGGAGAGAGGGAGAGAAGTGGTGCAACTGTCACGTGAGATGGTTTTATGGCTACTGGAGGTGGGGATGATGGTGAGAAGCCAGGTGATGAAGGTGGTGGTGGCTGAAGGCCACGGTGGAGAGAGGAAGCAGAAAAAGGATTGTTTGCAGGAAAAATGAATACAGAAGGCTGGTTTTCGGCCAACTTTGAGCTCGATTTTCTCCGTCCTCTGAGCATGCAAATTGCTCCTATTTATAGGGCTGGAAAGAGGGTAATCTTGTCTTCAATGTGGAAAAAGTCTCAGCCCTTGATTCGACTCGAGTAATCCAAGCCGTTGGTTCAAAGTGTGCACCTCGAGCTGCCAAATTTTGGCAATCCAAGGCTGCAGACTGAACGAGGTGGCCACTTTGGGCCAATAAACGAAGCCGTTTCAAAGTTTTTCGACCCGACCGGACCATTCTCGAGGATAAAGGGGTTTCCTGTGGACATTTTGGTGCACGGGTTGTCGGATTTGGAGGAAGAAACGAGGCCGAAAATGCTCCTTGAAGTCTGCCACTCGGGCAGTTTCGCGGGGAAGATGATGAACAGTGACCCGGTTTTTTTTTTTTTTTTTTTTTTTTTTTGCAAAAACTTGGTAAAAATTAAATTAGGTCTTTCAAAATTCCAATCTTTCAATTAAGTTTAAATTAGGCCCCCAAACTTAATTTTTCACCGATTAAGACCTCAAATTAATTTTGATCCGCTTAAAGTGTAATTAAGTCCTTGCACTTAATTAAATCCTTCAATTGGACCCAAATTAATTCTTAAACATAATTAACATTCAATTTGGCCCATGATTAAATCAAATTGGCCCATTAAAAATTTAATTATGTCATTAGACTTAATTTTTATGCAAATTCGTCCAATGCTCATTTAATTTGACCTTTGAATTTGCATTTTTCTATTTTTGCGCATAACAGCGTACATTTGGGCCTCCGAAAATTGCAGCTTGATTTTTGCCTATTTTTGCAGCCTTTCTTGGTCAGCTTTCTCCGCATTGCCAGCCTCTATTTTATTATTATTTTTTTTTTTTTATTTTGATTATTTTATTTTTTGGGAAAAAAACGAATTTTGGGGAATCACCCAAAATTGGGTGATGACAGCTGCCCCCCTCTTTACAATGCTTATGGTAGAAAGTCTCGTAAGAGACTTTAGATAATAAGCGTTGTAAAGAAGAAAAAAAGGATGAGATATGGTTGACTCATCTTGTTGAGGAATGATGAATCCTCTTGAGGGTTAGAGAGCGCACTCGAAAGGAGGTAAGGTTAGAAAAACACACTACCTAAAAGGTTAGGACTCGAGGGAGCTCTTAAAAAGAGGCAGGGTTGGACAACGCACTACCTAAGATGGTTGATGGCTCTAAGGCACATTCAAAAGAGGAGGCAGGGTTAGAAAACACACTACCTAAGGTGGTTGATGGCTCGAAGGCACGTTAAAAAGAAGGTACGGTTGGAAGACACGCTACCTAAGGTGTGATGGCTCGAAGGCACATTAAAAAGGAGGTACGGTTGGAAGACACGCTGCCTAAGGTGTGATGGCTCGAAGGCACATTAAAAAGGAGGTACGGTTGGAAGACACGCTACCTAAGGTGTGATGGCTCGAAGGCACATTAAAAAGGAGGTATGGTTGGAAAACACACTACCTAAGGTGTGATGGCTCGAAGGCACATAAAAAAGAAGGTGCGGTTGGAAAACACATTACCTAAGGTGTTTGTTGGCTCTAAGGCACATTAAAAAGGAGGTACGGTTGGAAGACACGCTACCTAAGGTGTGATGGCTCGAAGGCACATTAAAAGGAGGTATGGTTGGAAAACACGCTACCTAAGGTGTTTGTTGGCTCTAAGGCACATTAAAAAGGAGGTACGGTTGGAAGACACGCTACCTAAGGTGTGATGGCTCGAAGGCACATAAAAAAGAAGGTACGGTTGGAAGACACGCTACCTAAGGTGTGATGGCTCGAAGGCACATAAAAAAAGAGGTACGGTAGGAAAACACACTACCTAAGATGTGAAGGCTCGAAAGCACATTAAAAAGGAGGTAGGTTTGGAAAATACGCTACCTAAGGTGTTTGAAGGCTCTAAGGCGCACTCAAAAGGAAGTAAGGCTCGAAAGCCCACTCGAAAGAGGAGGTAGGGTTAGAGGACACGCTACCTAAGATGTGAGGGCACGAAGGCCCACTTAAAAATGGAGGCAAGGTTAGAAAACACACTACCTAAATGATGAGGGCTTAACAACCTGCTCAAAAGAGGTGATGATGAGACACTAATATGTCAAGGTTGAAAGTAATGCATCATGATCAATATGCATGTATACTTACCTGAGAAATGTAGGTCCCCCTTTTCTTCATGGAGTTCTCCTTTCCTCAAAAGTTTGAGTCTCTGATAATAAGCTTCGATGGCTCTTTTCGCTCTTGCTTACTCGAGTCATATCTTGTGATTTTAACCTCTAGGAAGGACTTGATATCATCATACTTCTTTGTCCTCCGCCCTTTTAACTCAAGGGTTGCCAATTTTACCCGACGATTTTCTTAGAAAGGGAATCATGGAGCCAACTCTACCAGATGTTTTTGATTGCCCTCCAGCTTGATCATGCCCCCCAGTATTCAATTCGGGTTTGGGGATGAGGCTATATGAAGGAAGATTTGATTTTTGACAAGGAATTGTTTTCATGATGAATTTTTGGAATTTCAAAGCTATTCCAAATACAGAAATCATTTTGACATCGATTCAAAGCAGAACTCATTCTGATAAAATTCAAGTGATTCCTATGGAGAGGTTTTCAGAAATGATGGAAACTTTTTGTTTTGATTTTGGTGAAAATGTGAAGTGACATCTGGTTGGTCACAAAAGGTTGAAATTTCAATTTAAGGGTTATTGAGAACCGTTTTTCGACGATAATGTGAAGAAGTGACATGAAAGGTTGAAATATCAATTTTAGGGTTATTGAGAACCGTCTTTAAAGCATTCATTTTATTTGCATGAATAATGATTTTGCTTCGTATGAGAAAGCACTGCCTACCGATCCAAATTGCTTGCCTTTGATCAGAAAGGGCTTGATTAGGCACGTAACATAGGCTTGGGCTCTTGGCTATGAAGAAAAGGATATTTGTAGGCTCAAAAGGTGTTTAAGGGACTTTAAGACTAAGGATCACTAGTGCTTATATCCCAAACTCTTTTGTTCATAGATTTCTGGACCTTGGAATTGATTTGTAAAATGGTCCACGGTGCCCCCCAATGTTGGGCTTGGGCTCTTTCTCATTTTTTTTCATTTGATTTTGAGCATCATTGCATTTGTTTTTTTTATGCTCAGAATTCTTTGATCCTTTGGATTTTTCTTCATGCCCCCTAGCTTTGTATGGGCACCCTCGATGATTGAGAATTTTCTTTTATGCCCCCCAGTATTGTTCGGGCACTTTCAATCGTTGAGGTTTTTCATGCCCCCAACAGTTATTTGGGCACTTTCAATCATTAAGGATTTTTTTGGGCACTTGCCCCCCAGTGTAGGGTGTGATCCTAGTCAAGGTTATTTTCAAAAAACACTATTAGGCTCAAAAGGGGACTGCAAAGGATATATTTCAGCCTAGTGAGAGGATTATCAAAGATGGCCTTTCTTCATCTCAAATGCATGCATTTAGGATCGGTAAGCCTTGCTTTCATGCGAGTATGCAAAGTGATTTCTCATTATTCATGCAACTAAAACCCAGCTTTTGGAGTCACTTCATGGTGTTTTTTTTTTTGGGTTTTCTAGGTGTATGGTTACCTCTCTAAGGAATCACCTCAATTTTTAGAACTTGTTTGTTTGAACAAACACCAACATGATTTTTGTTTTTGTACTAAACTTTGATTTCCCAAAAATCCTTGTGAAAACATGCATAGTTTTGGAAGAAAGGGGAAACACGCCCAAAGATTCTTGGCACAATGGTTTCATGTTTAAAGGTTATGTTCAATGTGTTATTTACATGAAACAACAAAACAAATGAAGGTATGTCATGAACACAGGAAAACACATGATTTTATTAACAGGAAAGGCTCATTTGACAGAGAAAGTCTTGTGGCATTATGAGCTAAATTGCTAACAAGACTAAAACAGGTTGAAACAGACATGATCAAACAAAAGGAAATAATTTGGTAGGCTCCATCTTCCCATTCTATAGTAGAACTTTGTTCTCTATCCTTGAGAGTGCACATTTCCTTTTTCACACCTTGCTCTTGCCATCAGTGCTTTGAGGTTTTCAAAACATTCCACCTCTAGTGCATTCACCGATCCAGTACCTGAAGCATGATTGGGTAAACGGTTCGAACCCACGTTTGGAGTTCCTTCGAAGGTTATCCATCCAGCTTTAATCAAATGCATAAGCCTCTTCTTGAAGGCACTGCAAGTATGAATGTTGTGTCCCGCAGCACCAGCATGGTACTCGCAAGTAAGGTCAGGCTTGTACCTGTTAGGGTAAGGTGGTTGCAGAGGTGTCAAGGGTTCTGGAGCTATATGCCCGATGCTTAGTAGCTTTTGGTACATCTCATTTAAGGGTATCGGTAATGGAGGTAGTTGTTCTTGGACTCTTTGGTGTGTGGTTTGAGGCTCAGGTTTTCTTGTGGGAAATATAGGGTTGAGATTGATGTTAGAAATTTGGGGCGAAGGGGATGGAGTGTGATAGTTCTGGAATGGGTTCTTCCTACCCTTATATCCACTTTCAACATAGTCAACCTCTTTCTTTTTACCTTCAAAGCCCCTTTTCTCCACAGATACAGAGATTCTACCACTCTTTACTCCTTGCTCTATGCGTTCAGCTACTACCACAGCGTCAATAAATTGTTGGGCCGAACTACCCATCACATGCTCGTAGTATGGGTCCTTGAGCGTGTTGGCAAATAGAGTGACCATCTCTTTATCCAGGAGTGGAGGATGTACTTGAGCAGCTAGGTCTCTCCACCTTTGAGCATATTCCCTTATGCTTTCCTTGTCCCTTTTCTCTAGGTTGGACAAACTGGTTCTGTCAGGAGTGATGTCCATATTATACTTGTATTGCTTGACAAAAGCATCCACCAAGTCTTTCCATCTTTGGATCTTGGTATTGTCCAATCTCATGTACCAGTTTAATGCCGCCCCACTTAAGCTATCTTGGAAAAAATGCATTAGTAGTTTTTCATCATGTACTACTTCTGCCATTTTGTTACAGTAGGATTTGAGATGAGTTATGGGGCATTGTGTTCCAGTATATTTGATAAATTCAGGAACACGAAACTTCTTCGGGACAACCACATTTGGGACCAAACACATTTCTACTGCTCGTACTGGATTGTACAAGTCTACCCTCTCAATGGCTTTGATTCGAGCTTCTAGCGCTGCCATCTTATCAATGTCATCAGATGACTTGGTCTTGTGGGACTCATTGGCAAATGCATCTATGATTGTGGGGGTTGGTGCTGGTGGCATTGAGTGCACAAAAGTTGGATTGTGTGGAGGTTCATGACCATGTTCACTCATTCTTTCTTCGGGTTGAGCTGTTGCTGGAGGTTGAACAAAAATAGCAGGCCGGTTGGAAGGATCTTCACCAGAGGCATTTCTAAGTGTTTGCTCGAGTAAGCTAGTGAGGCGAGCCACGCTTGCTTTCAGAGATTCTAACTCTTCTTGGAAATGGGCGTCACGGTGAGCACGCTCTTCACCTTCCATGTTTTATGTTCAGAGTCGGGTGTTATAGGCTATTTGGGGACCTATATTTCAACCTGTTGCATGTATGTATGTTATTTACAATGGATGGATGTATGTGTGTGGATGCAAATGTAGGTACATTGGGTATGACTGACAAAAACCCATGCAAAATGAATATGTAAGGGGTTCATGCTCTAAAGGAAGGTTTTAGGTCATTACATGATGGGTAGGCTTTCTACCTAGTCTTAAAAGGGTCTATGAACTGCCCAGTGACCACCTCACGTGAAGGCAGTATAGGGGTTTACAAGGAATGGTTGGGACACATTGTGACCGCCATTACCGAGTAAACACTCAGTTTATAGTTGGATGTTTCACGAATCTGAACCCCGACTGAAAGTCATGAGGCAGACCGCTACTCCCCACCTAATCCTAGAATTGGGTTTATTCGCAAAATTAAAATGCATGCTAAAGCGGTAAAAATGCGAGCTAAAATTAAAGACCAACAAAAGAAAAACAATCAAACAATCAATGCTTAGTCCGACCAGACATGGCTTTCCCCAGCGGAGTCGCCATTCTGTCGCACGTCGGAAATCCGCGCGGCGTCCGCTGGCGATTTTTTCTATTATTTGTGTTTTGCTTGGTTCTTTGGAGTCGCCACCTAGTATTATGGTCACTAGGAACCTATGGTCTGCGAGAGTCTGAGTAAGGGACTGGTTGTGCAAGGGGAAGACGCATCACCCCCAGTGCACCCTACCTAAGGTAAGCTGCATTGTTGTTTGATTATTTTTTTCTAGGTCGAGTTTCTATTCGTTGGTCTTTTCTAAGGTTCAAGATAGATCTCCCTTCGTGAGGGAGTCTCTATCTTATTGGGTTAAATCCTAACCGTTCTAAAATCTAAATTTTAGGATTGCATTTATTTACACCTTGTATCTTTAATACCTGAGGGTGTACTTTATCGTGTAATTTTACACCCCACAAATATTAAAGCCTACATCTGGATCCTAAAAAAAAGGTTGGAAAAAGGTTTTTGATATTTTGGCCAAACCCTAATGGATGATCATAACTACTTATGATATCCATTTTTTTTGGATTTTTAAAATGTGAGAAAGATAGAATTTATTTTGAAAACATGCTTGGAAAATTCTTTAGGACTTGGCCGTATGCTATAAAATATTTTTTCTTTTTTTTTTTGAAATTTTTTTTTAAAAAAAATATTTCGGAGAAAACCGAGTATTTTAATACCGGACTTGTATCTTACAATGTAAGTATACAATCCAATATTAAGCAAACTTGGCAGAAAAATATTTAAAAGAGTCACAAGTTTTTTTAAAAATGATTTTTGAATTTTTTTGGATTTTTTTTAATTTTTGAAATTGTTTTTTTTTTTTGAAAAAAAAAAGATATAATACACTGCATGAACAGTAGACATGAATTATAATTCACGTCTACTGTTCATGCGTGAACAGTAGGACGTGAATTATAATTCACGTCCACTGTTCACTCAGTGAACAGAGAACTGAGACGACGAAGAAGAAGGGGAAGGGGAGGAGAGAATTACCTGGTGTGGAGGGAGTTGGCGGCCTGGCTGGTGGAGCGCGGTGCAACTGGAGGTGGTGAGGCCGGCGGCGTGCACTGGTCACGGCTGGAAGAAGAAGGAAACGAGTCATGCAGAGGAGAAGGAAAGCTCACGGCTGGAGCTGTTGGTGTGGCTGAGGAGAGAACTGCTACCCCGGCTGCCTTTGGGAAGGAAGAGAGCTTCTGGGCAAGGTGGTGGATGCTACCTCTGCTGTCGCCGCCGCTGCTGGAGTCTCAGTGGCAGAGGAGAAGATTTTTACAGAGGAGAGAGGGAGAGAAGTGGTGCAACTGTCACGTGAGATGGTTTTATGGCTACTGGAGGTGGGGATGATGGTGAGAAGCCAGGTGATGAAGGTGGTGGTGGCTGAAGGCCACGGTGGAGAGAGGAAGCAGAAAAAGGATTGTTTGCAGGAAAAATGAATACAGAAGGCTGGTTTTCGGCCAACTTTGAGCTCGATTTTCTCCGTCCTCTGAGCATGAAAATTGCTCCTATTTATAGGGCTGGAAAGAGGGTAATCTTGTCTTCAATGTGGAAAAAGTCTCAGCCCTTGATTCGACTCGAGTAATCCAAGCCGTTGGTTCAAAGTGTGCACCTCGAGCTGCCAAATTTTGGCAATCCAAGGCTGCAGACTGAACGAGGTGGCCACTTTGGGCCAATAAACGAAGCCGTTTCAAAGTTTTTCGACCCGACCGGACCATTCTCGAGGATAAAGGGGTTTCCTGTGGACATTTTTGTGCACGGGTTGTCGGATTTGGAGGAAGAAACGAGGCCGAAAATGCTCCTTGAAGTCTGCCACTCGGGCAGTTTCGCGGGGAAGATGATGAACAGTGACCCGGTTTTTTTTTTTTTTTTTTTTTTTTTTTTTTTTTTTGCAAAAACTTGGTAAAAATTAAATTAGGTCTTTCAAAATTCCAATCTTTCAATTAAGTTTAAATTAGGCCCCCAAACTTAATTTTTCACCGATTAAGACCTCAAATTAATTTTGATCCGCTTAAAGTGTAATTAAGTCCTTGCACTTAATTAAATCCTTCAATTGGACCCAAATTAATTCTTAAACATAATTAACATTCAATTTGGCCCATGATTAAATCAAATTGGCCCATTAAAAATTTAATTATGTCATTAGACTTAATTTTTATGCAAATTCGTCCAATGCTCATTTAATTTGACCTTTGAATTTGCATTTTTCTATTTTTGCGCATAACAGCGTACATTTGGGCCTCCGAAAATTGCAGCTTGATTTTTGCCTATTTTTGCAGCCTTTCTTGGTCAGCTTTCTCCGCATTGCCAGCCTCTATTTTATTATTATTTTTTTTTTATTTATTTTGATTATTTTATTTTTTGGGAAAAAAACGAATTTTGGGGAATCACCCAAAATTGGGTGATGACACTTCAAATGATATGTTTCGATATTATTGTTCTCTAATTAGCATTGATGACACTCACATGTATGGTAAGTACAAGGCAAAGTTGTTAATTGCAGTTGCTTATGATACAAATAATAAGGCTTATCTATTGTGTTTTGCTATTGTCAAAGAAGAAATGAATAGTAATTATAGTTGGTTTTTAGATTTACTTCGTCAATATATAATTGAGATTCATACCAAGTTATGTACTATATCAGATAGACATGTGATAATTAAGAATGTCATAATATAAATATTTCCCGAGTTGGTTGGGTATCATCAATATTGTTTGTGTCACTATGTTAGTAACTTCAACACTAGGTTTGAAGATGTTTCCTTAGCAAATATGTTGTATATGATGTGTATAAATCCTTCAAAATAAGAGTTTGACATTTTATATGATGATCTAGTTAAGATAGATGATGCGATCAGAGTATGACCAGAAGTTGAACCTAAAAAAAAAGAAGCAATCTTATATGATTGAGGTGCAAGCCGGTCCTCGAGTTGGACAAGTTGGGATGGCGCTTCAAGCCCATCCAGGAGTTGGGGTGTTTTTAGATATAGTTAAATTATATTATTTAATATTATAAGAATTATGCATTTAGTTTAAACTTAATAAAATGTAATGTTTCTCATTGTTTTTAATTATTAATTGTTAATTTTGATGAATTGTGATGTTAGTTTTAAAAAATTATCATTTAATTTTAGCAGTTTACTTTTAAATTATTTTTCGTTTAAAAATATATTAAAATAATATATTTTTTATTTTTTAAAATTTATTTTTTATATTAACACATCAAAACAATTTGAAAATACTAAAAAAATTAATTTGAAACAAAATAAAATACAATATTTTTAAATTAAAAAAAATACTTTTAAAACACAAAAAAAATAGGCTCTAAATATTTTATAGGTTGTGTTAATTCTGCTAGAAGTTTGGAAAAGAAAAGGGAGACTTGTATGGACAGCACTGTTTCATATCAGGAGTACCTGGTTCTTTCTATCACAGGCTCTTCCCAAGCAAGAGTTTGCATTTCTTTCATTCCTCTTCCAGCCTACACTGGCTTTCTAAGGTTTTGTTACTGTCTTTTTTTCATAATTACTATCTCTAAGGTTAATAATGATTTATCCCAGTAACTGGCATGCCTAGTTAAGATAGAAAAATATCAAAGACGAACAAAAATTGGTAGAGAAGAAGAAAAACAAGATGTTCATAACCATTGAGTTAATTGAGTTTATCACAGCTTAAAATAACTACAGAATCAAATACAAAATACATATAAATAAAAGCAATTGCTTGAATTAATACTATAGAATGCGCTGTTGCCTGTTGTGGTTTAAATTAGTCACGCGTGAACATATACATAGCAAAGCCTGACCATATATTTTCATGATATTAGGTGCCAGAATGTATATCAAATAAGAAGGGGAATATGTACATGGCAAAGCCAAGTCCTCCTAATGTATTTAAAGCTTACTTAGAGCAATTCCAGAAGGATTTCTCCTTGTTTCTGCGCTTATGCTCAGAGGAAATAATACAAGGAAGACGTGTAGTTCTTACATTCGTCGGTAGGAGTATTGACGATCGAAGAAGCAAAGATTGTGCGTGGAGAAGACAAAACACATAAACATAGTCCTCACAATGACAAAGAAGGAGTAGATTCCAGTGTAGCAGATGATGAGCCAATAAATTCTTCTGAAGCAGAAATAATCCAGGTTAACGGCTTTCAAATAGTAATTAAGATAGGTTGACTAAATTATTGACTTTCAAATAAAAATGCCAGAATATTTGAGAATCAAGATGGGTTAACCCAATAGATAGATATCCAAGTTGGTTACTAGAGTAATATGTGATTAGAAAAGAATATTGAAGTGTTGGTTCATACAAGAATACCAGAATGACTAATATGTGATTGTTTAGGGAATGAGTGGATAAATGAAATGAGAAAATTATATGATTATAAGAGTGGATTAAAGTATCATTTAGATGAAAATTATTAATGTTATTTTAATCTATAACTTGAGACTTAAATAATATTATTAATATTTATTACATTTTAGGAGATTTATAAGCTAGTCAGGAATTGCTAATAGTTGTTATTTTTTATTAGATCTAGAAAGTATGGATTAGCATGATGTATAATCTAGCTTTTCGGTTGTAATTATAGATAATTTATTTTGTTATGTAATTAATTTTCTGAAGTTAGTAAAATAAAAGTTATAAATGTATGTTATGCATGATATTGGATTTTGTGTAAAGACAATATAACTAGTTTATCTTGTATACTGTTAATGTAGATTTTATTATATTATAATCATCATGTGTTATATTAATAATTATTGATAATAAGAATATTAATAGTTTTTAGTGGTATTGTGATTGAAGAAATATAATGAAAGAAAAGATAAATAATGAGTTTGAAACACAAGATGATTGGATCTGAAATAGACAATAAGTTTTGCATGAACACATGGTTTAGAAGTGTTATTGATTTTGCTTGATTGATGTTGATACTTGGTGTCACACCTGGATATCGCGGCAGCCTTAAGAATTTTCATGGAAAAAAATGGATTTCTAGCATTCTATTGTTTGATGGTGAATGGTCTTATTTAAGGAGTCGCCACCTAGTTTTATGGTCATTAGGAACCCTAACTGGTCAACAGAGATTCTATGGTACGAGACTGGTTACACAAAAAAAAGATATTATCACTCCTTAAGCGTCCTGCCTAAGGCAGGCTGCATTACTGATTTTGTCATAAATTGCTAACATTTTGTTGGTTTATGCTATGATGGTTTGCGTGTAATATTCCTGACTCTAACGCCAGTGAATATTTAACTACTAGATACTTCTAACTCTAGCGTTGGTAAATATTACGTAGATATAAAAATAAAATAAATTTAAATCATAATTTTTATTCCTGACTCTAGCGTCAGTGAATAAATAAATAAAATAAATTTATTTTTACGCATACACATATATTTTTTTATTTTTTTATGTAGCTAAATAAAATAAAATAAAATAAATTTAAATCATTATTTTTTATTCCTGACTCTGGTGTTAGAGAATAAACCAATAAAATAAATTTATTTTTAAGCATGCATATATTTTTTTATTTTTTATATAGCTAAATAAAATAAAATACAATAAAATAAAAATAAATTTAAATCAGTATTTTTATTCCTGACTTTGACATCAGTAAATAAACCAATAAATTTATATTATTTTTATTTATATATACACATATTTTTATTTTTTTTATTTTTTATTTTTTGGATAAGGTCTAACTCAACCTATATAACTGGGCTAAACACAGCCAGCCCGGCCTAGTCACTGACCCAAGCCAGTGACCCGGCTGGGCAAAAGCAATAATGCCTGAATTATTCAGGCATGCTGTGCACAGTGCGAAGGTAATTAAAATTACCTTCGCACAGTAGCTTTAATTGAATTCCACGAAGCTAAAGAAAGCTTACCTGCTCTGCTGGAATGCTAGCGTTTTGGGCGAAGATCAGTGAAGGTTCGTTGCTGGAAAACTGGAATTCTTCCTTCTACCTTTGCTCTTCTCTCGTCTTCTGTCTCTGCTTTTTTTCTCTCTCTCTGTTTTTCTCCCCTCTCCTGGTTCTGTTTCTCCGTCTCTTCCTCGTCTGTTCCTGGAATCTCCTGCTTGCCAACGAAGATGACGGTATGGAAGGGCTGTTCCACCAACACTGCTTCCTCTCCTCTGTTTTAGTTTTCCTTGTTCTGTCGTCTTCTTCTTTTCTGTTTCGGTTCGTCCCCCTGCTCGTCGTCTTCCCCGCTCGTCGTCTCCCTGCTCGTTCCTCCTCCTGCTCGTTCGCGTCCGTCTGTTCAGGGGGCGGTGCAACCCGAGACAAGGCTCGTGCTCGTGCGTTGGCTGGCCAATGCTTCTCTCTGTTTCTGTCTCGTTTGCTTCTCCAGTCGTCCCCTGGTTTTTTTTCGGCGTTCTTCCCTGGGTTCTGTCTCTGGTTCTTATGATTTTTCTCCAGTTCCCGTCGCTGTTTTTTTTTCTGTTCTTCCCCTCTTCGTCCCCCTCCTTTCGCGTCCTGTTGTGTTCGTATTTATAGGCAAGAGAATGCCTTGCGCCTCTCAGAGTCATCGTGCAGCCGCTGGGATATATAGCATCCATTATTGGACTATTAGTGGCACATCGTGGGGGGAAAAACGTTACCACGTTCTCTGCCGTTTCTGTTGAATCGGGATGGAGGAGATGAACAGCAAAATGTTAATGGCCATTTGCATTTTGATCCTTGAAGTTTTGAAAGTTTTGTAATCAAACCCCTTGGTAAACTGTAATTGGAACCCTGTATTTTAGCGCCATTTACAAAATGATCCTTGAACTTTAATTTCTTGTAATTTTAACCCGAATCAGCTCCAAACCTTGATATCTCTTCAATTAAGCTCCTGATTTCATTTCAAGTTCAATTAAATCCTTAAATTTCTAATTTATGTTGTCTTGGCCCAAATTTCAATTTTTTCCATTTCATATTTATTTTGTTTTTTTTAATAAAATAAGAGTCAAAATTGGGTTATGACAGTTGCCCCCTCTTTATAATATTTACAATGCAAAGACATTGGAAAATTTTGTTTTCTTTTGGCTTTACGTAGTAAATTTATAAAGAAAAATGGACAAAAACTTTGATAACAGTAGATTGACAAACAACCTTCATAAAGAGATGTTCATATTGAGAAATTAAGTCATTTGAAAGGCGACCAACCTTGTAAAGGAAAAAAAGTTTTTTTTTTTTGTAATGGTCAAATTGTTCCAGGCGACCTGCCCGATGATAAAATGCGAGGAAACTCGCAAGTAGTCAAATTGTTTTAGGAGACCTTGCTGATGTTAAAAAATACAAGGATTTTTCAAAAGTGGTCTCATTGTAATGGGTTACCTGCCTAGTGGAAAAATACAAGGATTTTTCAGGATGGTCACATTGTAATGGGTTACCTGCCTAGTGAAAAAATACGAGCATTTTTCAGATTGGTCACATTGTAATGGGTTACCTGCCTAGTGGAAAAATATAAAAAAGTTTTAAGGGATGACATGATAGGGCTCAAAGGCGCACTATTCAAAAGATGGAAGCTCGAAGGAAATGAGGGCTCGCATGCGAACTCGAAAGGAAATGAGGGCTCAAGGGCGCACTCAAAAGGAGATAGGGTTAGGAAACGCATTACCTTGAATGGTCGAGGGCTTGAAAGCGCACTCGAAAGCGCACTACCTTAGTGGCACATCGTGGGGGAAAAACGTTACCACGTTCTCTGCCATTTCTGTTGAATCGGGATGGAGGAGATGAACAACAAAATGTTAATGGCCATTTGCATTTTGATCCTTGAAGTTTTGAAAGTTTTGTAATCAAGCCCCTTGGTATACTGTAATTGGAACCCTGTATTTTAGCAACATTTACAAAATGATCCTTGAACTTTAATTTCTTGTAATTTGAACCTGAATCAGCCCTAAACCTTGATTTTTCTTCAATTAAGCTCCTGATTTCATTTCAAATTCAATTAAGTCCTTAAACTTCTAATTTATGTTGTCTTGGCCCAAATTTCAATTTATTCCTCATTTTTTCCATTTCATATATTTTTTTTTGTTTTTTTTAATAAAATAGGAGTCAAAATTGGGTTATGACACTTGGGAAGTCTAAAATACAAAGAAAGCCTTGCTAAAATTTCAATAGAAATAATGTTAATTTGACGTACGTAATACCCAAAGATAGAAACCGATCAAGTCTTAAGAGTAATATCCTAATATAAAACGGTCTACCATTTTTTTGAAAAAAAAATAGTATATGTAGATTTATTATAAAATAATTGTACCGAAAAGTTAGGGATGTTACAACTTTTTTTCAATCAATCAAGGGAAATGCAGGTGGATTTTAGTGCCACCTTCCATCCAATAATGTTACCTAACTTTGCATGTGGATCATGTTTTAGGTTAGATTTGATAATATCTATGTCTTATTCATTATGCATCATGTAAGGTAAGTACTATATATATATATATATATATATATATATATATATATATATATATAAACTAACAATTTAAGCTGGTTTGGATCTATGTCCATCGAGTTTGTATTTTATTGGCATTCCTATTAATTAATAATAATATGAAATATAGTTAAAAGTTACAATCTTCCACATTGATTTTTTTTAATAATCTACATTTGAGCACCTATAATTTAAATTGTTCTATATATATATTATTCATTATCCATCAAGTTTTTATTTTACTGGCATTCCTATTAATTAATAATAATATGAAATATAGTTAAAAGTTACAATCTTCCACATTGATTTTTTTTTCTCTTAAGAATCTACATTTGAGTACTTATAATTTAAGTTGCAATCCTATTTTTTAAAATTTTCTCAATTTCAATTTCATAGTCTTTAAAATGTATTAATATATTAAAAACAAGATAATAAAAACTAATGGAAAAGCTTAATTGTTTATTTCTTTAGTATTATGGGTATTTATGTTTGAGATATTGCCTTACAAGTTAGGTTTATTTCATTAAAAATACTAGCAACGATATTAAAGGACATTAGCATCCTCGAGCTAGCTATTGCAAGTGAAGTTTGTTCTGTTTATGTTTTTGCCCTCCATTTATCACTGAAGTTTAGTTTTTGTTAGCTCTTATCTTTCACTTTGAAGTTCAAAGTAGCTTTTGAATATTTTAAAAATAATTGTAATGTGTTTGAAGGTAAAAATAGTGTAGAAATTAGATTTAGAGTATATTTGGTATTGTAGTGTAAGGTGTTTTTTAAAATTATTTTTCGTTTAAAGATACATTAAAAAATTAGATTTTTTTAATTGTGTATATCAAAACTATTATAAAACACTAGAAATATATAAATTTGATATCTTTTCAAGTTAAACATGGTTTTAAAACACACTCAAATTTAGTTCCAAATACTTAAAAACAAATATTTCCTTAGAGCGTCAAAATTAGTGAGCCTTGATTTGTTTTTTATGAATTTAGGTTGTAAGAAATTGTAAACATGATGATGCTTCAATCCTTTCTTTTGTTTGTTTATTTTGTTTCTTATAATTTTAATATTTATTATTTTTTCAAAAGAAGTTTTTTTTCTCAATTGTTAAGGGTTATTTTGTGATTTTCTTATATACCCATTAACTAAAATCAAAGACCCTTCCAATAGACATTGATTTACCACCCTTTCAGTGTTAGTTTTTGCTGATTAATGACTCTTCTAATTTGATTTTAGGGAGAAATACATATTCATATTATATATTTAAACTAGAAAAAATCAAATACTCACATTGTATTTAATACTATGTAATACATATTAAATTAAAGACAAAAATTCCACAATTAATTTGGTTGGTGCTTAATGTCGCTAAAACTTTAAATCCTAAGAATCCTTGTGAACATGTCAGATCATGCATAGTTTTAGAAACACAACAAAAAGTTCTTGATGTAATAATTTCGTGAGTAAAAAGTGTGCTTGTGTAGTACTATTGATGGCTTTTTAATCAGCTCCACACAGATGACGCCATTGATGATAAGCAAGAAAATCCAAAAAGCATAAAACTTATGTATTGGATAATCAGTTAATCTCTTAGTTCTAGCAATTCGATCTTTTTTTCCCTGCCAAAGTGGGTGATAGTTGGTTCTAGCAATGATTTTTTTGTGAGCTTGAGGACTCTATGATACTTAAATCAATATATTTTTTAGAGAAGATTCCATCATATTCTAAAGAGGTATTCTCAAAATAAAAATTTCATCTAGAAAGGAGATCTTGCCTCCCTCTCTATATCATATTTTTCCCTCCTCTTCATTCAAGGAAGCCAGAAATATCTCTAACTTATTCATAATAAAAAAATATCTTTAACTTGATTAAAGAAAAAACATGATTGGACTTAACGCTTAACTGAGCACAAGTAATATTAGGTTATTATCCTGTTTTTTATTCCTTTAAATGAAAATCCAACAAATAAAAAAATATGTTAAAAAAAATATCAATTTCTAACACTAACTTTTTTTTTTGTATATCCTCTCAATTATTATATTAAAAAAATAAGTACGCATCATCCTTGACAATGAGACAAACCTTTGGGGGTCACCGAAGTTTCTTGAATGAGTGTAAGTTTTAAAATCACAAAACAATAATAACACTTTATATCAACTTTTACATCAAAGCCTTTGATATCATGGAGCCATTAAGCTAGTTAAAATGGCAAATCAACTTTTACTCTTGGTTGATTAGATGGTGGGCCGAATAGGTTTCATCTATCCTATCATACCCTCACATATAATTTGGTTATTTTTAGACTGTTTGGTATTAAGATTTTTTAAAGTGTTTTTAAAAAAGTTTAATTTTTTTATTAAATTAATATATTTTTTATATTTTTATATTATTTTAGTATGCTAATGTCAAAATAATTTTTTAAAAAAATAAAAAAAACATTATTTTATTGTGTTTTGGAATGAAAAACACTTTAAAAAGCAACAGCTACCACACTTCCAAATATCCTCTTTTCATTTTTAAAGTGCTTTTTACTCGGAAATGTATTAAAATAATTTTTTTTATTTTTTAAAAATTATTTTTGATATCAGCGCATCAAAATGATTTAAAAACATCAAAAAATATTAATTTGAAGCAAAGAAAAAAATAAAAAAAAATAAATTTTTTTAAAAACGCTTTTGAAATACAAAAACAAACAGGATTGAGTGTTAGGTTGTGATTTAACATGAAAAAAAAAAAACCACAGGCTGCAGGGAATTTTTTTTTATTTTGTTATTAAATTGAATCTATCATATCAAACTTGTTGTGTTTAGTCCTCGCACCATGTAATAAAGGCCACCACATTAAATGTTAAGAGAAATCATGATTGCCTTTTTGGAATTAAAATAGGTCTGCCACTGTAACCGCAGAATTAAATAAGAAAAAAAAACAACAGAGAACACGAGAGAAAAGAAAAGAAAAGGAGGCAGCTAAACGATCTGTCTTCATTCTTCGTTTTCCAGCTCGTTAACCGTTGAATCAGGCTGAGATTTGGAAAACAGCTTCTAAACATGTTACTCTTCATTCTAGATTGTCAGATCAAAGATTTGTGATGTATAAGCTAGTTATTTTGTCGAAAAACCGGGGCTGTCAGTATTGTGAGTTTTTCTCAAATATTTCTCCCTTAATCTTGTTGTATTCCAAGAATAGATTGTTCTTGATGATATGCATGTTCTAGCCCTTTGTTAAATCTGATAAAGAACAATTGTGAACCCATTATTTGTTGAAGGTGGAAGTTTTTAGGTGGACTACGATCCCATGATTTTTTCTCGCATCAGGTTTTCCACGTAAAACTCTTGGTGTTGTTTTGCGTGATTGTTTGCATTATTTTATTTACTGTTTGATTCTATTTTTGATTGCACAAAGAGGAAAAATAATTGGGACTTGTGAATTTTGATTTGAAAAAAATTAGTTTCTGGTTGATGATATGCATGTTCTTGATGATATGCATGTTCTAGCCCTTAGTTAAATCTGATGAAGAACAATTGTGAACCCATTATTTGTTGAAGTTGGAAGTTTTTAGGTGGACTACGGTCCCATGATTTTTTCTCGCATCGGGTTTTCCACGTAAAACTCTTGGCGTTGTTTTGCGTGATTGTTTGCATTATTTTATTTACTATTTGATTCTATTTTTGATTGCACAAAGAGAAAAAACAATTGGGACTTGTGAATTGTGATTTGGAAAAAATTAGTTTCTAGTTGTTCCTGGTTTCCCAACAAAACTTGAAAAACTCCTATTTTGACATTTTTGTTTTACAACTTATATTTTATTTAATGATATAAAAAATAGATATTTATAAAACTAATGTTTAACTTAATATCAAGATGTTTTGTAAATTAAAAGTATTGTTTTCAAAACAAAAATCTATTATTATCTTAAAAGAAATTTAAAATAAAACATTCAAACAAAGTCACAATATTTTGTATATGGTTGAAGAAAACAAATATTGATAAAATTGATAAAATTATATAAAAAATGTATTAAAAAATTAAAAAAATCATAAATCTTATATTAATTAAATATTTATGTGTTTGTTTTTCATATTAGACACATATTAGCTAGAAAAAAATAGTTAAAATTCCATAAAACTTATATCAAACTTAAAAAATAGTTAAAAAAACATAAGTGCAAGGGATTTTTTTTATTTTGTTATTAAATTTAGTCTATTATATCAAACTTAAAAAACTTCACCTTCAGTTTTACAAATTATATTTTATTTAATGATATAAAAATAGATATTTATAAAACTAGTATTCAACTTAATATTGAGATCTTTTTGTAAATTAAAGTATTGTTTTCAAAATAAAAATCCATTATTGTCTTAAATAAAATTTAAAATAAAACATTCAAACAAAGTTATAATATTTTGTATATGGTTGAAGAAAATAAATATTGATAAATTTAATAAAATTATATTAAACATGTTAAACAAAATCATAAATCTTTTAAAGAAAACAGTGGGACCTAACCACAGTGTCGCACCTGTCATTCATGTCGCTTATAATTATTGTTTTATTTTTGCATTTTAGCAACTTGTATAGGAAGGTTTGCCCCACAAGCGACTCTAAAATTCACATTACCGGAGTTATTATCATATATTTATTTTTATGTTTTAAAAGTTTTTAAAAAAAAATTAAAAAAATTATTTTTTATTTTAAATTAATATATTTTTAATATTTTTAAATTATTTTGATACACTAATATTAAAAATATTTTTTAAAAAATTAAAAAAATGTTATTTTAATATATTTTTAAATAAAAACCATTTTAAAAAACAATAATAGAAACATTATATACAATCTAAGGTTGTCATTTCCGTTCGTTTTGTCCAGAATAGCCGAAACATTCCATACTAATTCAAAAAATAAAACAAAACGGAATAGTTTTCATCTCATTTTAAATCTCGGTCCGTTCCGGATTTTTCGACTAAATTTCGACCGGAACGTTTCGGTTTCATTCCACATATTTCATTCCACTCTTGAAAAGTCATTGGACCTTGTTCAATTTAATTAATTAAACCATCCAAGTATGAAAAACTACTTTTCATTACTATTTTCAATAACAATGATATTAATAATAATATTGAAAATTATTATTACTATTTTCATTACCAATGATATTAATTTTATAAAATTAGATTTATCACTAATATATATTATTTATATTCGTGTTGTTTTTTTATGTTTATATTTTGTAAGAATTTGAGCAAAACAAGGAATGATTTAGATTCCATTATCCTTGATAATATTGACTTAACTTTATATTTAAAATATTTGTGTTAAAACATTTTACTTTCATAATATTTTGATATTTTGTTTAAATTGAATTATTTTAAGTTAAAGATCTATTTAATCTTGACTATTTAGAAATATTTTAAATTTTAAAATTATATTTATTTGACATTGTATTTGTATTGCATAATTTATAATTAATTAATTTTAAATTTAAATTATGTTTTTTGAATTTATATATATATAAATTCCAGTGTAGCAGATGATGAGCGAATAAATTCTTCCAAAGCAGAAAGAAAGAAAGTAATTATCTATGGAAGTAGTTTTGGCTCATAATGAATAAAAACAGTGTGCATGCATGAAAATTCTCTTTTTAAATAAAACATTTTTGTTCTACTTTTGTTTATTTTTTCAATTAAAAAAAACTTGGATTTATCCGATTTCAATTCAAGACAGAGTCTGAATAGAATATACTAGTTAGGTGACTCGCGCTACGCTACCAACTCACTTATTATTTTAATAAAAAAATCATAAAAATCTAAGACCCAAAAGTATTGAGTGTGACTGTAACGTCAAACCCAAGAGCATTGAGTTTGACTGCAACGTCAAATCCAACAATAATATTTATAATATTAATAATAATATTTAACTTGTTTGTAAAATTTTTATTTTTTAAATCTTTCAAAAAAAATTATGGTTTTTCTTCAATAATAATAATAATAGTTTTTTAAAATTTAATAATAATAATAATTATAATTATAATTATTATTATTATTAATTTTACAATTTATTATAGAATGTATATCATGTATATATCTGAATAGGAATTAATGCAGGATTATTCTAATGTTGTGATTCTTACAGTTAATGTTGTGTTTTGCCATATATATGTAAATAGGAAAGGTTGGCTAAGACTAAATCTAAGTCATTCTATTATTCTCAACTTGATATCAGAGCCCTAAATAAACTAAAACACTTTCTCTCCTTTCTCTCTACAATGGACTCCTCATCACAGCCGCCTGCTACTTCTCCTTCTGCAACACCAGCCGTGCCAGCTCCTTGTCTTCCTCTGCTTCTATTCTGTCGTGGCCACTAAAAATCAATTTGAATTAATAAAACTTTTCAAGCTAAGATCTACCATCTCAAGCAAGGTGAAAGCCAAAGAACTCCATAATAAAACTGATCTCGTTAAATAGAACTTCTTAATATCAAAATCAACTTTTTTTCGTAGTTAGAATCAATGTCAATCAATTACTTTTTCTTTCCTCAACATTTCAAACAAGTTTTTCTTTCATCTCTCTTAATTCAGTGAATAAAAAGTAAAGAAAATAAAATTTCAGATAAAAAATAAAAATTATTGCTAATATGAGGTGAGCATATATTTTCTTAATTCTCTAGATCTAATTAGGCTGTAATTATAGGGTTTAAATATATATATATATATATATATATATATATATATAAAGAAATCAGCTGGTTCATTGTTATATAAACAGTGAAACTTACCCCATCTCTTTTAGATGTTTTGTTAATAAAAAATACATACACATCATTTTCACATGCAATTATTATTTTCACATACTCATCATTTTTGTTAATAAAAAAACATATTATTAATTTTTTTTTATTAACGTGGATGTTCGGGTCAACTTACGCACACCTTAACTAAACCCATTAACCCTAAAGTTAACGACTATATAAGCCTCCAGTAGTCCTGAAATTTACAAAACTCAAATTAATAATCTTTTAGAAGCAAATTTAAAACTTAATCAGTTGAGCCACACCATTCAAAATTAAAAAGATTATTTTTATATCAATGGGAGAGAGATCCACTGAAATCAATAGTACAGGTACGACAATCCTTTATTCTTTAGTCATCAGATTATACGTTGATTTTACACGCATAAAGCAGTGGGACCTAACAACAGTGCCGCACTTGTCATATACGTGCCTCTAATTATCGTTTTATTTCTGCGTTTAAAAACAAATTAAAACAATTTAAAAAAATTATTTTAAATTATTTTTTTATATTTAAAAATCATTTTATTATGTTAATATCAAAAATAAATTTTTAAAAATAAAAATATAGGTGCCTATAATTATTGCTTTATTTCTGGGCTTTGAATTTTTTTTTTAAAGAGTTAAAATTTTTTTATTTTCAATTATTTTAAAATGTTAATGTTAGAAATAATTTACAAAAAATAAAAATATATAATTTTAATATATTTTTCAAATCTGGGACCCACCTTACCTCGATAACAATGAACCTTAAATGATAGCTGTCCCCTCTAAATCTAAAACGTGATATTTCACTAGTTTTTAATAAAATTAAAACAGCATTAAAGGCAAAAAACACGTGTATAAAATGTTAAATTGAATTATGATTGATAGAGTAATTAGATAAGCAGAGACTAACTGATCAACTTGTATATTCATTATTTTTATCTATTTTATTTCTTATTCAATTATTATTTTTCAAGTGGCACTTGTATAGGAGGGAGGTTCGCCCACAAGCGACTCTACAACAGGCAGGAAACAATCACACAGCGGTTAAATTAACGGCACCCGAGTGGCGTTTCCTGTTTTAAAGTTAAATGGCTACACAATACAAAATATATAATATAAAATCAGATAGTAAACTTGAATCGTATAATTATAAAATCATAAAAATAATATTTTAATTAATTATATACTGATAATTTTAGTCAAGTAGTAAATAATAATATAACACAATTAAAATAAAAGTGAAATAAACAATACAAATGTCCAAACACTTTAAAATACATAATTCAAATTAAAATGCATACATGGTTTAAATAACTTAAAAATACAAAAAGAAAAAAATAAGATGAACAACTATGTTTTATTGATAGAGTTTCAGAACATTTTCTAGAGGACAGGTCTTGAAACACACTGCAGACAACTAGTGAGATGATACAACATTCTAAGGTATATCACCAACTTAAAAAAAAAATTAACAGAGACCAATACAGTGAACCCGCGACAACAAGAACAAAAATATACAAAATGACATCAATTTAAACTCATGTCACCTCACCTTCCATCTTTTTTATGTTAGTAACAAGTCCTAGAAATAATGTCCAAATATCCCACCAAGCAAAACATGTATTTCAAGTTTTCTCTGAGTTTTTAATTTGTCGTCTCTTTTTGTAGTTAACAAATGGTTAGTCTAAAACACAATATTTCTCTCTATATAATTATTCATATCTCTTATTTTACTCATTTGATTCCTCACCATCTACCTTTGTCTTCCTATAGTTTCAATCCTCCGATCATGCCTTCCCGGCCTCAAATACAGTATAACGTTTTTTCATACCCAAGATCCTCTAATGCTGGTGTTAGTCTAATAAGATTGAAAATTTGAGATTTGGACAACAGGAAAAGAGGAGACTGGGGAGTGGAGACTATGTAGTGGAGTGTCAGGGGATTCGGACAGCGAGACAGTAATTTTTTTAACTTTTACGGGTTAAAACTTGAAATCGGTCAAACTTGTAAAATCGATCTGATTTTACCGATTTTAACCGAGTTTGACCAAGTTTGATAGATTTTGATTTTTAACCCAATTTTACACGTTATATAGATGTTGACTCGTAAAATTATAAGATTTTAAGAGTTAACTCGTGATTTTAATAACATTGACTACACGACACATTTATGGTGGGAAAGAAAAGTGAATACAATTAATTTGTATCTTTACCACAAAATAGAAGATGAAATGTTTTTTTGGCGTTTTTAGTATTTTCCCTGAAAGTTTCGATTATGCTTAGCAGTAGGAACCTTACATCTTTCTATTAATTACAACCGCACATTTCATGCATGCATGGATGATTGAAAGCTTTATATAAGAAGTTGGAGCTAAGAACAAATCAGCAGATAGCAGAACCAAAGCAACAGCCAATAAACATGGTGGTGGAAAGCGTTCTTTGCATGAATCCAGGAGATGGTGAAACCAGCTACGCCAAGAATTCATTCCTTCAAGTCTCTCTCTCTCTCTCTCTCTATAACACCTTATTTCATAAAAATGTTGTGTCTTAGTGCATTTAGAGAGACAAATTACCGGCCTTTCTTTTCCCTTTCTTTTTGGTAGTGTTAGAATTTTATAGTAGAGAAGACCTCGCGTGGCAACTTAAATTTTTAAGTTAGGTAAGATAAGCGAAGTTTAATGATATGAAGGAAGCAAATAGTCATCGCTGCATGCATTTCGTT
This sequence comes from Populus nigra, assembly GCF_951802175.1. Classification (NCBI taxonomy): domain Eukaryota; kingdom Viridiplantae; phylum Streptophyta; class Magnoliopsida; order Malpighiales; family Salicaceae; genus Populus; species Populus nigra. The sequence continues at coordinate 12,852,501 of NC_084862.1, read as the reverse complement.
CTTCCTGGCATCACATCTCACCGAATATATTAGTAATTATTGCATTTATTTTTTCCTGGAAGCTAGTATTGCAGATTAATTCTGATGTGGTTTGACAATTCGTTTCGCAGAAAGCAGTGCTATCAAAAGCTAGGCCTATCCTAGAAGATACCATCAAGGACATGTTCAGCACCGCCCTTCCCACTTGCTTCAAACTAGCAGACTTGGGCTGCTCTTCAGGACCCAATACTCTCTTGTTCGTTTCTGAAATCATGGACGTCGTTTATGAGCTTTGCCAACAACTGAACTGTAAACTGCCCGAATTTCAGGTGTTTCTGAATGACCTTCCAGGGAATGATTTCAATGCTGTTTTCAAGTCGCTGCCATTGTTCTACGACAAGTTTGGAAAAGAAAAGGGAGACTTGTATGGACAGCACTGTTTCATATCAGGAGTACCTGGTTCTTTCTATGACAGGCTCTTCCCAAGCAAGAGTTTGCATTTCTTTCATTCCTCTTACAGCCTACACTGGCTTTCTAAGGTTATGTTACTGTCTTTTTTTCATAATTACTATCTCTAAGTTTAATAATGATTTATCCCAGTAACTGGAATGCCTAGTTAAGATAGCGAAATATCAAAGACAAACAAAATTGGTAGAGAAGAAGAGAAACAAGATGTTTATAACCATAACTGAGTTAATATAAAACCTGAAACCTCGTTTATCACAGCTTAAAATAACTACAGAATCAAATACAAAATACATATAAATAATAGCAATTGCTTGAATCAATACTATAGAATATTGTGCTGTTGCCTGTTGTGGTTTGAATTAGTCACGCGTGAACATAAACATGGCAAAGCCTGACCATATATTTTCATGACATTAGGTGCCAGAAGGTATATCAAATAACAAGGGGAACATATACATGGCAAAGGCAAGTCCTCCTAATGTATTTAAAGCTTACTTGGAGCAATTCCAGAAGGATTTCTCCTTGTTTCTGCGCTTACGCTCAGAGGAAATAATACAAGGAGGACGTGTAGTTCTTACATTCCTCGGCAGGAGTAGTGACGATCCAAGAAGCAAAGATTGCGGTCTTTCTTGGGAGCTGCTAGCAAAGTCACTGCTAGACTTGGCAGCAAAGGTTAGTTTATTTTCATTTAAATGAAGCAAATTGCTTGCCTTGTTGGTTATGGAGATTAATTAATTCAAGTTTCAGGGACTTGTTGTAGAGGCCGATATCGATACCTTCAATCTGCCATATTATAATCCTTACGAAGGAGAAGTGAGGGAAATTATCGAAATGGAGGGATCATTCGATATTGATAAGCTAGAAACTTTTGCTATTAACTGGGATGCTAATGATGATATCAGCAACAAAAATTTTGTGTTTGACAAGGACCAATGTGGACGAAATGTGGCAAATATTGTAAGAGCAGTTGCAGAACCGATGTTGGTTAGTCATTTTGGAGATGAAATAATGGATGAATTGTTCAAGAGGTTTGCAGAGTATGTAGGTGAACATCTGTGCGTGGAGAAGACAAAACACATAAACATAGTCCTCACAATGACAAAGAAGGAGTAGATTCCAGTACTGTAGCAGATGATGAGCGAATAAATTCTTCTGAAGCAGAAATAAACTAATTATCTATGGAAGTAGTTTTGGCTCATAATGAATAAAAACAGTGTGCGTGCATGAAAAATCTCTTTTTTAAAAAAACATTTTCGTTTTGGTTTTGTTTTTTTTTTTAAGTAAAAAAAAAAAACTTGGATTCATCCGATTTCGATTCATAACCAGAGTCTTATATAGATTCCTCATGATGTCTTATAACTATGCTATATATACGTAACTCGAGTTAAATATAGAAATAACTAGTCTATAAAACAGGACAGCCCAAATATTCCTCACTCTTCTTTCTAAGCTCTTCATAGAAAGATGGCAGCGACTTGGAAACAGTATTGAAGTCATTTCCTAGAAGATCATCTAGAAAGACCTGAAATCCTGGCAATATACACTGCATCTGTTGGCACTGTTCATAAATGGCATCCATGATTTCAGGAAGAGCCAACCCAAGTCTGCTAGCTGAAAACATGTGGGAAAGGTTGTTGAACGAACATGCTCCCGTCAGTGAATCTTTCATCGGTAATTTTTTATCTGTCGGTAAGTCTGTTGATAATAAAAAAATATTATTACCGATGGATATACTGACGGAAAAGACACGCAAAAAAAAAACTTATCCGCTTCATTCTGTCGGTATTTCCCTCGGAAAATACCGTATGTAATCCGTCGGTAATTATTTAAAAATATTTTTAAAAAATCCATTTTACAAAACTATAAAATAATTAACTTAATATAAATCAACACTCTATAATACTCAAAACATGGAAAGAAGAAGAAGAAAATCATATGAAAAAAAAAATCCTACAACAATATTCATACAATTATTAAGAACAAAAACAATTAAAAATAAAATAAAATAACAAATATAGTGAAAAAAAACATGAAAAAAGAAGAAAAAAGAAAAATCTTACCTTAATGTGGTTGCAAGTGAAGTTAAGAAGAGAGAAAAAAATTTCGTAAAGTATATTAATTAAAAAAAATTGAGAAGAAAAAAGAAGAAAGGAGAAGAAGACATACCTAAGCATGGAGGAGAAGAGAAGGAGTTGAGGAGAGAAGAGAAGAAAAAAAAATGGATATTGATGTTTTTTACATATGGGGAAGAAGAAGAAGAAGAAGAAGAAGAAAAGGTAATTAACAGTGCAATTGGAAAGTGAACAGTTCCAGAACTCTCTGGAAAATATCAACGGAATTTTCTATTGATGATTCCCTTTGTAATTGACATGAAGAACAGTGTTCATAGTTTACCAACGAATTTACCGACGGAATTAATTCCGTCGATAAAAATGGCATGTTATCATGTTTTTTCCTTTATTAATTTTTTTTTTCACTGTAATTCCCTCAGCAATTTACCAACAAAAATATTCCCTTGGTATTTCTGTTTGTATTTATCGATTTTCTGGTAGTGTATATAATAGGCCCAATAATTCATCCAAACGAGAGAAAACGACATGTTTGAAATCAGAACTCAAATCTGTCAAGAATATGCAAAAATTGAAGATTCAGGCTACATGGAAGAATTTTAACATGAAGACTTTTTTTATTATTCTATTCTATTTATTTATTTATTTTTAAATAATTATTTTTAATTTGAATTTTTCTCTAGCACATTAGACATTGTTTAGTGATTTATTTCATTATTGAATTTATGTTAGTTAATTACTAATTTAAACTCATTAGCTTGCAATCCAAAAGGGGTCTATCAAGACGTATTGTGATGGAAACAACCAAGTTATCGTTAGATTTATATGTGCTTCCTACCCTTCAGTGATTCACCTGTATTGATAAATTTTGTTCTAAGATTTTTTATTTCTCTGTATCATTAATTTATTGATTCATACTATTTATCTCTCTCATTTTATTTAGATCACTTATTGATTATAATATTATTGACTCATTTTATTATATTTTAATGTAATTTAATTTCTTGGCTAGCTATAATTATCAATATATAATTAGTTAAAAAAAAATTACTTACGATTTTACAATCCGAGTTTATATTGTAATTTTCATGTTGTGTCAAAAAAATATTTTTGACACCCTTGACCACCACCATTAAACTTTCCTTCTAAGTTAGCCCATTAATACCAATATTGATTTATTTATTTTTTGGCCAAATTAAAGTGTGTGGCTGAATTGTTTTCTCTGTCCTCTTTTTTCTAGTGGCTTTCTTGCTCATCTCTTGGAATCCAAGAACTTAAACATGATTAAAAAATATCTTGGGGACTAAAATATAACAATATAATTAAAACTACATGGAAAAATAAACTTCAAGGTCTAAAGTATACTTTCACGTGTAAAAAGGTGAAAGATTGGAATGTTAGAAAACAAACAGATAAATAAGGCAAAAACCTGCAACGATGCTCCCGACTAAAAAACCTCCCATTTTGTCTATCATCCCCTCCCCTGCAACCCAGGTCTTAGCAACCTCCTTCAAACCTCCCCCTTACAATCCAACCCCACAAACACCTGCAAATGTCCCTCTTAAACATACACAACACCCCCCTCTTCACTCTGCCACCTTGAACTTTTTACAACCTATGTGTTACACAAACAACAACCTAAACAACAAACACTTACCTAACATAACTCCCACTCTCTCTATCTCTACTAAGTTTTATTTTGAACGTTTCTCGTCTTGGCTTGATTACCAAGATCTCAAAAAGGCTTTTTTAAAGATTAGTTCTGTCACCAACCTTTTTGTTTCTAGGAAAAAAATATAACGAGGGAGACGGTTTGGTTTTGTATCTTTTTTCTCCCATTTAGAAGATGCAGACCTTTGTGACAGATTGAACCTTATATGGTTCGACTCTTTCAAAATTCATGCAAACCTAGCAAGATTTCAAACACTTACAGATTCCAGGGAAAAGACAACCCTCACCACAAAGCCAGAAACCAAAATCTCGCCCAAACTAGCCCTCAGAGACAATAGGACCTTTGTTGAAGCTCTTTTGGTCCAACAACCATTAAAGAAGACTGTGGTGTATGAGTCTACACAGGATGACAAGGAATTGCTATTGAGAAGGTTAGTCAGTTCTATAGCCATAGAAGTGGACTATGCACAACTAGAGCATATGGTTTTGAAAACTGTTAAGAAGGCAATTGGATTTCGCTTCCTGAGAGCAAGCCAAGTAGTTATCACCTTTACAGACAAAGAGACCATGGAGAAAGAATTAATAAACAGTAGCTCTGCCTTAGTAAATTACTTCTCTAGTATCAAACCATGGAAGAGGAAAGTAAAAGTGGTAGACAGATTTGCTTAGGTGTCTATTCTAGGACTTCCTCTGATTGGATGGAACCGCAAATGTATTGAATCCATGGTAGAAGACGCAGGCAAGATGATTGGTTACGACATTACAAGTGTGAGTCAAGGTTCACTTATGGGAGTCAAGGTGCTTTTGAGCACAACCTCTTTCATGACTTTAAATAAACAGCTTTCATTGATTCTAGACAGAGAGGAATTTGATATATCAGTCATGGAAATGAAGCCAGGTTTTAGCCCCCTACTTACCACAATTAAATACTCAATGGATACATTAGGCACTGAAGAATTAGATGAAGAGACATGCAGTAAATTTACACCTCCAGAAGAGTTTTTGTCGGCCAGTATAAATGAACCAGAAGTTGATTGGACCTCAACATGGCAACAAGACAAGGACATGCAAAATGACCCCTCTCTCATTCTCTACGCAAGGTACACTCAAACACCCAGCAACCTAGACCAATCTGACACAACATACAAAACCTTCTGCCTTTTTCCTGAAACTAAGGAAACACACAAGTTACAGAAAAAAAACCAGCAACTGCACACCGCCTCTCACCAATCATCCTCTATAGAGCCATGCTATGACACCATTAAGGAAAAAATACAAGTGGCAGAAACCAGCTACAACAACCTAGATGACTCAACATTATCCTTTTCAAGAGTGGGCCTCAATAAAAAACAAACACAAACTAAAGCCTCCTCAACCCAAGTTACAAGGCCTACCCCAAAACTAACAAGACACATGATACTAGCCCAAAACTGGAGCCAGAATACACATCAGCAATCTTTCTCTGCCTTTATCTGTGACCTGGCAGAACCACAAGAAGTAGTGGAAATGGAGTTGGAAGGAAAAATAAAAGATAAGAAGCTTAGAAGAATCAGAGGGCTTGCACCTAAATCTTCATTCAGCAAAAGGAAGAATGTGATGAAAGTTAGATCATTTGCAGCTTATATATCTGATGGAACACCCAACCTTCTTGCAATAAAGGTAACCAGCACCCAAAATAACACACCTCTACAAGACACCACGCCATCCCCTGTTATCGAGTCATCCAGCATTGGAAAGAACCATAACTATGCCTCCATGGATGATGAAACCAATGGCATGCATCTCCATCTACCACCCCTGTTGAACCTTAAAGCAACCAGCAAACCTCTTCAGATACGACCAATGAAAACGCAAACGGGAATAGCAACAAAATAAGAAAACTGAAGTTGCTGCAAGCCAGTGGTAGTTTTGCTAACTCTATAGAGGATTGTGATTCTTCAAACTCTTTAAACTCAGGAATCCAACAAGGAAATATTCGGTTTCAGAGCACTTGTATGAAGCATCAAGACAATGAGTTTGACAGTGAAAAAGAGACTCAAGAAACGATACAAGATGCTGTGGCTCTAGGTTTGGGAAACCCGCAAGAACTAAAAGGGTACAAAGAAGGAATAATGAGAAACATTGACAGAGAAGTAGATGAGTGGACATCAGTTAACCAGTTGTAAGTTTTCTAGCCCGCTAAGTCTAGTCTGCCTTGGTTTTTTGTTCTCTTTATGAATATCTTTGCTTGGAATAACTGTGGTTTAGGTATGTCATACAAACAAAATTCCATCCGGAATAGGCTTATAAACAATAATGTTGGTATCTGTTTTCTTTTAGAAACAAAGAAAAATAATTATTGTGACTCCATTAGAAATTTGTGGAATATTGCAACTGTTAAATGGGCTTTTCTAGAACCTGTAGGGAAATAAGGAGGGATTATAGCAATGTGGGATAACTCTATCTTTGAAGTAAACTATGTAGAAATTGGGGGGTAGTGGATCAACCTATGTGGCACGCATATTCCCTCTTCTTTTAATTGTATGATAGTTGGTGTCTATGGTGCATCTTCAGTGAAGGAATGTGTTGATCTGTGGGAAGAAATCATCACTCTTAAGTTTGCTTTCGAACTACCACTAGTGGTGCTAGGCGATTTCAACAAAACTCTATATGCTCATTAGAGAAGTAGTGCCTTAATCTATCAGGTTCAACTTCATTCCGTAGATTCATATTCGACTATAAATTGATTGAATTCAATATGCAGGGGCATTGGTTCACTTGGTTTAGGGATGGCTCTATGAGCCGCATTGACAGAGCTTTTGCTTCCCCGGATTTTCAACTACAGTTCCCATCTGTATCTCTTTGCCGCTACCCTAGAGGGATGTTCGATCATTGTCAGCTGCTCCTCCAAAGCCCTGAGGTAGACTGGGGGTAGAAGTCGTTCCGTTTCATAAACTGTTGGCTGTCATACCCTTCTTTCTTAACAGATTTTGAAGCCCTCTGGTCTGATAGTTGCAAGGAATTTCCAGGTGAGCTTAGTCTGATTAAGAAGCTGGGGATCATGGGAAAAAAGCTGAGATAGTGGAATAAATCCACTTTCGGGGATCAGAATCTAAAACTTGCAGACATCCAAAACTCCATTACAACACTTGAAAACTTAAGCAAAGTGCGTCCCTTGTCTGAGATCGAAAAAACAAAGCTCCAAGGGCTAAACTCTAAACTATGGGAGGTTAACAAAAGGGTTGAAAATATATAGAGGCAAAAATCCCGTCAAAACTGGTGTAAAATGGGGGATAAGAACACTCGTTTTTTTTCACATATCAACAAGTCTAAGGAAAGGCCATGACTACATTAGTAAGATTGAACATAATGGTAGTCACCTAGTCTCCTCAAATGATATAAAAGAAGGCGCTGTCAACTTCTTCTCATCCTTGTTTCGCAAACCAACCTGTAAAAGAATTGAAATGGGAGGCTCGAGGTTCTCTAAAATTTCAGAAGCCAAGTCAATTTGGCTAGAAAGACCACCTTCAATGGAAGAAGTGAAGCAAGTTATGTGGGACTGTGATGTTCCATAGCCCCTGGCCCCGATGGTTTCACCTTCTCCTTCTATAAAAAGGTATGGAATATCATCAGCTTAAAGGTTTTTATGTTAGTTAAAAGTTTTTTCAGAACTGGTAAACTTCCAAAGGGTATCAACTCTTCTTTTGTAACTCTGATTCCAAAATCAAAGGGGTCAAGCAGATTCTCCCATTTTCATCCGATAAGCTTGATTCACGGGTTATGTAATCAGTGTTAACTAGTCTGCATTCATTGCTGGGCATCAGATTTTAGACGAGTTCATGATAGCAAATGAGGTGGTCCATAGTGTGCGCAGCAAGAAGGAACATGGCCTCTTACTGAAGGTAGATTTCCATAAAGCCTTTAACTCAATTTTTTGGGAACATATTAACACAAGCATGGGATACATGGTTTTGGCTCACACTGGAGGAAGCTGATCTTTGAATGCTTATCCACTTCTAAATTAGCCATCTTGATAAACGGTTCCCCCATTAGAGAATTCAGTCTGGAAAGGGGTCTCAAGCAAGGGGACCCTTTCTCTCCTTTCCTATTTGACATCGTAGTTCATGGTTTGATAGTTTTATTCAATAGGGCATCAGCTTCAGGTTACTTCAAAGGCTTACAGACTGTTCCAGGACATTACATAACTCATTTGCAATATGCTGATGACTCTCTGATTTTCTTGCCAAATGATTTTCCCTCTCTTCTATATGCCAAAAGGATACTTCATTGGTTTGAGATCATTTTTGGACTGAAAGTTAATTTTTATAAAAGCTCACTAATAAGTATCAACTTGGACAACGACTACACCTCTAGCTTGGTGAACTCAGTTTTCTGTCGTGGTGATACTTTCCCGGTCAGGTACCTTGGACTACGTCTTGGAGCCAATCCCAGCAGACTCTCTACTTGGAAACCAGTGTTGTCCACTATTATAGCAAAGTTAAGCACATGGAAAGGGAATTTTTTTAGCATGTCGGGAAGGTTATGTCTAATTAAATCAGTCTTGAGCTCTCTTCCTTTGTTTTACATGTCAATTTTTGCTATGCCAAAGGGTATTATTAAAGTCATCTCTTTTCTAACCCGGTCTTTTCTCTGGAAAGGAACCTCAACATCTCATGGCATTTTTAAGGTGGCTTGGCACAAGGTAATAAAGAGTAAATCTTCTGGTGGTCTCGTGCTGGGATCCATCCACAACAAAAATCTGGCTTTGCTCTTTAAATGGCTATGGAATCTGGATAATGGAGTGGCAGGAGGCTGGCAAGAACACATTCTTCTAAAACACCGACCTCACTTTATGAATGGTATCCCTAAATTTACAGGTTTTTTATCTCCAACTTGGCATAGCATTGTTTTGGCGATCTTCTCAACACAAAACATAGCCAATCTTTTACATGTAAATGTCGGGTTCAAGGTGGGTGACGGGAGGAACATCCGGTTTTGGACTGACTCTTGGCTTGGTTCTGCAACCACTCTTCAGCTCTTATTCCCCAGACTTTATAACCTTTCCCTGCAGCAAAACACCAACCTTGGAGATATATATAATTTGACATATACATCTTTCAACCTATCCTGGAGAAGACCCCTTTGGCCCCGTGAAAACTGCATTAGGGAGAGCTTGATCGCAGAGGTGCAGCGTGGTCTCATTTTCTCAAATGGTGCAGACAGCAAGTTATGGAAATTCCACAACTCTGGCATGTACTCAGCTCAATCAGGTTGCCTCCTCTTTGATAATCTATCAGCCATTAAAAATAATCACTCCCCTGTTCTGCTATGGAATGGTTATGCCCCTCTAAAAGTGGATGTGTTCATATGGCTTCTTCTACATGGCAGTTTGAGTACAAGAAGTTTTTTAGGTGAGAGGAGAATCATTAATTAAAAGGAATCTCACTGCCCATTCTGATGCAAGGAAATTGAGACAATTAATCATCTTTTCCATTCGTGTCCTATAACATGGTCTCTTTGGGGTCGTTTCTTGAACTGCTTTGGGTGCTCAGGTTGTCTGAACAGAGACCCAAATCAAAATCTACAGGAATGGTCCAGTTTGATTAATGGAAATTTTCAGCGATGTGGTTTTACCCTCCTCTGTAAAGGTCTGTACTGGTCACTTTGGATAGCGCGCAACCGCCTAATCTTTGAATCCAAGGCTCCGGATTGGGATATGATTTTTGATCTCACCTTTCACCGTTTGACCTTCATGTTGAAGTCCTCAGTTAGAAATTTCAGTTATACAAGCTCAGATCTTTTTAGAAATCCTGAATGTATTATGAACTGGACTAATTAGTCCCTCGTCGCTTTGGTCTTCTCTTTTCTTTTATATTCCCATTGTATTCTATCTTTCGTTCAGCTCCACCTACTTGATGGGGCTGTTTAATATATAATTCTCTCGTTTACTATAAAAAAAGATTGGAATGTTAGAAACAAGTTGATTTTGGTGGAGAAGGTGACAGATTGGAATACATTGTTTGAAGTTATACTGCATGGCCTAGCCTTTTGGTTGAAGTCAAGGAATGAGAAATTATTTTTTATCTGCTACTTTTTCCATCATGCTTTAGTTCCTAGAATTTGATAGATTTTGTAATTCTTTTGGGCCTTAATACTATACACTTAATGTATTCGGGCATGTGCAAATCTAGTATCTCCCATCACTTGCAAGATTGCTTGTGAACTTGAACAACATCAAGGTTCGTAATTTAGTAGGCCAGGTTTGTCTTCAGGACTGCGATTTCTGTGTGGTTGTTGCTGAATGTGCCAGTGACAAAGGAAAATCTTACCACGAAGGGCCTACCCCTTGAAAATGGAAGGGCATGGAGAGAAGCGGATTCCTACTTAACAAAATAGATTGATTGACCACCATCTTTATTGACCTTCCCTCGATCGGGCTGTCATGCTTGTGTGTTAAGGAATCCTGCTTCGGTAGCAGACTTCGGTTGTTGCGATGTCGCGGTTGCACAAATTAATTACCCTAGCTTCAAACACAACACACAAGATAGTATAGAGCAAGCAAGGGGTTGATCCCACGAGGAAGATTCAAGTCAGATTTTTATGCTAGATGATATGCAATTTGGGGGGATTTAGACGTTATCTAGGCTAAAGCAAAAGAAAACAGAAAACTATCAAACAAAATTTAATAAAATCAGAAAATTATCAAGAGAACAAACCTTGGTCACAAGCACACATCCACCTACAGAAATCAGAACTGATCATGGAAATGAAACATTAATTTATATTCTGAATATTTATCTCTTCTTAACATTGGTTAGTTAACGGATTCGTCATATAACTAACCCTAACCATTAAACAACCACAGTGTCCGCACTAGTAATTTAATTCAATGGCAACCTTAAGAACTAGATAAGTTAATTAATCAAGAAAACATAACTGTCCGCAGTCTATGTTTGATTTGATTGGATGTTCTCCCTAAGATTAATAACGTAGATCCACCACAATTATTAAACTCAGTTGCTTAACAAGTTCATATACCACAACTCCGGTTTTGATATCAAACTTAGCAATAAATTGTCTACAATAATAACTTAGTGTTCGCTCTAGCAATTAAAATAAAGAATCATAGGAAAAATAAGCATAGGAGAACAAACATATTCATCATATAAACTGAAAATAAATCTCACAGATCTTGAAATCCAAAGGTTTCTGTGTCCTTGCAACTAAGAAAAAGTGTTTAGCCTTGCATGTTTGTTGAACAACTAATAAAAAAGAAGGAAGAATGCATAATTTAGGGTTTCTTAGAGGAAGGGGGCGTTTTTCTCTTCTTGTCTGGCCGCCCCCCTTCTCTTCTCTCATTCTTTTTATATCCTAGAAAACCTTAGTTTCTATTTTACAAAATAGTCCTCCATTAAGTAGATTGTTTACATTTAAGTACTTTAATAACTATTTTCCTAAAAAAGGAGAAATAGTCTTCCATGAAATCTTCAAGCTTTGACTTAGAGGAGCTAAATTGCTGAAATAAAAACATGGATATTGGTTTAGATGCTTCGGAACGTAATTTGGACTCGTTTCTTCACGAAACCTTTTTGTTGGCAGAATTCAGATGTCATCTTTGAAAAATCATATCTCCCTCATATGACATATTTTTTGGCTTAAATTTGGAGGGTTTATAGACCATTGAGTCATGAATCCAAAAAAATTGCATTTGCATGAATTGGACTTCTGTAGCTCCAGATATTCAAGTTGGAATGGTCGAAGGTCAACATTGGCAGATTGCAAAATTTAACTTTGAAGGCTGCGATTTCTATGCTCTTCCTTATTTTATTTTCTTGCCTTAGATTTTCAGAAAGGTATGGATGTTAGATTTTTAATGCCACTAGAATCACTTCATTTCAACCTCTAGAGCTCATGCTCTGCACAAAACATCAACTGAAGGTCAAATCTGCCAATTATCTCCAATTTACTTCTTTTTGCATCTTTCATCCAAAAGTGCCTTCGAAACATAAAACAAAGAATATCAAGGCATTTTATATATAAAACAAAGGCAAAACACTAGTTAAATATGGGTGAAACTATCAAATAATATGGTTGCATCATCGGTCGAGGAAATCACTTCAAGCAAGTGCTCTGGATCGACCTGACTTCTTAGAGAGGAAATCTAGTGAATGAATGAATGAAATCCGTTGAATGGACAAGTCTTTATGGCTCAGAGCATTCATAAACGATGCATCTTTTAGTGGCTCCAAGGGATGTTGTTCTGGTTGTCTATTCAACCAATTAGTTGTTGTAAAAAACTGATAAATAAAGAACAGACTAATGTTTATGAACTGAGAAAAAGAACAAGGAACAAAGTTTTTACAGTTGAAAGAACAAGGAGCAGAAATGTCTTAATGGGTTACTGTCATCCCCAATGTTTTATTTATAGAAGGAAACAAACATTACAGAAAAATGAAATACAAAAGAAACGTACCAACTATGTTCTTCTTTATCAAAGGAGATATATAACAAGCTAATCTAATCCTAGATAAGCTTAAACAAATGAATTGAAAGAAACATCCTAATCTAAATAATGCTATCAGCTAATAGATAGATAGCAATGCAATAGATTACTACTAAGTAATCCTGTTCCAGCTTTGGTACCAGACTTCAACACTCCTCCTTGGTTCCAAAGCTACACATTCCAATTCTTCCCCTCAGATCTTCAAACCTGTTTTTGGCCAACGGTTTGGTAAACAAGTCTGCTAGCTGTTCTTCAGAGGTGCAGTAATGTAGCTATAGTTCCCCTTCTTGTTGAAACTACCTGATTGCATGAAATTTGATCTTCATATGCCTGGTTATATCATGAAAGATAGAATTTTTTGAAATGGCTATAGTTGACGTGTTGTCACAAAACAATTATGTGGGATTTTGTTGATTGCAATCTAGATCACTTAGCATCTTCCATAGCCAAATTAATTGTTTTGCTGCCATATATACAACTATGTATTTACCCTCTGCCGTGGAGTGTGCCACTACTGACTACTTCTTTGAATTCTAACAAAACATACTCTTTCCCATAGCAAAATAGTAACCTGAAGTGCTCATCATTCCTTCATCACTTCCACCCTAGTCGTTGTCAGAAAAACCAACAAGATTAACAGAGCTAGACTTCACAAAATGTATTTGACTTGGATCTTGCATGAACTTGGAGAGGTATTTGACAACAAACAAAATATCTGGACGTGTGGCAGTTAAATACAGCAAACTCCCAACTAAACTTCGATAAGCTTTCCCATCAGTTTTTTATTTTAGAAAGTAAACCCAACAAAACCTACTATAATCATCAACAAATAGAAGAAAATACTTTGAACCATTCAAAGATTCATTATGCATCAACCCACACACATCTGTATGTATCAACTGAAGTTTTGACAATGCTCTGAATGCATTGTCAAGACAAACAACTCTAGTCTGCTTTTCTAATTGACAAGCTTTACAAATATTCTTTTGTTCTTGTATATCTGGTAAACCATAAGTCATATGCAGGTCAGCCATCCTTTTTAAAGTTGCATAATTGAAGTGCCCCAATCGTTTGTGCCAAAGAACAGATTCATTGTCTTCACAAGTATTAGAACTCAAACATACTTCTTTCCAATCAACATTAAAACTTATGTTCATCATTTTAGCAAAAAGCAGTAGCACTCCAATTTTATCTTTAATATCACATACTCCATTAAAGAATATTGAGTAACCAGATTCAATTAATTGTCCCACACTAACTAGATTATGATTAATCTTAGGTACATAAAGCACATTTTTCAAAGTTTTTGTACCTGACATTGTTTCTACTTCAATTGCTCCTTTTCCTTCAACCTTCACATAGTCTCCATTGCCAATTCTGACTTTAGATAGATAGCTTTTATCTGAATCTTTGAATAAGCTCATATCTACAGTCATGTGATTAGTGCAGCCACTATCAATAAGCCATGATGAGTCATTTGCCTTGGTTGTGTTACACATCTCCTGTATTGTAGCCATGAATAAAAGATCTTCATCCACTTCTAAACTCTCGACTACTTGAGCTTGTTTTACAGTTTCTGCTTTATTTTTGCAGAATCTTTGGATGTGGCCAAATTGCTTGCAGTTTCGACATTGTGCATTCATGAGCAAATACCAGGCTTCAAGATGATTTCTTTTCTGACAGAATTTGCAAGCAGGAAAATGTTCTTTCTTCTCTTTCCCTCTAGTGAAGATGTTGTTGTTGTTCTGTTGCCAGTTATCAGATTGCCAGCCTCTCTATTTTTCTCTTTTTTCTTCTTGATTGTTTCTGTAAAAATTCTTAGTCTGACTCTTCTCCTTGTAAACTGCAACAAGAGCTCCTTCACTTGATCCTTCTTGTCTATAAGCTTGCCTTTGCTCCACAGCTTGCAATGCATTTACCAGTTCTTGCAGGCTCATTTCATAGAAATCTTTAGAATCTTCTAAAGAGCAAATTTTATGTTCAAATTTTTCTGGTAGACTTACCAACACTTTCTCTACTATTCTTGAATCTGAAAAATCTTCACCCAAAAGTCTCACTTGATTCACAAGTTTTGAGATTTGAGAAGAGAAGTCTTTTGACAGTTTCAGTTTCTTTCATCTTCAAACCCTCAAACTGTCTTCTAAGATTTAAAACCTGCATCTTCCTTGACTTCTCATCATCATGAAATTTTGCTTTTAATTTATCCCATGTTTCTTTGGCAGATTTACAAGCCATAATCCTTGTGAAGATTTCTTCACTCGCAGCATTATGAAGACAGGTAAGAGCTTTGAATCGCTTTGCCTTTTCTTCATTGAAAAATTTCATCTGTGCAATCGTAGGATTGTTTCCTAGTGGAATGGGTTACCTATCACTCTCCACTATCTCCCATAAGTCAAAAGCTTTGAGATATGTTTCCATGTTTACAGCCCACACACCATAATTCTGCCCTGTGAACACTGGTGTTTTTGCTGGAAAATTTGCAGAATCTATTGCTTAAAAAAAACTCACTTAATCTCTCGTGTTTCACTCACAAACCCTTCAAAGCAAAAAAGCTTTGATTTAACCTTACTATTCTCTCATGTTTTCACTCACAAACCCTTCAAAGATCAGAGGAGCTCTGATACCAATTGTTGTAAAAAACTGATACCAATTGGTGTTTGTTAATTTGAGAGAGATGACTTGGTAAGTGTAGGAGAGGGAGACAATAGTAGCGGCAGTAGTAAAGGAAGGCTGCAACAGAGGAGTGTTGTTTGGATTAAAAAGAGCGTGACCACCATCTGTTGGTTGTGGCCATGGTAGAATAAAAGCAGAAAAGGAGACTGGTGTTACAGCAGAGGAAGAAACTGGCACCGCCAGTGTTGTAGAGAGGGAGGCAACATGCGGCTGAGAAGAAGAGTCCATTGCATAGGAGAAGAGAAAGTGCTTTAATTTGTTTATGGCTCTGATACCAAGTTGAGAATAATAGAATGACTTGAGTTATTTCTTAGCCAACCTTTCCTATTTATATGTATGCGACAATACACTACAGTAACTATAAGAATCACAACATTGAAATAATCCTACAGTAATTCCTACACACACACACACACATTTTATACATTCTATAACAATCATAAGAAATTCAAATCTAGGAACGGTTCTCGATTGAGATGATGAATAGTAAATTATGTTTCATAACTTTAAAGTTGGGTTATGACACTACCAGAAAACCGGAGAAAAGCAACGGAATTACCGACGGCATTTTTCTGTCGGTAATTATTACCGACAGAAATAATTCCGTCTCAAAATCTGTCGGTATATACCGACGGATTTATTCCGTCGGTAATTCCGTCGGTATATACCGACGGAACAATTCCGTCGGTATATACCGACGGTTTCGCCGACGGGGTATACAGTTCGTCTGGAAATATGCAACGGCGTGGTGACGTCAGGCGATTTTACCGACGGAAAGTACCGAGGGATTCAAACTGAGATAGCCGTACAGTGACGTGGCGCTGTCACCAACGGCATCACCGACGGAATCACAGACGGAAGGAGTCCGTCGGTGATTCCGTCGGAAAAAACCATTATATGCACCTATCTGCCGACACTCTCTTCCTCTGTTTCTCCTTCTTCTTCTTTCCCATCCCACCTCTCCCCTCCCAAACTACAGCTCCCCTCCCAAACTGCAGCCAAACACCCATCCCAAACTCTCCATTATTCTCAACACGAGCACTCAAGTTTCTTATATCTTGTACGTGGTCACAATATCCGTTTCTTGTAGATTTTATCATTTTTTTATAAGTAAATCTATCCTTTTTAGTTTTAATATTTAATTGTGAATTTTATTGTTTTAGTATATGTATTTTGTTAATGTTTGTACTTGTTTAATTGTTATTTGTCAAAGAAACTTGTAGTATGAATGTATAATTTTGTAGTTGTTAAATTGTTTGTATGAACGTTGATAGTTGATAATTGATAATGAATATTTAACATAAGTGTTGTTTTAGTTTGTTGGATAATGTCGGGGAAAACCAATATTTTTGTTATGTTTTATAGAGGTTCAATAGAAGTCATGGATGATCGTTCATGGATGTATCGGGACTCACCCCAAGGATTGTGGAGGATGGATTATTGTAACGGTGTCCAGGGTTTTATTAATTTCGCAACATCTATTCCGAGGAATTTTACTGATGGCGGTATTAGGTGTCCATGCAGGAAGTGTAAAAATTTAAAGTTTCTGCATCAAGATGTTGTAACGATGCATCTTCTAACCAAAGGGTTCATGGAAGATTACCTGTGTTGGTATGCTCACGGAGAACTATTTGTTCCTGATGAGAGCATGGAAGAACAGGTGGTTGGGTCAACTTCTAGTGCTAGCAACATGCATGAAGTTGGAAATGAGAACAGTAATCCTTACAGGAATATGGTTATGGATGTAATGAGAATGAGTGAAGGTAATGTCAGGGAATGTCCAATCGTAGAAGAAGAACCTAATGCAGATGCAGCAAGGTTTTTTGATCTGTTGAGAGATTCTGACGAACCATTATGGGATGGCTGCACGAACCACAGTAAATTATCAGCCGTAGCACAGGTGTTCACCATCAAGTCAGATCACGGGTTGAGTGAGGCCGGTTATGACAAGATTATTGAATGGGCGAGAAGCATTTTACCTGAAGGGAACAGGCTGAAAGAGAACTTCTATGCTGCCAAGTCCATGATGAAACCCCTCGGTTTAGGATACCAGAAAATTGATATATGCCCTAACTTCTGCATGTTATACTACCTTGAAAATGCTGAGATGACCGAGTGCATGACATGCGGGCATTCCCGTTACAAACCCAGAACTGGTAGAGGGAAGACTCTCGTGGCATATAAAAAACTTAGATACTTCCCAATCACACCTAGACTGCAGAGGTTATTCATGTCACCAAGGACTGCTGAGCACATGACATGGCACCAATCACACCATGCAGTTGATGGAGTGATGGTTCATCCTTCTGACGGTGAAGCCTGGAAACACTTTAACAGTATGCATCCTCCCTTTTCAGCTGAATCAAGGAACGTGCGTCTTGGGTTGTGTACAGACGGATTCAAGCCATTCGGGTCATTTGCTGCTCCTTATTCTTGTTGGCCGGTCATACTGACGGTTTATAACTTGCCACCGGGGATGTGTATGAGGCCGGAGTTCATGTTTTTATCTATGGTCATGGCTTAGATTTAGAAAATCCATACTTGCATTTAAGGGAATTTGAGGAGGTTTGCAACACGTATAATGACTCAAATTGTAGCATGAACACCATTAGATTGAAGCTTTTTCCTTTTTCATTAGAAGATAAAGCTAAAACATGGCTACAAAATTTGAGACCTGGATCCATTCGTGCTTGGGATGAAATGCAACAACAATTTTTAAAGAAGTTTTTTCCATCCCACAGAACAAACTCTTTCAAAAGATAAATCATTACTTTCTCTCAAAAACCAGGAGAAACATTTTATCAATGTTGGGATAGGTATCGAGACTTACTTAATACTTGCCCCCATCATGGTTTTGAAACATGGAGATTAGTTTCACATTTTTATGAAGGGTTAACTCCTAGAGATAGTGTTGCGATGTCGCGGTCGCACAAATTAATTACCCTAGCTTCAAACACAACACACAAGATAGTATAGAGCAAGCAAGGGGTCGATCCCACGAGGAAGATTCAAGTCAGATTTTTATGCTAGATGATATGCAATTTGGGGGGGGGGTTGGACGTTATCTAGGCTAAAGCAAAAGAAAACAGAAACTATCAAACTAAATTTAATAAAATCAGAAAATTATCAAGAGAACAAACCTTGGTCACAAGCACATATCCACCTACAGAAATCAGAACTGATCATGGAAACGAAACATCAATTTATATTCTGAATATTTATCTCTTCTTAACATTGGTTAGTTAACGGATCCGCCGTATAACTAGCCCTAACCATCAAACAACCACAGTGTCCGCACTAGTAATTTAATTCAATGGCAGCCTTAAGAACTAGATAAGTTGATTAATCAAGAAAACATAACTGTCCGCAGTCTATGTTTGATTTGATTGAATGTTCTCCCTAAGATTAATAACGTAGATCCGCCACAATTATTAAACTCAGTTGCTTCACAAGTTCATATACCACAACTCCGGTTTTGATATCAAACTTAACAATAGATTGTCTACAATAATAACTTAGAGTCCGCTCTAGCAATTAAAATAAACAATCATAGGAAAAATAAGCATAGGAGAACAAACATATTCATCATATAAACTGAAAAGAAAAGGTAAAATAAATCTCACAGTTCTTGAAATCCGAAGGTTTCCGTGTCCTTGCAACCAAGAAAAAGTGTTTAGCCTTGCATGTTTGTTGAACAACTAATCAAAAAGAAGAAAGAATGCATAATTTAGGATTTCTTAGAGGAAGGGGGCGTTTTTCTCTCCTTGGCTGGCTGCTCCCCTTCTCTTCTCTCATTCTTTTTATATCCTAGGAAACCCTAGGTCTCTATTTTACAAAATAGTCCTCCATTAAGTAGACTGTTTACATTTAAGTACTTCAATAACTATTTTCCTAAAAAGGAGAAATAGCCTTGCATGAAATCTTCAAGCTTTGATTTAGAGGAGCTAAATTGCTGAAATAAAAACTTGGATATCGGTTTAAATGCTTCGGAATGTCATTTGGACTCGTTTCTTCACGAAACCTGTTTGCTGGCAGAATTCAGATGTCATCTTTGAAAAATCATATCTCCCTCATATGACATCGTTTTTGGCTGAAATTTTGAGCGTTTATATAACTTTGAGTCATGAATCCAAAAAAATTGAGTTTGCATCAATTGGACTTCTGTAGCTCCAGATATTCAAGTTGGAATGGCCAAAGGTCAACATTGGCAGATTGCGAGATTTGACTTTGAAGGCTGCGATTTCCATGCTCTTCCTTATTTTATTTTCTTGCCTTAGATGTCCAGAAAGGTATGGATGTTACCTTTTTAATTCCACTGGAATCACTTCATTTCAACCTCTAGAGCTCACGCTCTGCACAAAACATCGACTGAAGGTCAAATCTGTCAATTATCTCCAATTTACTCCTTTTTGCATCTTTCATCCAAAAGTGCCTTCAAAACATAAAACAAAGAATATCAAGGCATTTTATATATAAAACATAGGCAAAACACTAGTTAAATGTGGGTGAAACTATTGAATAATATGGTTGCATTAGTCTTGTTGATGTTGACGCAGAGGAGTTGAATGTTGTTCTGAACTCTACTAGTGGAAAAAAGAATGTTGTTGAAGAAGATGATAACGAAATTGAAGAGTGCGATGAAGCTGATGATAACAATTCAATAGAGGACGAAGATGAAAATTCCGACTAACTAAACATGTTATAAAGCCTTATTTTTATAATGTAATAATTTGAAACATGAAATATTTATTCTTCTTTAAGGGTCAGCCTTTGTTATTGTGTTGTGTGTGTTGTAAGATTACAATTCAAGATTTTTTGAGAGGGTTACATTAAAAAAATAAGAAAAATTTACCTTTTTACCGATGGATATACCGACGGAATATAAACCGTCGGTATTTCACAGAGAGTTGCAAAAAAATTACGAGATTTTGCCACATTCACCGACGGATATACCGACGGCCGTTCCGACGTCCAATACCGACGGATTCACCGACGGTTTGTCGCACGCATGTCTGACAAGTGTCCGTGTCACTATTACCGACGGAATGTCCGACGTCACATACCGACGGAATTACCGACGGATAACGCATGTCCGACACGTGTCCGTCTGACCCAGTACCGACGGAAATTCCGACGGATTCGCCGACGGATAGAAAAGTTTGGCGGGATTTCCAAACTTTTTTGGTGTGAATTTCAATTAATTTCCGACGGAAATTAATTGCACCGACAGCAATTAATTTCCGTCGGAAATATTGCTTTATATACCGCCCATCCCCCATCACTTTGTTCGTTTTCTCCTCTTCTCCTCTTCTCCCTTTCTCTGCTCCTCCCTTTCTCTGCTCCTCTTCTCCTCTTCTCCCTTTCTCTTCTCTCATTTATATTTAGCTTTTAGAAGGATTTTTTTGTTTTGGTGGTAGTTTTAAAAGGTATGTATTTTTTTTTCTTTATCTTTGTATTTTTTTTATTTTAATTATGATTATTTTTTTTGGTGTTCTTTGTTTTGTATATTGTTTGTAGATAAAATCTTAAATTCAACACATTATTAAGGTAAGCATTTTTTATTCCCAAATTTATTTTGAATTGATATAATGTTTTTTAGTTTTGTGTATTGTTTGTTTTGTGTTTATGTTGTGTGTTGTGTAGTGTTTTTTAGTTTTTTAGTTTTTTAATTTTATTTATTAATTTTAGTTTTTTAGTTTTGATATTATTGTTTGTATTGCTATAATTGTTATTGTTGAATTTTATGTTAAAAATGTTAATTTATATATATAATTGTTATTGTTGATTTATTTTAAAAATGTTAATTTATATATATAGAATTGCATTTAATTAGTTTATCTTAATTTAGGATATTATTGTTTGTATTGCTATAATTGTTATTGTTGAATTTATGTTAAAAATGTTAATTTATAAATATAATTGTTATTGTTGATTTATTTTTAAAATGTTAATTTATATATATAGAATTGCATTTAATTAGTTTATCTTAATTTAGGATATTTGTATGACTTAAATCTAATGTTAGTACCAATTTAACAATGAATGTTCATAGTTGTAATTCTATATGATGTTATTGAATAAAATGTTGTGTTGATGATGATGAGTTGGGTTGAGATCCAGGATGATTGGATCGGGATGTGAAATAAAATTGGAAGTGTAATATGATTTTGTCGACAACTTGGGACCCCCCAGTACAGGGGAGACTCTGTCGAATTTTTTTTTAAAATAATCGAAGTTAATTATGTAATTATTCGTATACATTTGTGTAGATGCGTAGAATGAAATCTACAGCACGTCGTCAGAAGACGGTTGCAGCTAGTTCTTCTAGCAGCGAGGAGGACGTATCCTTAGGTGCTGATCACAGCGAGGAATCTACGCCAACTTGTGATGCTGCCTCTTCTAGCGCGGTTTCACAGCGCAGAAGCGGTGTGCCTTCACAGCGGGGTCAATTCACCCGCAAGTACCAGGCACAATGGAAGGATGACCTCTCAATGTAAGTTTGTTTAGGTTTTAGTTTTTTTTATATATACTTATAACATAATTTATGAACAACTAATTAATATTAATTACTACTTTTATTTAATTTCAGGTTCACAAACATTGAGGCTGCAAGGACTATAACATTGGCGTTTAAATCGTCGATGGAGATTCCATTGTTTCAATGGAGCCAGGTTTCCAAACATCCTGAGTGGAAACCTAATATCGATGCATGGTTTAAGCGATTTCAGGTCGGTGTTAATTTTTAATAAATAATTTTTATAATTTTATATCTTGTACTATTTTTATTTTATATGAATTATTTATATACACAGAACAAATTTGAGTGGGATAGGGCGGACAACAATGTTGTGAGGAGGGTATGGGAGAATCACGCGGCAACTAGGTAACATCGAAAATAATATTTATTTTTGTTTTATAATTTTATGTTTTAAATTCTAATTTGTTACTATGGAAGTAGGTTGCGTGATTTTTGGTATGACACCCAAAAAAAATCAAAAAGACATGCGAGGGATAACGGTCTTGAAGGATGGAATGAGGTGGCGGTTTGGCAGGAATTCAAACCGCCATTCATCTCGGGGGAAATATGGACGGCATATATTGAGCACGTGACCTCAGAGCGGTTCTCACGGCGCTCACAGTCTGGCGCCGACAACCGGAACCGGCAAATTTATGGTTCGGTGACCACGCACACTAGCGGATCCGTCCCATTCAGCGCACATGCAAAGCGGATGGTAAGATTAATTTTAATGAAATATATCGTTAATTAATTTGTCGTTCCTTATAATATATTTAACTTTCAACCTATTTTTTCCTTACAGGCTGCGTCTCTTGGACGTGAACCGAGTCCAATGGAGCTGTTTCTAGAGACGCATGTGCGGAGTTCGTGGACAACCGTGCTCAGCACTTCGTGGTATGTTCGTTCATTCATTTTATTTTGTAAGTTATTATTTTCTTGAATTGCATCTTGAATTGCATTTGATGATTTTTTTACCGATGGAATTTTCAGGAGACCTATAATAGCCGGTTGAGGGAGAGATATGGGGACAATCCGTCGACCCATCCAGATTTCGATCCAGATTTGTGGATGGAGGCGGGATCGTCTGGTGGACCCGATAAAAATAGGGTCTACGGGCTCTCCAACACTACGGCTGACAACTTGCGGTCGACTCGTAGTGTCTCAATTGTTGGAAGCTCTCCATCAGTATCGAACACCCAGTCTGAGGAGTTCATTGCGTTGAAACAACAATATCAACAACTCTCGACGAATTATGATGAGCTCCGTCAAATAGTCATGGAGATGAGATCAAAGATGGGTGACGATACTTGTGCAGCTTCTTTTTAGCCGTATGGTCCCGGGAACAACCAGCCTCCTCCTCCTCCTCCGCCTCCTCCTCCAGCTCCGCCGCTATTCTAGTTTAATTTTGCTTTTTAAACACATTAAATTTGTAATGAATATTATTTAACATTACTTTTACATTATTAATGTTTAATGCATTTCTATTTGTTTATTAAGGTTTTTTTACAATTAATAAATTATTTTTTATATATATTTTAAATAACTACCGATGGATATACCAACGGATAGTATCCGTCGGTATTTAACAGAGAGTTGCCGAACAATTACCATCCATGCCATCATTACCGACGGCATCACCGACGGATATAATCCGTCGGTATTACACAGAGAGTTGCAACAAAATTACCAGCCATGCCATAATTACCGACAGATTTTCCGTCGGTAATGCCGTCGGTAATTACCCTTGAAATTACCGACGAATTTATTCCGTCGGTAATGTTCCCGCGGGAAACTTTTTTTTTGGCGCGGGCGTATCCGTCTGTAAACCGTCGGTGTTTCCGTCGGTAGGTGGTTTTTTTTATTTGCGACAGCATTAGCGACGGAAATGGGATTTACCGACGACCGTTTTACCGACGGACGTGGTACGTCGGTGAGTCCTTCGGTATTATTTTCACCGACGGATTTCATTACTGTCACCGACGAAATTGGTCCGTCGGTAAAACTGGATAATGTTGTAGTGTGAATTGTGTAGTTATATTTATTTTTTTAGCGTAGAGAGTTTGGAAAAAAATGCATGCCTTGAACACATTTTTTAGACAAGTCACTATTGTCATATTGTCATATATGATTTTCTTTGGCAAGTAGCTATTGTCATATTGTCTCAAGTTGCATACGTACTGAATGTGACATGCAAACCGCAAATGATGATGAGAACTCACAAAATTGTAGTATTTTTTTTCTATATATAATTATTAGTTATTTTTTAAAAAAAACTTTATTTAATAATATATTAAAATATTTTTTAGGTTTTAAAATTTATTTTTAACATTAATATATTAAAATGATATAACTAAAAAAAATTAATTTGAAAAAAAATATTTTTAATTCTTTTTTAAAATATCTTATTCATTATCTATAATATAAGGTAATTACTATTCGAAAAAATCTAACCATTTAAATTGGTTTGAGTTTAGATTTTATTGTCATTCCTATTAATTAATACTAATATGTAATATAATTAAAATTAAGTTACAATCTTCCAGATTGAATTTGTTTTTAAGAATCTACATTTGAGTTACAATCTTATATGTATTAATATATTAAAAAGAAGATAATAAATTATTTTTTTAAGATTTTATTGTATTCCATTTTTAAAAATTTTATCAATCTCAATTTCATAGTCTTTAAAATGTATTAATATATTAAAAACAAGATAATAAAAACTAATGGAAAGGCTTAATTGTTTATTTCTTTAGTATTATGGGTATTTATGTTTGAGATATTGCCTTACAAGTTAGGTTTATTTCATTAAAAATACTAGCAACGATATCTTGAACACATAATAAAGGACATTAGCAACCATCTCTCTCTTTGAAGTTCAAAATAGTATTAGAATATTTTAAAGATGATTTTAATGTGTTTGAAGGTAAAAATAATGTAGAAATTAGATTTAGAATTTGTTTAGTATTGTAGTATAAGATATTTTTAAAAGTACTTTTCGCGTGAAAATACCGAAAAAATAGATTTGTTTAAATAAGTACATCAAAACTATTAGAAAATACTAAAAATATATAGATTTGATAGATTTGATATCTTTTTAAGTTAAACACACTTTTAAAACACACTTAAATTTAATTCCAAATAGAAAAACAAATATTTTTTTAGAGTGACAAAACTAGTGAGCCCCAATTTGATTTGTTTTTTATGATTTTTAGGTTGTTAGAAATTGTAAATGTTATGATGCTTCAGTCCTTTCATTTGTTTGTTTATTTTGTTTCTTATATTTTTATATTTTTTTAAAAGAATTTTATTCTTAATTGTTAATGGTTATATTGTGATTTTTTTTATATACCCATTAACTAAAATCAAACACCCTTCTAATATACATTGATTTACCACCCTTTCAGTGTTAGTTTTTTATGATTAATGACTCTTCTAATTTGATTTTATTGAGAAATAAATAATTAATAATGTGTTTTAAGTTTTTATTGATCAAAATCATACATATTCATATGATATGTTTAAACTAGAAAAAATCAAATACTCACATTGTATTTAATACTACGTAATACATATTAAAGTAAAAACAGAAATTCCACAATTAATATTGATTAATTTTTTATTTTATTCACTTGTATTTTTTTAATTATTTAAAATTTTAACCAGATTTTATTCAATATATTTCAAGGTCTCTCATAAAATTTCAACTCAATTTGATGGTCGGATTGAAAATTACGTCCAATAACGTAAAATTAGTCAAATTGTGATTTTTCGTTAAATTTCTGAACTTCTAAAAATATTATAAAATTTTAACCCAAGCTAAGGCATTATATTAGAAGGCTCCACGTAAATTTCAGAATTGTCTAATAACCCGATCAAGAGTTATAAATTTCTTTGTTTTACATAAAATTAGTCAATCTATGATTTTTCGCCCAGAGGTTTTACAATTTGGTTGGTGTTTAATTTCACGAGCGTCTATTTTTATTGTCATATAATTAAATAAAAAATTTATTAAACCTAGTAAATTTGACAAGTTAATCTGGGTTTAGTACTCGGATCTTTTCTTTGTACGTTGCTTGAACTAAATATTTTTTAATTTTTTCCTTTAACATTTAGTTGATTGGGAGTTGGGTTTCATGATTTTTTTCAATTTGCTTTTCATGTAGTTATCATTGTCTTATAACCCGAATTTCAGGTTTGACAAGTTAATTATAGTTAACTCAGGTCATCCATTTTATTATCGTCTTAGTATATTTTTAAAAAAATATATCATTCCATTTAAATTAATGATTAAGATCATTTTTATTATTAAAAAACATGTCAGTAATACCTGTATATTATGTTAAAAAAAAATTAGTCGGACTCACAGCATAACATGGAACAGTTATCTAGTCTACTCTAGCTTGTTAAATTTGCATGGAATATAAATTTTGAATATATTTAACAGAGCTAAACTTGTATTCATATATAAAGTTTAACCAGCACTTTTCTTGGAATTAATCCCAATAAAAAAATATTTGACAAGCTTGTTATAAATTTGTAAATATGTTTTCCATTTTAATTCAATTGCATCAGATTTTGACTATATTCCATTTGTTTCTTTTTTTATGGACTCTAGTTGACCTTTTGATAACCCTGAATCTAATTGAATTTGGATGAGCAAAACAGTGTACATCAAACCCACATATATAAAACTAGCCGACATGGTAGTGATACTTTTCGAAATCTATTTTTTTATGAAATTATTCATGAAAAAATAATTATTAAAATTATTACACGTTTCTCTTAAAGACCCATCATGTACATATATAATTGTATACTATATTTGTTAGAATTAAGACATTTATGAGTTTTTTCTCCTTACAACTTAGAGATTGGTATGTACCTCTTTCGGCTACCCATTTAATACCTAAGGATACCTCAGTTGTTTTTGAAAAATCAAGAGTTTGTTTTTTGATCTAAAATTTATTTTTCAACTTTTTTTTTATTTGAAAACACTTAAAAACATCCTAAATACTTAAATAACTCAAAATGAATTGAAAAGATAAAAATCAACTTGAACTTATAAAACTTTTTAAGTTTAGATGTATATCATCTCAAATAAGGTCAAGGCTAAAAACACATCACAATAAAACTTTTTTTATCGAATGAATTTTTATTTTGTGGTCAGATGAGTGTCATCCGACCACTTTCTCTTTCTTTATTTTTTTTCGACGAGTTATTCTCTTTTTTTTCTAACTCAAAAACTTGAAAATAAAAAACATAAATTTTTTGGCCAAAATAAAATTATGGCTAATGTGAGATTAGCCATAATACATGCACATCATTTTCACATGCATTTATTTACAACCACACATTTCATGGAAGGTTTGCCCACAAGCGACTCTACAACAGGCAGGAAACAAGCACACATGGGGTGGCGTTTCCTGTTTTAAAGTTAAATGACTACACCGACACATTTATGGAAGGAAAGAAAAGTGAATACAATTAATTTGTATCTGTACCACAAAATAGAAGAAGAAACGTTTTTTTGGCGTTTTTAGGACTTTCCCTGAAAGTTTCGATTATGCTTAGCAGTAGGAACCTTACATCTTTCTATTAATTACAACCGCACATTTCATGCATGCATGGATGATTGAAAGCTTTATATAAGAAGTTGGAGCTAAGAACAAATCAGCAGATAGCAGAACCAAAGCAACAGCCAATAAACATGGTGGTGGAAAGCGTTCTTTGCATGAATCCAGGAGATGGTGAAACCAGCTACGCCAAGAATTCATTCCTTCAAGTCTCTCTTTCTCTCTCTCTCTTTCTCTCTCTCTCTCTCTCTCTAACACCTTATTTCATAAAAATGTTGTGTCTTAGTGCATTTAGAGAGACAAATTACCGGCCTTTCTTTTCCTTTCTTTTTGGTAGTGTTAGAATTTTATTGTAAGTAGAGAAGACCTCGCGTAGCAATTTTTAAGTTAGGTAAGATAAGCGAAGTTTAATGATATGAAGGAAGCAAATAGTCATCGCTGCATGCATTTCCTTCTTCCTGGCATCACATCTCACCGAATATATTAGTAATTATTGCATTTATTTTTTCCTGGAAGCTAGTATTGCAGATTAATTCTGATGTGGTTTGACATTTCGTTTCGCAGAAAACAGTGCTATCAAAAGCTAGGCCTATCCTAGAAGATACCATCAAGGACATGTTCAGCACCGCCCTTCCCACTTGCTTCAAACTAGCAGACTTGGGCTGCTCTTCAGGACCCAATACTCTCTTGTTCGTTTCTGAAATCATGGACGTCGTTTATGAGCTTTGCCAACAACTGAACTGTAAACTGCCCGAATTTCAGGTGTTTCTGAATGACCTTCCAGGGAATGATTTCAATGCTGTTTTCAAGTCGCTGCCATTGTTCTACGACAAGTTTGGAAAAGAAAAGGGAGACTTGTATGGACAGCACTGTTTCATAACAGGAGTACCTGGTTCTTTCTATGACAGGCTCTTCCCAAGCAAGAGTTTGCATTTCTTTCATTCCTCTTACAGCCTACACTGGCTTTCTAAGGTTATGTTACTGTCTTTTTTTCATAATTACTATCTCTAAGTTTAATAATGATTTATCCCAGTAACTGGAATGCCTAGTTAAGATAGCGAAATATCAAAGACAAACAAAATTGGTAGAGAAGAAGAGAAACAAGATGTTTATAACCATTACTGAGTTAATATAAAACCTGAAACCTCGTTTATCACAGCTTAAAATAACTACAGAATCAAATACAAAATACATATAAATAATAGCAATTGCTTGAATCAATACTATAGAATATTGTGCTGTTGCCTGTTGTGGTTTAAATTAGTCACGCGTGAACATAAACATGGCAAAGCCTGACCATATATTTTCATGACATGAGGTGCCAGAAGGTATATCAAATAACAAGGGGAACATATACATGGCAAAGGCAAGTCCTCCTAATGTATTTAAAGCTTACTTAGAGCAATTCCAGAAGGATTTCTCCTTGTTTCTGCGCTTACGCTCAGAGGAAATAATACAAGGAGGACGTGTAGTTTTTACATTCATCAGCAGGAGTACTGACGATCCAAGAAGCAAAGGTTGCTGTCTTATATGGGAGCTGCTAGCAAAGTCACTGCTAGACTTGGCAGCAAAGGTTAGTTTCTTTTCATTTAAATTGAGCAAGTTGCTTGCCTTGTTGGTTATGGAGATTAATTAATTTAAGTTTCAGGGACTTGTTGTAGAGGCCGATATCGATACCTTCAATCTGCCATGCTATAATCCTTACGAAGGAGAAGTGAGGGAAATTATCGAAATGGAGGGATCATTCGATATTGATACGCTAGAAACTTTTGCTATTAACTGGGATGCTAATGATGATATCAGCAACAAAAATTTTGTGTTTGACAAGGACCAATGTGCACGAAATGTGGCAAATATTGTAAGAGCAGTTGCAGAACCGATGTTGGTTAGTCATTTTGGAGATGATATTGTAGAAACATAAATTTTCTACCAATCAAATTTTGCCATGTGTTATTTTATTCTTTAAAAAAAAGGATAAAATAAAATTGAAATAAATGACATGGAAAATAAATAAGCCTTCATAATATTTATTGGCCAATGAAAAGTTGACACTTGGGATGAGATATTCAAGATATCTTGTCATAAATACAAGATCTCATCATATATCTCTTCATAAATGCAAGATCCCGTCAATAAATATCAACCAATAAAATTATGTAATGTGGCATTGGAAAAGGACCTGAGAGCCCCTACAGATCTCTATAAATAGAGAGCCTCAACCTAAAAGAGGGGGATTTCCTGGGATACAAATTCTCTTCAAGACAAGCTCTTCAAGCAACGAAGCTCTCTCTCTCTCTCTCTTCAAGCAAGGAAGCTCTCCGTCAAAGAGTTCTCAAGCCTCCTTCATCTACGCTTGAAGTCTACAAAGAACGAAGCTCTATTGGATCAAGCCTAAACGCCCCATAAGAGTTCTTCAACAACACTTTGAAGACATATCAAAGGTACTCTTCAAAGCATCAAATCACCAAATCTCGCTTCGCAATACACGGCCAAATTCGCGTTCTTGCAAAGCACAAATCTTGGCTTGATTACTCAAATAAATCAAGTCACCATATATCAAATCCAAGGGAAGAATCAGAGGATTGTCATATTCTTTTTGAAAGAATATATTACATAGAGATTGTACCCATTCATATATTTAATAAAATCATATATTTGTACACGTGTGCTTGTTTAATTTCAGGTGCTTAAAATTGTGTCTACAAATTTCTAGCGACTCCACTGGGGACATCTCAACCTCTCATATCTTCCCTTCAAGAAAGAATTTTCAACAAACTCTCAATGGCAACCACGAGGAACATGATCACCATTGTCGCTTCGAAAAGCAACAAGGCCACTTATTCAAGTCACCGAGATACTATTAAAGATTCCTCAACCCCGCCATTGAAAACAAAATCCATCGTCGAGTTGTATGAACAAATTAAGCCGACTCTCAAGTTGACATCAACTTCGAATGCAAGAGGGGCACAAGATCTCGCCTCAAAGATGAAGCCACAAGCAACTCCACTACAAGAGTCAAGTGGGGCATGGGAAATTCTCTTCGGCACTCAAGGCGACTTCGACAATTCACCTATGGAAACTTCTCCGTGTCAATCACCAAGTAAGGCTTCGGGTTTTGGCACCATGTCAGTGATGATGACCGAGACAACATCTTTAGAGGATCAAGTGGCTAACTTGACAAAACTCGTCGAGGGGTTTTCGACTTCACTTAAGGCAAAAGACCACGAGATAGCAAAGTTGATGAACAAACTTGAGAGCTTGAACGAAGGAGGCCAAACCTCGACTATCAAGGCTTTTCAAGTAGATCAACTAGATGTCATTGAAGAGTCTGCAATCGGAGCTATGAAGAATATACGCGGTATTACTGATGGCATCTTCACCACAAATCAACTGAAAGAACTCATCAAGGAAGCCATCACAGACCAGGTGGAAAGCTCAATTCAACCCTCGTATTCGTATGCGAAGCCGTAGACCCAAAGAATCAACCTACTAAAGATGCCTCTAAGTTACAAACCACCAAAGTTTCAACAATTCGATGGTAAGGGGAGTCCTCGGCAACACATAGCTCACTTTGTGGAGACGTGCAACAATGTCGGGACTAATGGCGATCTCATGGTAAAACAGTTTGTTTGTTCCTTGAAAGGTAATGCCTTTGAC
The DNA here is from genome assembly GCF_951802175.1 of Populus nigra. Taxonomy (NCBI): domain Eukaryota; kingdom Viridiplantae; phylum Streptophyta; class Magnoliopsida; order Malpighiales; family Salicaceae; genus Populus; species Populus nigra. The sequence goes on along the minus strand of NC_084862.1, from coordinate 12,821,409 downwards.
TGGTACACTGACTTGGAGTCAGGCTCGATTGATACTTGGAAGCAGTTGGAGCGCGAGTTTCTTAACCGCTTTTACAGCACTCGTCGTGTGGTTAGCATGATTGAACTCACTAATGCATGTCAATGGAAGGAAGAGCCTGTCATCGACTACATTTATCGATGGAGAAACCTTAGCCTCAACTGTAGAGATCGGCTCACCGAAACTTCTGCGCTAGACATGTGTATTCAAGGGATGCATTGGGGACTACTTGGGGACTACGCTATATTCTACAAGGCATCAAACCAAAGTCTTTTGAAGAATTGGCTACTCGTGCACATGATATGGAACTTAGCATTGCGGCGGCTGAAAGTTCATTGTTACCTATGCAAGAGCCTAAAAGAAATAAGCCTGAAGGTCGTAGATTCGGAAAGAGCACTCTAAAGGTCGATGGAAAGCAATCTTTAGTAGTTAACTCGACTGCAGTGAAGGTACCAACTGGAGTTAAGAGGAATGATCATGCAACGCCGATTACTTTTCAAAAGGGTTAAAGAAAGAAACCATCTTTGAAAGAGCGACAAGAAAAGGTGTATCCATTCCCCGACTCAGACATATCTAGGATGCTGGATGATCTGCTTGAGGCAAATATCATTGAGTTGCCGGAGGTGAAACGCCCTGAAGAAGCAAACCAAGTAGATAATCTGAATTATTGCAAATATCATCACTTAATCAGTCATCCTGTAGAGAAGTGTTTTGTGTTGAAAGACAAGATCATGAGGCTACAAGAGAATGGAGATATCATTTTTGATGATGAAATAGCAACCTCTAATATCACAACCACAGTCAATTTAGGACCATGTCAATCACTCCCTACAATAAGTTTCGGCTCCTTTGAACCTATAAGACTTGATGCCATTTTCCCGATGAGCTTCGCTGCATCCTCAAGTTTAACTCCATGCATAACCCTCACACCTGAAGTTGACAACTTGAAGCCTGATTCATCTGAAAATTATGATGATGAAAAATGGATTTTAGTCACGCATAAAAGAGGAAGGAGGAAGCACATGCAAATGACAAAGCCAACTAGAATGAGAATCTCAATGGTGAGGAAGCTAATTGATGAGCCGATACGTCGAAAGACTGAACGAAAGTCCATGCCAGCCAGAAAGGAGGGTTTTTCAGCGCAAAGTCTAAGAAAGCCCATTACATTGAATGAGTACATGCCAATAGAGATGAGAAGGATTGAAAATGTACATGTTACTTGCTATCATGTTGATGAAGAGAAAACTCCTATTGAACCTGTCATGAAGGAAAGTTATGATGACTCTTCAAATTTATCTCACGGTGTATACACAACAAAGATATCCTTTAACGATGAAGACTTGTTGCTTGGATCAAAACTCCATAACTGACCTCTTTTCATTAAAGGATATGTTGATCAAAAGATGGTGAATCGTATCTTAGTGGATGATGGCTCAGCGGTCAATATACTACCTCTTAAGACTATGAAAGAACTAGGGATTCCTATGGATGAACTTTTCCCAAGTCATTTGATGATTCAAGGTTTTAATCAAGGAGGGCAAAACGCCATTGGAAAGATAAGACTCGCAATGCACATGGAAGATATGGAATCCAATGCACTTTTCCATGTCATAGATGCCAAAACTACCTACAATATATTGCTTGGGCGACCATGGATGCATGAAAATGGTATCATCTCCTCAACACTCCACCAATGTTTTAAGTATTGTCGAGATGGACAAATAAGAAAGATAGTGGCGGACACCGACCCCTTCACCATAGCTGAAGCTCACTTTGGAGATGCAAAATTCTATTTCAAGTCAAATGTGATGCAAGAGCTACGATCCCCACTTAACCATCTAGGAGAGGGAAGAATTGACTCCAAAAGCTCAAAAGGGCATAAGTCATCTGTAAATGAAGGGGTGTCCCAGCCAACGAGGAATAAAGGAAAAGAAAAGGTGGTAGAAAACTTTGTTGACAATAAGCTCTCACATAAAGCCACAGTACTCCGATATATCCCAGTATCAACAAGAAAAGAGGGTCAATCTTCTTTTGCCAAGGATGAAGAGAAGATCAACAAGGGGCTTGAAAACTTGACCTTGACAGCTACTAATCTCGCCTTGAACAAGGTCTCAAAACCTTTATTAAAAGGGTTTGTTCATCAAACCGAGTCGGTGGTGATAAATCCTAGAGGATTCCCTGATAAACGGGCGAATGGCTTTGATCCCAATGCTTATAAGCTTTTAGCCAGGGCTGGTTATAGTCATGAGGACATCAATGAGTTAGCAAAGGATGGTGATACTACTCAACTTGATGGTAAACAAAATTTCTGCAAGGACTAGAAAGGTATGGAGAGAGAAGAAAACTTCTGGCAAAACTTTAAGGGCTGGTCTTAGATACGAGTCTTCCACATCGCTGTATTTTCAGATTAATAAAGAAGCCTCGCAATACATAAGTGCAGAAGAAGTGAAGGATAAACAACAAAGTCAATTGGCACCTCTCAGAGCTTCAGTTTAGGATCGTCTTGGTGGAACTACAAGTCGTGCTCCTGTTTTTGCCAGGATTGGAACCCAAAATAATGGAAAGGCGTTAAAACGCACATCAGTCTTTGCAAGACTTAGACAATCCATGTCAAAAGATGACAAGCATACACTTGATCATCAATCAAGTTTGATGAGTGATTCAAAGGTTCTTCGTAGCAAAATACCTTCACGTATGAAGAGACAATGTGAATGGGTGGTAAGTGCTGAGGAGACGTTGAAAGGAAAAACACGCACAATAGTGATAACAAACCCCTCTAATGAAGAAAAGAAAGATGAAATAATGTGTCTCATTTCAAATCACATCACTATTGAAGAAGTTGATAATGATAAGTTTGTCGTCGAAGAAGATGTTGAGGAAGCTCCGTCTTCCCTTGAATCAGAAAATAAGCCTACAATGGATGAACTTAAAGAGGTTAACTTGGGAACTGTTGAAAACCCATGACCAACCTTCATCAATGCAAACTTATCACCTGAAAAGGAAGCAAATTACATGGAAATTTTGATGGAGTATCGAGATGTCTTTGCTTGGTCCTATGATGAAATGTCAGGTTTAGACCCAAGGGTTGTTGTCCACCAAATAGCAGTAAAACATGGGGCTAGACCTGTAAAACAAACTTAGCGTCGCTTTCGTCCTGAACTCATATCACAGATTGAGGTTGAAGTCAATAAACTTATCCAAGCAGGTTTCATTCGTGAGGTCAAGTATCCTACATGGATTTCAAATATTGTGCCAGTAAAAAAGAAGAATGGCCAAATGCGTGTTTGCATGGATTTTCGAGACCTTAACAATGCTTGTCCCAAAGATGACTTTCCACTTCCAATTATCGAGATCATGGTCGACGCTACCACGGGTCATGGGAGATTAACCTTCATGGACGGTTCATCTGGCTATAATCAAATTCAAATGGCACCCGCAGATGAGGAGAAGACGGCTTTCCAAACTCCGAAAGGGATATATTGCTATAAAGTTATGCCTTTTAGCTTAAAGAATGCAGGTGCCACTTATCAAAGGGCGATGCAAAAGATTTTTGATGATATGCTTCACCAACATGTTGAATGCTATGTTGACGACCTCGTGGTGAAATCAAAAGAAAAAGAAAATCATTTGCAAGATCTTCGTCTGGTATTTGAACGATTACGTCGATTCCAGCTAAAAATGAACCCACTAAAATGCGTATTTGGTGTGTCATCAGGCAAATTCCTAGGGTTTATAGTTCAACATCGAGGGATTGAGATTGACCAGTCTAAGATTGAAGTCATTCTAAAAATGCCGGAGCCAAGAAACATCCATGAGTTGAAGAGTCTCCAAGGAAAGTTGGCCTATATACGGAGATTTATTTCTAACTTAGCGGGTCGATGTCAACCATTCACCCACTTAATGAAGAAGGATACGTCATTCTATTGGGATGAAGCTTGTACTAATGCCTTCAACAAGATAAAAAAATACTTGTTGAATCCGCCTGTCCTTCAAGCACCGGTACCGGGACGGCCACTTATCCTCTATATTGCAGCTCAAATACGTTTATTAAGAGTGTTGTTGGCGCAACAAAATGATGAAGGCAAGGAAAGTGCTCTCTACTACCTTAGTAGGACATTAAATAGGGCTAAACTGAATTATTCTCCAATAGAGAAGGCATGTCTAGCATTAATGTTTGCAATAAAGAAGCTAAGGCATTACCTCTAAGCGCATTCAGTAAGACTAATCTCCCGAGCTGACCCTCTCAAGTACATCATCTCAAGACCAATACTATCAGGAAGATTGGCAAAATGGGCTTTATTGCTTCAAGAATTTGAAATTGTCTACGTCTCACAAAAGGCTATCAAGGGGCAAGCATTAGCTGATTTTCTTGCTGATCAACCTATTCCTGATGAATGGAAGTTCTCTGAAGACCTGCCTGATGAGGATGTTTTGTTTATTGAAATGTCAGAACCATGGAAAATGTTCTTTGATGGTGCAGCATGACAAGATGGAGCTGGGGCTGGGGTTATATTCATCACACCGGAAGGAGAGGTCTTGCCTTTCTCCTTTTCACTTACCGAATGTTGTTCTACTAACATGGCCGAATATCAAGCCTTGATTCTTGGGTTAGAAATGGCAGTGAATATAAAGATGTCTCACCTTAAAGTTTTTGGGGATTCTCAATTAGTCATCAGACAACTCCTCTCACTATATGAAGTCAAGAAGCCGGAATTCATCTCATATCACAAGTATGCACTTAAACTGATAACATCACTTGATTGTGTTACTTTAGAACATGTGCCACGAAAAGAGAATAAGCAAGCCGATGCCTTAGCAAATCTTGCGTCAACATTAGCATCATGTAGTGAGGAGATAAAAGTCCTTGTATGTCAAAGATGGGTCGTTCCACCATTAAATCATGACATAGAAGAGAAAGAACAAGTGGGTGTAGTTTCTGTCTACGAGATTGAAAGAGAAGACTGGTGTCAGCCACTTATCGATTATTTGAGACATGGAAAGCTACCTAAAGACCTACGCCATAAGACAGAGGTGAGGCAAAGAGCTTCTCGCTTCATATACTTTCAAGGCACTCTTTACCGACGCTCTTTTGACAGAGTCTTTTTGCACTGTCTCGGAGAAGAAGCAACGAAAGCACTAGAGGAAACTCACTCAGGGATCTATGGAGCACACCAATCAGGCCCTAAACTTCACTTCCAGATCAAAAGAATGGGATATTACTGGCCAACAATGGTGAAGGATTGCATAGACTATGCTAGAAAATGTCAAAGTTGTCAATTGCATGCTAATTTTATCCATCAGCCACCCGAGCCTTTACACCCGACAGTTACCTCTAGGCCCTTCGATGCTTGGGGACTTGATGTGGTAGGACCATTGCCGAAAAGCTCCGAGGGGCATCTTTACATATTGGTTGCAACAGATTACTTCTCAAAGTGGGCAGAAGCTGCAGCATTAAAAGAGGTCAAGAAAGATGTCGCACCCTCGCGGCGGAGCGCGGCGTCGCGGCGACCATCGATTGATTTCGGGATCTTTGTTTGTTTATTGTGGATAAAGGGAGTCGCCACCTAGTATTATGGTCACTAGGAAACCTAACTGGTCTTTCAGAGATTCTAAGGCAAGGGACTGGTTGCGTAAAGGGAAGGTATTAGCACCCCTAGTACGCCCTACCTAAGGTAAGCTGCTTGGTGTTAATTTGGTTTGTCTTATAATTGCTATGGTGTTGGTGTTTTCTAATCCCATCAATTTTCCTAGGTTTGATTCAAACTAAATTTATTAAGATAGAAATCCAAGGAGATTTCATGTGCTTTAAAAGCTCATTTTTCCCTTAGTATTTCATACTCTTACAGCTCGTAAACCGCGGAGTAAAAAAAATTGAAATGCCCTCGATTACAATCAAGGCTTCTTTCAAGGATGTGTAATGACTTATTATTCCTAAAAAAATATTTTGGATATTAACCACTTTGGGTTTCTTTATCCAAACATTAACAGCGAATAATAACAAATTATTCCCAATAATATTTTGGATATTCATCCATTTGGGGTTTCTTTATCCAAACATTAACGGTGAATAATAACAAGTTATTCCCAATAATATTTTGGATATTCATCCCTTTGGGGTTTCTTTATCCAAACATTAACGGTGAATAATAGATTAATTCCCCCCAAAAATAAGATTTTTATATTTTTTGGAATATTGGCCAATACCCTTTGGAGTTTTACAAACATGTTGTAAAATCCAGAAATGCAAGGAAATAATTTTTTGTTGTGTTTAAGAAATCCATGCGAAAACACATTTTCGAAACTTCCAATATTTTTTATATAAAAAGAACGTTCAAAACATGTTAGAGTATTGGCCGTATGCAACACACAAAAAAATATTTTTTGTATTCGGTCCAAATCACAAGCATCGCAATTTAATGCAAACATTACGATAAAAAATAGCAAGCCATCATATATATTATAAGATTTACAAAAAAACTTAAAACAACTCATAAAAACCCATTCAAAAGCCAACTAACTTAAAATGCTATAACTGGAAAATGAATACTTCTGTATGCGCAAAGGGGGCCAAGGTTCTGACACCAAAGTTTGAGCTAAAAAAAACTGATGCAGTGCAGCCATACTAATTTCATGCGAAAGGAGAAGAACCTGGGCAGCATGCTCTATTCCCCGTATGTTAAAGACTAAGACTAAAGAAATAAATGGCAGCTACCTCGTTTTAAAGAAAACAGAAACAAGTTCTTGAAAAGAACGAACAACAAACCCCAAATATACATACGGCAAAGAAGAAAAAAACTGAGGCTCATACCTGCTGATATGGCCTGTTTTAAATGTAGAAGATGATGTGCAAGCCGATGGACAGAGCTTCTGCCTTCTCGCCTCAAGCATCCACTAGGCAATAGCCTTCTGATTCTTTCTCTTCACTCTTCCAGGACCGCCACCTCCAAGTGGACTTATGAGAGAAAAATCAATGTGTTTCTGGGAGTCAAACCTGTTCATCCTGCGGAGAAAGGCTTCACCTTCGAAAATTCAGTGTTGGTTCTTCTCATCCAGGGTGAGAAACATTCTTGCAGCCTTACGGATGCGGCTGAGGGACGTCGTGTCCTCAAGAGAGCAGAGTGAGCGGAGACCAGCAGGGCAAAAGGTCTATGTTGATGAGAGGGAGAGGGGACAGTGTCCGGCCAGAGAGAGAGATCTCTGTTTTCTTTTTAAAATCAGGGGGGTGGCTGCTTCGTTTTTTTAAAAAGATGAGAAGGGGGGAGGGCTACGGCTTCTTTGCTAGAGATGATAGGTTTAGGTTTTTCTTTGTGTTTTCTCTCTTTTCTGAAAAATTACCCCATTCTCAATATTTTTCTCCCCCCTCATTATTATGGCTGGAGGTTTATTTATATAGAAAATCTCTACACGTGCTATTCAAGGAAATATTACAATAATTATTGCAGAGATTGTTTTCTATAACCAGCACCAACAAATCCTATATATATGGTATTTTATATTGCAGTGATTATTTTCCATAACCAGCACGAATCAAATCATATATCTATGGTATGATTATTTTCCATAACCAAGCACGAATCAAATCATATATATATATATATATGTGGTATTTTATATTGCAGTAATTATATATGATTCATAATTATCTCCTTGACATATTGCTTCCTTGATATTAGCATTGATTCATTTATATAGAAAATCTCTACATGTGTGTTATTTAAGGAAATACTGCAATAATTATTGCAGAGATTGTCTTCTATAACCATCACCAACAAATCCCATATATATAGTATTTTATATTGCATTGATTATTTTCCATAACCAGCACGAATCAAATCATATATCTATGGTATTTTATATTGCAATAATTATATATGATTCAGTAATTATCTCCTTGACATATTGCTTCCTTGATATTAGCCTTGATGCTTTATGTTATCGCCACATGTAAACCCTTATTATTATTTTTTTATTTATTATTTTATTTGAAAATTTATCAAAATATGGGTCAAAAATTGGGTAGCAACAAAAGAGACAGTTGTAAACTTCATTCGAACAAACATCATTTACCGTTATGGGGTACCAAGATACATCATAACCGATAATGGAAAGGAATTCTACAATACAACCATGAACAAGTTGTGTGCACAATTCAGCTTCAAACAACATAACTCTTCTATGTACAATGCTCTGGCTAATGGTTTGGAAGAAGCCTTTAACAAGACTTTATGCAACATTCTCAAGAAGGTGGTGAATCCCTTGAAGAAAGACTGGCATGAGAGAATTAGGGAGGCGTTATGGGCTTATCGTACTACATTCTAAACACCAACTCAAGCTACTCCATATTCCTTGGTATACGAGGTCGAAGTTGTTCTTCCACTAGAATGTCAAATTCCATCTTTGAGAATCGCAATCCAAGAAGGACTTTCCAATGAAGACAATGTTCGTCTACGCCTTGAAGAGCTTGAAGCTTTAGATGAAAAACGTCTTGACGCACAACAGCGATTAGAATGTTATCAAGCACGACTTTGTAGGACTTTCAACAAGAAGGTGCGACCACGCTCATTCCAAGAAGGAGATCTTGTCTTGACAGTACGACGCCCAATAATCATGTCAAAACACATGGGCAGCAAATTCCTCTCTAAATGGAATGGCTCTTATGTGGTTCAAGAAGTCTACACCAATGGAGCTTACAAAATTGTCGATGAGAATGGATTGAGGATTGGGCCTATCAACGACAAATTCTTGAAAAGACACTATGCTTGAAATCTGATGTAGCTCCTGGCCCGCACAAGCTAAAACTGTGAAAGGCACAAAAAAAACAAAATTAAACTACGTTATGACTTGATCCTTTATCCACAAAGGTACGTAGGCTACTCAGAATTCATTCTAAGTACAGTCATGAAAAAAAAAAAGTCTTCGACAAAAAAAAAATGTTTTGAACTACGTTGTGACTTGATCCTTTATCCATGAACGTACGTAGGCAACTTAGAATTTATTCTAAGTACAGTCGCATATCATCCTTTAAAAGCTGTTTGAGCCAATATGATTGTTCACATGGAAAAAGAGGGATAAATAAACCTCAAAACACAATCATAACATGGAAATCCAGGTAACAAGACACAAGTGAAGGCAAAATATAGACTTTATTAATAGAAAGAAGAATTATATTACATAAAGTATGTAGCCTCAACAGAAAGTCACAAGCTGGTGTTACCAAAACAAAAAAATTCCAAAGCATAAGAAACCATTATCATACTACGGTTTCTAGCTATGTCCTTCTAACTCCTTTTGTTTGGTCTCCAACAATCCTTTCAATTTTTGAAGAATGGTTGCGTCAGTTTCACTTATCACAGGGGAAGAGGATAGTGTGGTGATCTCTGCTCGAATGTCGGAGGTGATGATTTTCCTCTCAGAAAGCTTTTCATCACACGCCTTGAGAGATGACTCTAACTCAGTCTTCTTACTCTGCAGCTCCATTAATTGTTCCACTATTTTTGTTATCTCAACATGAGTGGTGGAAATGGATCTAGATGCCTCGTCTTTAAAAGCTTCTGAATCTTTAAGTTGCACTTCAAGCTTTCCAACATCTAAGGCTCGTTGCTCTGATGTCATCATAGGAGATAATGAAGACTCTAAGTGAATAAACTTTTTAGCATCCTCAATCACCTCAGTCACCATTCTTCTGATAGAGGAGCAATCAACCTTTATATCTTTAATGGAGTGGAGGATCTTCTCAACTTCACCAGCCAGGTTAGGAAATATAATGGATCGGTGTACGAACAATCTTATTTCTGATGCTCTCCCAAAACTTGATAGCAAATTCAGATCTTATCTCTCCTATTATATCATCAACACAATACCTAGTAACTCCTGAAGGCTCAAAGGCTAGGTCCAAGATTATACAAGTTGGTCACTATATTAAAGATCGGCGGAGGTGGATTAGGCTGCTCATGTGGTAAACTAAATGAAGGATGAGAGTTTCCAATCCCAGCAGCTAAAATATTGAAAGGGTTAGGGCTAGCAACAGAAGCAACACTCATTTCTGGCCCAATATACATATCAAAGTCATTCCCCAGGTCTTGTTGACCAAGCTGAAACAAAGAACAAAAAAAAAGAGGGGTTAATATATGACAAGTAACATGAATTGAAAAAAATAATTGTCAAACCAGTTCATCAATATTGTCTGACATGATTGATGCACTAGGGACTCCATGAATAAAACCCGAGCCGCAAGGATTGAACACTTTCTTGGTACGTTTTAAACGTTTCCAATGATGATCACTGTTTTCATGCTCACTGTCCTCAACATTTAAGATTGCTTCAAAATTGTCTTCTTTCTCCTGCTACATGCATATCCTTATGAGCATCTCAATTAAAAAAAAAAAGGGAATTAATAAGGCACATAAAAAAGGGACAAGTATTTATTTACCAATTATGGAGAAAAGGATTATGCACTTCTTTCCTTTGCCTCTGAGGAGTTAGAGGATTTCTTATTGAGATGATCTTTTGAAGTACTCACTCTCTTCACACTAGGAATCACAAGTGGTGTCTTCCTTATGTGGGCAGATGTTTTAGTACCATCTTCCTTGCCTAAATCAACATCAACTGTCCGCTTTCTCTTTTATAGGTAGGAGAAAATCTTTTTTTTTTTTGTTAAGAGAGGGTCATTCTTCTTTTCTTTTGTCCTTCGAGATACTATGGAAACATTAGCAGGATTTTTTAGAATGATCTTCACCTCTGGAGAACAAACTTTGGACCACTTCGGAGTCCACTAGTCCATGTAACGTTTAGTCACCAAAGGAAGTTTATCACTTGGGGGCAACGGAAGCTTGCACTGAGAATGAGTGTTGAGTTTGGTAAAACTATGCCAAAGTTGGGATACATCCTCCAAGGTTGGAACTCCAGTTCTCCCTTTAAAGTCACGGGGAACATGTTGGCAAAACCCAAATTGTCTACTGAATCTATCAGGACAGTAAGACTCAATAATAAAAGTATCATCATAACGAAGAGTCAGATAGCCAGATCGAATACACATAAAGTAGTCACTCTTGAGGACTGATAAGTTGCCATCATCACACAAGACCATAACTTTGGCCAGGGGAAGTAATGCAGGAAATATGACTCTCTTGGGATCTCTGAAAAGAGCATTAGCTTGAGATTCATTGAAATGTTTCGCCAACCCCACGCCGACATATTTTGTCATCCCAACTAACTTGGCAGGACTAATGGTTGTTTGATGGGTGCCAAATGGATAGGTAGTCTTATTGGATCCGCTAGACTTACCTATAGAAAAGGGTACCTTGTATCTCAAATCATCTCGAAACCAAAAATCTACCCAATCTTGAAGGGTCATTACATGGTCACCATCAATGGTCTGACATTCTTTATGAAAGGCGATGAATAGGTACTTGCAGATCTTTGGAAGAAAAGAACGTCCTTTCTTGTCAGCTTCATTAAGTTCACCAACAGAATGGATGACTTCATCATAAAAAGTACCAAAAAATAGGAAGGCCGCTACATGATTTTAACTCCCAAAGGGATACAGAATCCTCGCCATTCGGGGTAGATAACGTGTTGGTAGCAGGATTCCAATGGTTATAGAAAGAAAGGATAACATTCATCTGCTAGTCATATGTAAAAAAGGATGCAAAAATAATGTCTCGAATATGTGCCCTCTCGAGGATTGGCTCGTAATGTTTCAAAATATCTTCTATCCATTCCCAATACTTGGGAGTATACTCAAGTGCATCAGAGATTGGGAAATAATCCTTGCAAGTAGCATTTCCATCACGTTTACGATAGTCTAATAACGGCAGATCAGCTAGAAAAGTTGTTGAATGTGGAAAAGAGGATTGAAGTTGTAAAACTGATTGAGGCAAACCACCATGACCATAAAGTTCATAAGAAGTCTCCAACGACCAAGAAGTCAAATGCTTGATGCTTTCAGAAGACCGCTTCTTAGCAAATGGACCAATGGCAGGTTCATATACACGAAGGCTTGTCCGACGATACTTCTCATCAATTACTAAGAATCTTTTAGTGGAAGAAGAAGAATTCCTGAAAAGCACCATCTAAAAAGAAAAGGGAGACATAAAAATGCGTGAATTAGATGCATATTTGAAAGAAGAGAGGGGGGACAAGATTATAAATCGCATGATATTTATATGTCCTAAGAAAAAAAAATCTAATGATAAAAAGGGAGAGAATAAGAACTTACCTTGATCAAGAGCTAAAGAAAAGTGATGCTCCAATGTTAAGAAATTTATGACTTGCCAAAATTGATGACGTGTTAAAAACAGCAACCGTGACCCTTAAGAAACAACTCGTCAAGCACCAAGGCTTGTGAAGTATTACGGCAAGAGAATTCAGATCACCCAAAGAAACCTGCAACCCTGCAATAAGAATAGATGTTAATTAATGGAAACAGGCGGGCTCACCAATAACTCAATCAGGCTTAGTCAAGTCTATTTCAATAACAAGTTTGCGCCATCGATCATGCAGTTGCAGAAGCAGAAAAGGTTGCTTTTGGTTAACACACACATGTCAACAATATGTTCTTCCTCAACATTGAAAAGCTGCAGGAAGAATTTATAAGACTAGGCGCGCAAACAACGTTTGATTTCTGATGCAAACGAGAAGAAAAAAAAAACACTTGCGGAAGCTCTTTTATTTATAAGGCTGAGATGGTAGAATTGCTTCGGCGCTCATGTCTGATGAATTCTAGAGCAATGGGAGAACTCGCCTTGAACTTGCAATGTTTGCAGAAATAAACCAGAGCTGAGAGAACACCACATGAGCTATCAATTCAGGGCTGAGAATACATCATAATTTATGGCAGCAGTGATTAGGGAGCACTGGTGTCAAGGATGTTGAATCCCTTACAGCAACTTCAACCATGAATATGCCTGATGAACAAGGAATTTGCAATTCTGGACCACTGGTTCGAAGATCATGTAAATTCACACATAAAGCTTGAGAAACTACGTGAATGAAACCAGTTCACAGGCTGAAACAGCAAAGTTGAAAATCTGCTCCGATTGGTTTGTAAGCATAATGGACATCCAAGTTAAGGTTTTGCAATGCTGACAACAGTGAGAAGAATGATTAAGTGGAATCTGTATCACATCCAAACTTCAATATTTGATGAGGTTCTGCATATAAATCATGTGGAATCTATCTACAACAGACGAATACATCCAATTCTATAGGCTTTTGAATCTGTCTACAACTCAGAATTATATCCTGCATACTTACAAAAAAAAAAAAAGAGGTGCAGTTGTAATAAAACAAGAGAAGGAATGGGTACATGCATACCAGGACTGCTGTGTGGAGGCTGCACTGTTAGTGAAGAAACAGAAGTATTGCTAGGTTGAGGCTGCACCGTTAATTAAATTCAAACTTGAGCAGTACCACACTTGGTTTAATGATATCACAAAGCAGTCACTTGACCCGACATTGTTTTGCTTGACCTTTGGCGGACCAATTCTGCCCGTAGATGCTGACAGACACTTGACAATCTTCACAAAGCAGCCAAAGAGTTTGATATTGATTTTTGAAGCGAGATGTTTGGTTGCCAGGTTGATGCTACGCGGTTAATAAAAGAACAACAGGGAGGGCTGCGTGGTTGGTAACAGGAAAAGAGCAATGTAATGCTCTTTTATAGCCGCTTCAGTGATTCTTTCCTAATCTAAAAAAATCTTTCTTATTCTGTGAGAGCAAAGTCGGCTTCCAGTACAGGAAATTGTTTTGTTCTCTTTCTTAATAATTCATTCACGTTGAACAATTCATTCAGGAAAAAAAAAAGGGTCAATTAAGCGAAGTCAAGCTACCAGTATTAGAGGGTTTATTGCTTTGTCCAAGCAGTTGATTCACTCCAATCAATTAATTCAGGAAAGAAAGTCAATTAAGAAGCAATTTACGTGAAGAAGTTATTTGCTCTCTGGACATTCTTTCAGGAAAATGTTGAAATTAATAAAGGATGGAGGGCACGGTTCCCAAGGCAATGAGAAAAGGGAGTTGCAACTTTTATAATTCATAACTTGCTAACCGTTCGTCGGAATCACGAATGGATTGCGTCGTTGGATTCAGCACAATAAGATCTCTAAAACAAGAAGTTAAAGTGATCACTTTCAGTGAAAAAAAAAAAAAAAAGTTCCTGCAGCCCGGTCAAAGGGTTGGTCGCTATGCGAGTATAAAGATAAATTTTGCTTGGTCCTGAATATGCAACAGTTTCAAATGATGTATTGAACTTGGATATTCTATCATTTAGTTTGATAAAGTTCAATCAAGATTGGTCTATAAATTTCCAATTTTGACTATCATATTTTATTTTCACAAAAAGATTTATTTGCTTGTTGTGAAAATATAATATGGTCAAATCAAATTTTAATAAAAAATATAGAACCTTTTCAATCATATTTTTCGAGACATGCCCACTTGTTTTGAAAAGTAAGTGAACTTGTCTCGAGGAGGCATATGTAGAAATACAAATTTTCTACCAATCAAATTTCGACATGTGTTATTTTATTCTTTAAAAGAAAGGATAAAATAAAATTGAAATAAATGACATGGAAAATAAATAAGCCTTCATATATTTATTGGCCAATGAAAAGTTGATACTTGGGATGAGATATTCAAGATATCTTGTCATAAATATAAGATCTCATCATATATCTCTTCATAAATGCAAGATCCCGTCAATAAATATCAACCAATAAAATTATGCCATGTGACATTGGAAAAGGACCTAAGAGCCCCTACATATCTCTATAAATAGAGAGCCTCAACCTAAAGGAGGTGGATTTCCAAGGATACAAATTCTCTTCAAGACAAGCTCTTCAAGTAAGGAAGCTCTTTCTCTCTCTCTCTTCAAGCAAGGAAGCTCTCTCTCAAAGAGTTCTCAAGCCTCCTTCATCTACGCTTGAAGTTTACAAAGAACGAAACTTTGTTGGATCAAGCCTAAACGCCCCATAAGAGTTCTTCAACAACACTTTGAAGACATATTAAAGATACTCTTCAAAGCATCAAATCACCAAATCTCGCTTCGCAATACATGCTCAAATTCACGTTCTTGCAAAGCACAAATCTTGGCTTGATTACTCAAATAAATCAAATCGTCATATATCAAATCTAAGGGAAGAATCAGAGGATTGTCATATTCTTTTTGAAAGAATATATTACATAGAGATTGTATCCATTGATATATTTAATAAAATTATATATTTATATACATGTGCTTGTTTAATTTCAGGTACTTAAAATTATGTCAACAGATATAACGGATGAATTGTTCAAGAGGTACGCAGAGTATGTAGGTGAACATCTGTGCGTGGAGAAGACAAAACACATAAAAATAGTCCTCACAATGACAAAGAAGGAGTAGATTCCAGTGTAGCAGATGACGAGCGAATAAATTCTTCTGAAGCAGAAATAAAGTAATTATCTATGGAAGTAGTTTTGGCTCATAATGAATAAAAACAGTGTGCATGCATGAAAATTCTCTTTTTAAATAAAACATTTTTGTTCTAGTTTTGTTTATTTTTTTAATTAAAAAAAAACTTGGATTCATCCGATTTCAATTGAAGACCAGAGTCTCAATAGAATAGACTAGTTAGGTGACCCGCGCTACGCCACCAACTCACTTTTTATTTTAATAAAAAAATCATAAAAATCTAAGACCCAAAAGTATTGGGTTTAGCTGTAACGTAAGACGCAGGAGCGTTGAGTCTGACTGCAACGTCAAACCCAATAATAATATTAATAATATTAATGATAATATTTAACTTATCTGTCAAAATTTTTATTTTTTTAATCTTTCAAAAAAAATTATGGATTTTCAACGATAATAATAATAATTTTTTAAAATTTATTAATGATAATAATAATAATAATAATAATAATAAATTTTATAATTTATTATAGAATGTATATCATGTATATATCTGAATAGGAATTAATATTGGATTATTCCAATGTTATGATTCCTACGGTTAATGTTGTTTTCTGCCACATATATATAAATAGAAAAGGTTGGCTAAGACTAAACCTAAGTCATTCTATTATTCCCAACTTGGTATCAGAACCTTAAATAAACTAAAACACTTCCTCTTCTTTCTCTTTGCAATGGACTCCTCATCACAGCCGCCCGCTACTTCTTCTGCAGCACTGGCGGTGCCAGCTCCCTCCCCCACTACAGCATCCCTATCTTCATCTGCTTATGTTCTGCCATGGCCACTAAAAATCAATTTGAATTGATAAAACTTTTCAAGCCGAGATCTACCATTTCAAGCAAGGTTAAGGCCAAAGAACTCCACAATGAAACTTATCTCGTCAAATAGAATTCGTTGACATCAAAATCAATTTTTTTTGTAATCAGAATTAATTTCAACCGATTATTTTCTCTTTCCTCGTCGTTTCAAGCAAATTTCTCTTTCATCTCTCTTAACTCAATGAATAAAAAATAAAAATAAAATTTCAGATAAAAATAAAATTTATTGCTAATATTTGATGAGCATATATTTTCTAGATATTTTACATTTTAATTCTCTAGATCTAATTAGGCTGTAATTAAAGGGTTTAGATAAAAAAAAAAATCAGCTGGTTCATTGTTATATAAAGAGTGAAACTTACCCATCTCTTTTAGATGTTTTGTTAATAAAAAATACATACACATCATTTTCACAAGCAATTATTATTTTCACATGCTCATCATTTTTGTTAATAAAAAAAACACATCATTATTTTTATATTCATGGGAGAGAGATCCACTGAAATCAATAGTACAGGTATGAGAATCCTTTATTCTTTAGTCATCAGATTATACGTTGATTTGACACGCATAAAGCAGTGGGACCTAACAACAGTGCAGCAGTTGTCATATACGTGCCTATAATTATTGTTTTATTTCTGCGTTTAAAAACAAATTAAAAAAATATATTTTAAATTATTTTTTTATATTTTAAAATCATTTTTTATGCTAATATCAAAAATATTTTTTAAAAAATAAAAATATATGTGCTTATAAATATTGTTTTATTTTTGTTTTTTTTTTAAAGTTTAATTTTTTTATTTTAAAATATTAATGTTAAAAATAATTTTAAAAAAATAAAATATATTATTTTAATATATCTTTCAAGAAAAAAACATTTAACTGAATGAGATGATTTTGCCACATCAGATCGCACCAGAGCGGCGATCCACCGGTACAAAGCATCAAGGCGGGGATCCACCTTACCTTGATAACGATGAACCTTAAATGATGGTTGTCATTGTTGTTAAAATCGTGAATTAACTCTTAAAATCTTATAATTTTACAAGTCAATATATATCTAACGTGCTAAATCGAACTAAAACTCAAAACCAGTAAAATCGGACTTAACTCGCGCAAAATCAGGAAACTCGGTTTGATTTTACGAGTTTACTAAATTTATGATATGAACCAAGTCAGTTTTAAATTTGATCTTAAAATGTTTGCTGACTACTTTTGTGAGATTAAACATATCTTTCAAACTGTATATTGGATAAAGCTGAAATTTTACAGAGAAATATTAGATACATGAAAATATATTATAGTAAATTTTCAGGTCAAATGAAGTTAGGGAAGATAATATTTCAGAGAGTCAAAGTTAGTAAATTAATATTGTCAAATATATCAAACAAGACCTTTGTATACTGTTTAAGACATATCTAGAGCTACCAGTGGAATTTTGCTTCGATTAAAGTTAGGATAGAAACTAGACATTTAAAACTTTCCAACCATATATTGTAGGCCCAATAAATCATTCAAACGAGATAGAACAACATGTTGGAATCAAGACTCAAATCTGTAAAAAATATGAAAAATTAGAGATTCAGGCTACGTAGAGGAATTTTAACATGAATAATGTTTTATTATTCTATTTTATTTATTTATTTATTTATTAAAAATTATTTTTAGTTTGAATTTTTTTTACCGCATTAGACGTTGTTTAGGGGTTTATTTCATTATTGAATTTATGTTAATTAATTACTAATTAGACTCATTAGCTTGCAACCCAAAAGGGATCTATCATGACTTATTGTAATGAGAACAACCAGGTTGTCACTGGGTTTATATGTGCTTCCTACCTTTTAGTGATTCCTCTGTATTGAGAAATTTTGTTCTTAAATATTTTATTTTTCCATATCATTAATTTATTGATTCATACTATTTATCTCTCTCATTTTATTTAGATTATTCTTTGATTATAATATTATGGACTCATTTTATCAGATTTATTTTAATGTAATTTAATTTATTGGCTAGAATTATTAATATATAATTAATTAAAAAAATATTTATAATTTTACCATCCAAGTTTATATTATATTTTTTATGTGAGGTTAAAAAAGTGTTTTTTACCGGTTGTCGCCTCTAAATCTAAAACGTGATATTTCATTATTTTTTAATAAAGTTAAAACAGCGTTTAAGGAAAAAAAACATGTATAAAAAGTTAAATCGAGTTATGATTGATAGCGTAATTAGATAAACAGAGACTAACTGATCAACTTTTATATTCATTATTTTTATCTATTTTATTTCTTATTCAATTATTATTATTCAAGTGGCATAGGAGGGAGGTTGGCCCACAAGAGACTCAACAACAGGCAGGAAACAATCACACAGCGGATAAATTCACTGCACCCGAGTGGCGTTTCGTGTTTGAAAAGGACTACACCGACACCTTTAAATGCTTAGCAGTAGGAACCTTACATCTTTCTATTTTGGCGTTTTTTGTATTTCCTCTGAAAGTTTCGATTATGCTTAGCAGTAGGAACCTTACATCTTACTATTATAACCACACATTTCATGCACGCATGCATGATTGAAAACTTTATAAAAGAAGTCGGAGCTAAGAACAAATCAGCAGATAGCAGAACCGAAGCAACAGCCAATAAACATGATGGTGGGAAGCGTTCTTTGCATGAATCCAGGAGATGGTGAAACCAGCTACGCCAAGAATTCATTCCTTCAAGTCTCTCTCTCTCTCTCTCTCTCTCTCTCTCTCTCTCTCTCTCTCTCTCTCTCTCTCTCTCTCTCTCTAACACCTTATTTCATAAAAATGTGATGTCTTAGTGCATTTAGAGAGACAAATTACCGGCCTTTTTTTTCCTTTCTTTTTGGTAGTGTTAGAATTTTATTGCAAGTAGAGGAGACCTCGCGTAGCAACTTAAATTTTTAAGTTAGGTAAGATAAGCGAAGTTTAATGATATGAAGGAAGCAAATAGCCATATCTGCATGCATTTCCTTCTTCCTGGCATCACATCTCACCGAATATATTAGTAATTCTTGCATTTATTTTTTCCTGGAAGCTAGTATTGCAGATTAATTCTGATGTGGTTTGACAATTCGTTTCGCAGAAAACAGTGCTATCAAAAGCTAGGCCAATCCTAGAAGATACCATCAAGGACATGTTCAGCACCGCCCTTCCCACTTGCTTCAAACTAGCAGACTTGGGCTGCTCTTCAGGACCCAATACTCTCTTGTTCGTTTCTGAAATCATGGACGTCGTTTATGAGCTTTGCCAACAACTGAACTGTAAACTGCCCGAATTTCAGGTGTTTCTGAATGACCTTCCAGGGAATGATTTCAATGCTGTTTTCAAGTCGCTGCCATTTTTCTACGACAAGTTTGGACAAGAAAAGGGAGACTTGTATGGACAGCACTGTTTCATATCAGGAGTACCTGGTTCTTTCTATCACAGGCTCTTCCCAAGCAAGAGTTTGCATTTCTTTCATTCCTCTTACAGCCTACACTGGCTTTCTAAGGTTATATTACTGTCTTTTTTTCATAATTATTATCTCTAAGTTTAATAATGATTTATCCCAGTAACTGGAATGCCTAGATAAGATAGCGAAATATCAAAGACAAACAAAAATTGGTAGAGAAGAAGAGAAACAAGATGTTTATAACCATTGAGTTAATATAATACCTGAAACCTCGTTTATCACAGCTTAAAATAACTACAGAATCAAATACAAAATACATATAAATAATAGCAATTGCTTGAATCAATACTATAGAATATTGTGCTGTTGCCTGTTGTGGTTTAAATTAGTCACGCGTGAACATAATACATGGCAAAGCCTGACCATATATTTTCATGACATTAGGTGCCAGAAGGTATATCAAATAACAAGGGGAACATATACATGGCAAAGGCAAGTCCTCCTAATGTATTTAAAGCTTACTTAGAGCAATTCCAGAAGGATTTCTCCTTGTTTCTGCGCTTACGCTCAGAGGAAATAATACAAGGAGGACGTGTAGTTATTACATTTATCGGCAGGAGTATTGAGGATCCTAGAAGCAAAGATTGCTGTCTTTATTGGGAGCTGCTAGCAAAGTCACTGCTAGACTTGGCAGCAAAGGTTAATTAGTTTATTTTCATTTAAATCAAGCAAGTTGCTTGCCTTGTTGGTTATGGAGATTAATTAATTTAAGTTTCAGGGACTTGTTGTAGAGGCCGATATTGATACCTTCAATCTGCCATATTATAATCCTTACGAAGGAGAAGTGAGGGAAATTATCGAAATGGAGGGATTATTCGATATTGATAAGCTAGAAACTTTTGCTATTAACTGGGATGCTAATGATGATATCAGCAACAAAAATTTTGTGTTTGACAAGGACCAATGTGGACGAAATGTGGCAAATATTGTAAGAGCAGTTGCAGAACCGATGTTGGCTAGTCATTTTGGAGATGAAATAATGGATGAATTGTTCAAGAGGTTTGCAGAGTATGTAGGTGAACATCTGTGCGTGGAGAAGACAAAACACATAAACATAGTCCTCACAATGACAAAGAAGGAGTAGATTCCAGTACTGTAGCAGATGATGAGGGAATAAATTCTTCTGAAGCAGAAATAAACTAATTATCTATGGAAGTAGTTTTTGGCTCATTATGAATATATTTTATTTTATTTTATTGTAATTATAATACATTTTATACCTTACTTAATTTTTTAAAATTTAAAATTGTAATTCTTTGTATCAATTATACTTTAATTTTTAATTTTTAAAATTTATTTATAATCAAGTTATGCTTGGTTATTAGTCATCCAAGTTTAATTCTTACTAATAATTTTTAATATGTATGATCTATTAGATTTTTAATATATTGATCCAAGTATACATCATAATTGTAATTAAAAAACGATTAAATAAATTAAATAATTTAATTTGTCATTAATGCAGCAAGTTAATTTATTTATATTTAAAGATCAAGTGTAACATGTAGAAACATCTCATGATTTTTCTCAAATATTAGAAAAATTATATATGGTTTGACTTAGCTTTTTAGCGATTGGTATCTTAGTGTGACTAGTATTTTTTAATTTAGAATATTCTGATTTAGATATTTGAGCATAGAGTATGTATATTTTACTAAATCATGTTAGTTCTCAATATCATAGTCATTGGCTCTTCAATAAAATCATTTATCAAATCTCATTATATTTTGCATAAGGATTTCATAATCAATAATATTTGAGAACATATGAAATATTTTCTCTATTTTTTCTAAGATGATGAATCATATCTTCTCTCATATATTTTATGTTATGCTCAATATATGTTTATTTGTTACCTTTTATTAAATATAATATTTAGTTATGATCAAAATATAGCATTCTGTATAAAAGATAATTTTGTGAAATTAAATCTAATAATCACTTACATAACATCCAAACAATTCTTTTCATAGACATGAACGATCTCCTTAATTTATGTTTTGGAATAGGTAAATCATTCATCATCCATAGATGTCATACAAGTGATGCAGACAAAAGCAACATTGAACAGTAGCACATGAAATCAAAAAAAAAAAAAAAACTCGTTTCTGTTTCTATGAAATCACAAAACCACCCGTTTTTGTTGGATGATCTTAGGAAAAAAACCCCAAGTGTTAGGAATTTGCATGATATAGATGAATCTGAGAGTTTTTTTGTTATTAGCATAGTAAAAAAAAAAAGTAAAATAACACAACCCAAAATATATTTAGAAGAATAAAATAGTTTTACAAGTCATTATCGTTATCTACAACTTGCGTGTCATATTTAACGTCTAGAACTCTCGAGATGCAAATGACCAAAGTGACTTCAATCGATTTTAAACCCCAAAACCTAATGTCTTCCTTTTTCTCTCCTTATCGCCCCTCATTCCCCACAGTAACCACTCCCAACCCCGTGACCCACCACCGCTCATGGTCATTTCCTTCTCTCCCCGCCGCAAAACACTCCCATTTCCACCACAAGACTACCCCCACTCTCTCCACTGCAATGGAGATTTTTCTCTCTCCACTCGTTGGTCTCTCACTAAAGATTTGGCCATTACCTCCACCACTAGTCATCACCACTCACATTCAACACTAAAAGGTTATTACACACTTTCCTTGTATAAATGTGATATAATTTGTACTAGTTTATGTTAATTATTGATTTTAAAAATGTTAGTGCTTAGAATTAAGGATCTTTGGAAAAAACATTTAGCAATTTTTAAATTAGGTTTAAATTAAGTTAATTATATATAAAATACATTGATTTGAATTGTTAATTTTTTATTTTTGAATAAAATCGATGATTTTTTTGTTGTTAATTAAGGGTAGAGTTAAGGGTTTTTTAGGTTAAATTAGAGATTTGGTTTAATTAGGTATAAAATATATTATTTAGCTATTAAATACATTAATTGGGTTGAGAATTTCATTAAGAATGTTAAGGTGGTTAAGCCATTAAACCAATTAATGTCACCTTCTACTCTGAGTTTGAGGATGTTAATAGGCATGACCAATAATATAATGATTGGGTTATGATTCATAGGCTTTCAGGATTATCAGGTGATGAACGGAATGTTGGACAAATATTCAGAGACAAATCTGAATGTATTATTACAGTTAAGTTGTGGCATATCAAGAATTCATTACACTACAAGGTCCATCATTCAACTAAAACTTATATACAGTTGTAATGCACTCAAGAACCAGCATATGGATGGTATTTGCGTGGGGGACATCACCAAAAATCTAATTTATAGGAGATATCAAAATTGAAAGGGTCACACACATATCAAAACTCACTTGTTTTACAATACCATCGTCAAATTAACAATGATCTGATTGTGAAGGTGATGTTGATAATTATGAAACCGAACATAAGTATGAGTGTTGCAAGTATTGAAGTTACTGTTTAGAGGGATTATGAGCATATGTCTCATATCGAAAGGCATAGACGGCTAAGAAAAAAATAATGGAGTTGTTATTTGGTATACACAAAAAGTTCTTTCAAATTCTACCTAGAATGTTATTAACCATAAGAAATTCAAATCTAGAAATGGTTGTCGATTGAGATCATAAAATGGTTTATGATAATAAAGAAACATTTGGGAGGGCATTTTGGGCATTTGGTGCTTCAAATGATATGTTTCAATATTATTGTTCTCTAATTAGCATTGACGGCACTCATATGTATGGTAAGTACAAGGCAAAGTTGTTAATTGTAGTTTCTTATAATGTGAATGATGAAGTTTATCTATTGTATTTTGCTATTATCAAAAAAAAAATAGTGATTTAGATTTGCTTCGTCATTATGTAATTGAAATTCACACCAAGTTATGTAGATAGACATGAGCATAAATATTTTCCAAGTTGGTTGAGCATCATCGATATTCTTTACGTCACTTTGTTAGTAACTTCAACATTAAGTTCAAACATGTTACCTTAACAAATATATTATATATGTTGTGTATGAATCCTTCAAAATAGAAGTTTGATATTTTATATGATTATCTAATTAAGATAGATGATGCGATCAGAAGAAGTTTAACCTAAGAAAACATAAAACCTGAGAAAAAATAAAAATGCTTCACCTGTAGCTTGCGGAAAGCAACAGGAAATAACAACCGATGGGAGTTCTTGCACCAACTGTAGTTTCTAATTTGGCAAGCTACAAGAACCAGCCAACCCAGAATCAATAAAAAGGGAGGCATGAAAATAAAATGCTTCGTATAAGTCTCTTGCCAGTCTGAGAACTGCACTGATTAAAGCAATAACCTCTATCTTTTAATACTGATGTCACTGAAATTTTACATGCTGTCTTCCCTGCCAAACACCGACCATCACCATCATCAATGAATAGCACAAAATACCAGTAGATTTATGCACCATATGAACAAATTGACAAGTCTCATCTACATGCCGGAAAAATAATCGCATTAACGAACAAAACTAAGGTATAGAACCAGTACCAGCAAGCATCTACAATGGGCAACAAAAGAATTGGTGAGGTTGGCAACAAAAGTACAGGAGATTGTAAATACCAAGTTCACAGCATTATCCAGCCAACAGAATTCATTACATTTTTTATCAGAAGACCTGTGGAAAGAAGAGAAAAAAGGCCAAACAGTGGCAGATATGTGGCCCCTAATAAAATAGGCCATCATCTTGTATTGGTGTTCAATTAAGTAACAAATATTTCCTTGATTTCTCCTAACAAAAACGCAGGAGTGAGCGAGCAAAAATGATTCTACCACCCCAAAATGAAGGCATGTATTTCTGACCAACTGGAGACTGTATATAGTATGCCAGATAGCCCTTTCCAATTAGGAGATTCTCCATCAGATTCTTTCTGTTTTCTTACCAAGCCAGGGAACAGTGGTACAAAAGAAACACCATATTGACTTCCCACGCTCCTTAAGCTTGCACTAGATCCAACTACAATACCAATATCTGCCTGAAGTAGACAAAGCAAGTCACCAACTGAATCTCCAATGTAAACAGTCAAGTTCTTTCTGTCACTGCTGTAATTCTTTAAAATGTCATTGAAAGCTTGAGCTTTGTCCATGGGAGATTCCACCTTTTTAACAATCTCTCCCGTGGAGATTGATTCTTCAAAAATTAACTCATTTGCATGAATATTTAGAGCATCCAAACCCCCTGTTTAACAACAAAGCAAAGCATGAATGATTATGGGGCTAAGTTCCCATTAGTCTTGTAGAGCAACAGTGAAAAATACTAAACTTTATCCAGAAGAGAAATGAAATCAAAAGCAAAGATAGAGAGAGAGAGCTGTATATGAATTTCAATAAAAAGCATTAATAGTGAATTTCAGAATCAATCACTACATATCGGCAAACCCAACTTAAAATGGAAAATAAAATTTTGCAGCCTTTGATCCTAGGAAAACATTTTGTTGGTTCAAAGAATACAAGGGACTGGGAGATCAAAAGATACGGACATATAACGAGCATGATAACAAATTTTGAGAAGCTGTTTCAGTAGATAAAATAGCAATTCATGATTAGTCTTGTATCCTGTTTGTCAGTATGCATGCATACCTATCAGAGAATGTGACTGTTGTAACTATGGAAGCTCACCCACATCTTGTTCTCCTGGAAGAGACCTTGTGGGCATATCATGGTTATGCATGCCACCAGCAAGGCATGTCACAGCCATGCTAAGCCTCGGCAAGGCATGTTGTAGCATGCTAAGCCTTTGCAGCTCAGGGCATTGCAAGGCCTCAGGTGTGCCCCCAAAATAACATTTATGAACTCCCAGATAGGTGTTTAACTCAAGAAATACTGAAAGATCCAATGGTTTATCTATTGTTCTCAAGGTTTCCTGAAACGCAGTTCTGCCAGATGATAGTAATTTTTTCTTTCAACTCAATGGAGATCTTATGCTCACCAAGAGCAACAATACCAGCAATCTTTCTCATACGTTAAATGTTGCAAACTTTTCTACTGAATATTTAAGAAGAGGTTTCTATGTAAAATTTCCACCAACATACCAGTATTGACTTCTGTATCCTGCTATTATGTTGACTGATGCCATGGAATTCTTTGGTTCATTTAAACAATTCTATGCACAAATTTTAGATGCATAATCCATCTATTTACTATATGATAAAATTTTCATAGTAACATAATTTCAATGTATAAATCTTAGGGTGAAGAAGAAAAAACCATTGTAGTCAGAAATTGCAATAAATGCTGTCTCTCCAATTCCACATAGTTAAATAAGAATGGAGTTTATTGCGATACACCTTTCATTTCCTTTTATTTGTTGATGCTTGCACAACATACATTAAGTTTTTCATTTATTTTTGCACCTTAGTAGTTGTTAGCATATGTTTCCAAATAATTATGTGATTTTCATGTTGTTTTTATTGCTTTCTGAAATGTTCTTCCCAAAATTAGCACATTACATGAGACAGATTTTTCATCCGTGCTCACACGCAAAAAAGGATTATGGAAACTAGAGCAGACATCTCTCAGAAAAAGGTAGTCCTTGAAAAAGTGGATTTGAACAACAGGAGAACAAAGACCAAAATCAAACACAGCAACCCACATAATGTAGACTATGCAACTAATTGAGTATCAACAAGGATTTAGCTATCATGCATCACAAACTACTTTCGACAACTAGAGTTAGGGGTCATCAGTGGAGAGTAGAATTTAATACAACAATAAGACTGTAAAGTGATTAAGAGGTCACTGTTCCTGTGAGTTAGCAATGTGAAAAGTAGAAAACTACAAACTCTGATGGAGAATATATACATATATGCATGTTTGTGTGTGCATATTCAATGCTACAGTACACAAATCGGTTTGAATTTTTTGCGCAATCACTGCAAGCAAAAATACTGAACTGTAGAACACCTCCAAATTCCCCCTCCCAAAAATCAAATTGGTAGGACCAGAACAAGATATAACTTTTCTTTTTAGGCACTGTTTGGTATTGCAGTTCAGGTGCGTATTTTCATCTGAAAAAAGCACCAAATTGATGTTGTTTTAGGTGTTGTTAGATGATTTTGGTACGAGGATGTCAAAATCATAAAAAAGCACCTAAAATGCACTTAAGCACTTTGAAAATGCACTTTCAACTGCATTACCAAACACAAACTTGTATATATTTGCTGTTAAGAGTTCTTTACTATGGTTCTCACATAGAAGGAGCATACCTGAGGAGAAAGCTGATCTGATGAGATCACCACACCAGCAGTATGAGAGCACATGGACATTAGCGTTCAAATTTTCATTCTTCACAATTTTCTGAAAGAAACCAGTGCAACCATCCTGAAGAATCAAACGCTCACCCGCTCGTTTTACATCTTCAAGATTCAAACCTTTGAGAACTCCAGAATCAATCACTCTAGAATTTGCCCTTCGCTCAAAGTCTGAAAGTTGTTCAAGTGCTTTACAAAGAGCTTCATAGTTGAATTCCACTGCAAAAAATCAGAAAGTCAAAACCAGCCAGAGCATCTTCAGCAACAGCCCATTTCCCATCCCCCGGCAATTAACAGAGTCCAACTTCTACCTCACAAGAATTTGCACAAAAAAATTGTACCTTTTGCTGATGGCATAATGCTTTCAATACATTGTTCATACTCTTCCGTGTACTGTCCAGAAAGAAGACCCCATGTGTTCCTTAGATCAGCTGATGACATTCGAGCAATTTGAGTCTCAGGTTGAACCACATCAGATTTTGGTGCTGTTAGTATTGCAATTTCTGCCAAAATGGCAGAAGAGTCAACAACAGTGCATGTCAAATCAAAATCAGAAAATATGACAAGCCGGTCGTCTTCAGGGTTACGCCCTTTTGTCAGGGGAGCTAAAGTTGTCTGAGCAATTGGCTGAGCAAGGAAGAATTCTATTTCAAGTTTCATAGCCTGGTGATAAAGCTTTTCAATGATGTCAAGCTCCTCCCCTGTCAAGGAGACACTAAGTTTATCCAGCAAGTCTTCAGTTTGCAGAGCTGATGCCTAGATTTCAAAGAGTACAATAGTTGAGATGTTGGGGGTAGAGTAGGCCATTTATGTAATATATTTTAACCTCAGACTGTAGTCAAGAAAGTGTAATCAGGAAGACCATTACAAAGCAAAATACCACTGGCAATACTTTGAATTACCTGAAAACTCTCAGACGAATAACTGTCAATCCACTTCTTGTAAGGGTGCCCATCTTCCTCCGGATCTAAAACTGCCTGGAGTTCCTTGCCTAGAAAGGAATACAGCCGCATGCAAGGTGTCATCGCACCCAGAGTATAGGCTGCAACTTTTGTTCTTTCAAAAGGAGTTGCAAGTTTACCAAGACCTTTCACTCCTTCAACCTTCCCAGAAGCTGTAGCCAACAAGAAATCTGTGTATTTTACAGTAGCAGAATTGATAGTCCCCTCTTTACCTGGGTCTATACCCCATTCCTGGATATTTCAAACATTCAGAACACTGACATAACTGTTTCATGTAAGACATCCATATGCTTACAGCATTGGAAACTAAAGATTTGATAGATGTGAAAAGCTTATTTATAATTATGCAGTTTTAGATGAATATTAAAATTTTAAGACAGATCTATGGTGCTAGCTCCGAAGTGTTAAAAGAATGAATCTTCAAGACACACAAGAAGTGGTGATTAAGATGAGGTGCCATTCCTGTGAACTCATCAGTCCTCGTTTAGTTTACTACAAAAGTTGCACAGTCACCTCTTTAGAACCTTGCTATCTCTAATTTGATTATATAAAGTAAAATAATATGATTTTAGTAGCACTAGTATGAGGAATGAACATCACAAGGGTTAAAGCAGAAAATTGTTCCTTAAGATTCCAGTGTTGAAGAATTTTTCTCCTCCGTGGCCCACTGATGGAAATGAGCTTCCTGGAAGGAGCAAGCAGAAGTAAAGCTACAAAATGCATGATGACAGAACCACATTACAGTAACATAGATTCAACAACTTGAATGTCAGAATGCAAAGGGGGAAAAAAAATAATAGCCTCCATAATAAAGCTGTTTTAAGCAAAGGTTGATCAAGGCAACAAAGAAATGATCCTTGAGGGTTCTCACAAAATATCAGCAGAAGGAAAAGATGCTTAACCATAGCATTAGTAGGAACCCAAAAAGAAAAGAAAGAAAAAAAACCCTCATCTTTCACAATCAAAGGTTAAAAAAACTAAACTATTTTTTTTTCTCCATCACAACAAATAACAAAATAGCAAATAGAAATGAAACGAAGAGGAAGCGAGCTTTCTACATCAATTATCTAACCTGTACAAATGAATTGTGCATCTTCAGCTCCTCTAAGACACCCTTCCTCAACTCGGAGATTGCTATCTTTGCTTCATCATCATCAGCACACTCTTCCGCTAATTCAAACCTAAAATCCAATAACATCAATAATAAACCAAATCAAATGCTTAAAAAGTACCCTAACTCTATTGATGGAGTCAATACTGACAAGAGCAAATCAAACACCGTCTGTAAAGCAATTGTGTAGCTCACCTCAGGTGATGCAACTAATATTTTCTTTCTCTCTTTCTTTTTCTTTTTTTCAAACAAGAACATTTTAAACCTCCAATTAGTAGCAGGAAACTGACACAAGAAAAGATGGAAGGAATTTTATTCTTATTGTTGATGCTGCTCTTGTTTTCACCGAAAAGTACTATAATTCATCAAATATGGCAACAAGTCTAATTAACTTTAACTTAGAAAAGGTGGGGGAAATAGCAGCTCTGTTTCCAAATAAAGAAAACAAGTCTTCACATTCTTGGTTGCATTTTTTCTTCCACCGCTCTCAGCAAACAAATGAAACATGAGATTATAAGCGAAGATCATCAAAAATCGTTCGCTAGGAAAGGTTTAAAAATAGGACATCCTCCAACTTAATTAAACCCCCTACCCCAATCATTTTATTTTTCCAAATTTTCTAATTAAACATGCTAAAAAATCAATACACACATACAGAACCTGAAATTAAAACCGGATCACTCAAACATGTTTCCAGTGCCATATAAAAATCAAATGCCACTTCATCAAAACAAAACCAACTTCTTTATTTCCATTCACAGATAACACATCTAAATTAGTACGAGCCACCGCTGCTCTCATCTTTTCAACTGCTCTATAACATAAACACTCCAGGAACACAAATCAAGGAAAAAAGATAACATCATTTCTCCAAAATCAAACCAATTTTTCTCCCCTTTCCCGCACTTTCTCAGCTACCAAACAACTAGGTTACTTACAGAAATGATAAAAAGAAACCTCCATTATACATCAAACAATTTCTCTTCTCCCTTCTAATGACCGAACCTTAATCATAAATTATCTTATCTTCACTTCACTATTTAATCATCCAAGAAACTCCATCTGATACTTCAATAAACTCTTTCATGAAGATCTCCAAATTTTCACTAATCACTCTCTCTTAGTTACCTGAATACTTAACCATAAATTATCAATCATTACTTCACTCTCCCACCAACCAAGAACCCACAAAAGGGAAGGAGAAAAAAGAACACAATATTTCCATCACTATATCACAATAATCGAGAATTCCAAAAGAACACAAGAATCAAAATAGCTTAAAAAATAAGAAAAGGAGAAAGGGGCACTCACGCATGAGCAAAAGATTTGAGAAAGTGAGAATCTTGAGAGATATAATGCCTGAAAGAATCAATCTTGAGAGTGCCAGAAGCCAAAGAGATGACAAAAGGAGTGTACATAGCAAAAACGGATTCTCTTCTAAACTTGATCCAGAATTTACTAGCAAGACCCTCTTCAATGTTGATGTTACTTCTGCCTGATGTTGTAGTGCAAGATGGCGCTGATGCTATTGATCGTGGTGGGATTGCCATTCTTGCAGGGATGAAAGATCTCCGAGTCGGCAAGGCGCGTTTGGTTAAGTTGGATCGGAGCGAGTTGAGGAAATATAGTGATGAAGAGGTTTTGATTGGGTTTGGAGGAATAAACAAGAGTAGGCGCATCAAAAATAGAGAGAGATGAAATTGTTCGTGTGTTGTCTGAGATGGCGATTGGGGGGTTCTTGTGTGAAAAAGAAAGGGAAGGATTACGGAGTTGTTTTTTCTATTTTTCTTTTTTAATTTACAAGTTGGCTTGGATGGATTTTTCTGGTTTTGGTCATGGACATTGGATTTTTCTTGTTGTAGTTACTCACCGTTTGAGAACGCGGCTGCGGCCGCGTTCCTAAAAAATTTGAAAATTTTTTTTTTTTTTTATTAAAATTTAATATGGTTTATACGTTTTGGATCGTTTTGATGTGCTGATATCAAAAATAATTTTTAAAAAATAAAAAAATATCGTTGGCATGCATTTTGGTACGAAAAATTATTTGAAAAGTACCCGCAATCACATTACCAAACACACTATGGGAGCTGCTGCGGCGGCGGCGGCGGCGGTGGTGGCGGCTTGATTGGATGGGCTTGATTTGTTGGGCTGGTTTGTGATGGGGGTGGGATTTTTGGATTTGATGCTTGGATTTTTAGCATATTCGGTAAATGTATTGAGTTCAAGGATGTCCCATTTTTGCTACCCCAATCTACTACAAAGTACATGAGAAAAAAAAAAATAAGTATAAACTATATTGTAGGCTACATAGATTATGTAACGTTTCATGGTTGTCCTTAGGGCATAACTTTTTATAATCTTCAAAATGTCTTAAAATGTAATTTTACTATTTTATAATATTTATAATCAGTTTGGGAGTGCGATAATATCTATTTTTACTTGCCTTTTAAAAATATATTTATTTAAAAAAAACATTAATCATATGTTAGTATCAAAAATCTTAAAAAAAAAACCTTATCTCAAAAAAAAAACCTTTTAAAACACGATGCACCGCAATACTAAACTGTATGTAATTAGCTAGGCACCAGCCCTCCTTTTGGTAAAATAAAAGGTCTTTTTTTAAAAGCAAAACTTTAATTTATAAGAACCAAAGTGAGATTTTACTCAAACAATAGGGGCTAAAATATTTTTTATCAAAAACTTTCAAAGGCATTTTTAATCAGTCAAGTCATATTTTCAGTACCAAATATGATTTTTCCAACCTTTCCATCATTGTACATGAAAACAAATAGGTCAAGATAGTGTTTGAAAATACGGTTGAGATCATGCTTTTTAAATTTAGTATTATTTTATTTAAAATTAATTTTTTTTAATGTAATAATATCAAAAATAATTTTTAAAAAATAAAAATATATTATTTAAATATATTTATGAGTAAAAAGCTTCTTAAATCATAATCTCTACCACATTTTTAAAGAATATATATATATATTCATGGTTAGGATGCATGAAGCTGCCGAGGGAGAATCATCTACTTTTATATATTCTTCAATCTCTTGAAATAATATTCAATAACTTTATTCACAAAACAAGCATAAATATATCAATACTTTATATAATGATTTTCCTTTGAAACTTCGTGATTAATATTGTTCATGAGTCACGACCAATATTATATTTTATGAAGGACACGTTCTTCTGAGACCATGAGAGCACTTCTTTTGGAGGTTAGAAGTTGAACCTCAACTTGCAAAAAGAACTCACCAACTCTCTTAAAGGGTTTGTGTATCTAATTAATATGAACATTAATACTTTGACGTTAATCTTTACTAGAAAAAAAAATTTAGTTTTTTGTTTGATAATAGATTATTGTACTTTTAATTTTGTGAGTTTTGTTAATTTTTTTATAAGATTGTTCTGATTTTATATCTCGGATCATGAATTAGTAAAATAATTAACCAATTGTTTGGAAGTGCAATAATTTATGTTTTTACTTACTCTTAAAAATATATTTTTCTTGAGAAAAACATTAAACATGTGTTGATATAAAAAAAGCTCATCTTAATTTATTTTTAAATAAAAAAATATTTTTAAAAAGTATAATATACTGCAATACTAAACACGTGTGTAATTAAGTAGGCATCCGCCATCTTTTAAGTTAGATCAAAAGTTTTTTTTTTCCAAGCAAAACTTTAATTTATAGGAACCAAAGTGAGATTTTACTCAAACTATAGAGGCTAAAATATATTTTAACCATACAGAATTACAGGGATTACTATCTTTACCAAAACAATCTATACCATCATCATTTTATACACTTTCGAAGCACTTTTTAATCAGCCAAGTCATACTTTCAATAGCAAATATGATTTTTCTAACCTTTCAAACAGTGTTTGTGAACACGGTTGAAATTACGTTTCTTGAAAATTTAGAATTTTTTTGTTTAAAATTAATTTTTTTTAATGTTTTTTAAATTGTTTTGATATATGGTATTAAAAATAATTTTTAAAAAATAAAAAATATATATTATTTTAATATATTTTTTATTAAAAAACTCTTTAAACCACAACCGCTATTATATTTTAAAAAATCCTCTAAATTTATGTCTAGGATGCATGAATTTTTGGTTGGATGCTTGGATTTTTAGCATATTCGGTAAATAAATATATTGATTTCAAGGATGTCCCATTTTTGCTACCCCAATCTACTACAAAGTACATGAGATAACTTTCCATAATCTTCAAAGAGTCTTAATGGTTACTTTTACTATTTTATAGCACCTAAATAAATTAATTAGTTAGCTATTTGAAAGCGTGATAATTTTTATTTTTATTTGCTTTTTAAAAATATATTTATTTTGAGAAAAACGTTAAACATGTGTTGGTATTAAAAATCTTAAAAAAAAACTCATCTTAATTTATCTTTAGATGAAAAAACAATCTTGAAAAGTACAACACATCGCAACACCAAACACACGTAATTAGCTAGGCATTCGCTCTCCTTGTGGTCAGATCAAAAGTTTTTTTCATTCCAAAACTTTAATTTATAGGAACCAAAGTGAGATTTCACTCAAACTATAGGGGCTAATATATTTTTTACCCATACATAATCACAGGGATCACTACTATATACACTTTCAAAGGTTTTTTTTTAATTAACATGGATGTTCGAATCAGCTTGCATGTACCTCGACTAATTTCACGAATCCTAAAGTTAACGACCATGTAAATCTTCAGTGATACTAGGGTTTGTAAGACTCAAAATAATATCCTCTAAAAAATAAATTTAAAATTTAACTAGTTGAGTTATACTCGTCCGATTAGGATGCATGAATCTGCCTTGTCCATGGAAACAACAACGTAGGCTAAGTTCATGGTTAGGATGCATGAAGCTGCCTTGTGAGAATCATCTACTTTTATATATCCTTCAATCTCTTGAATTAATATTCAATAATTTTCTCTTTTGAAAACAGAAAACTGAATCGGGTCTTAAATTTTTTTATTTTTTTAATAATCATTATTTAAGTTTTTTTATATTATAAAAAAATAATTCGGACCCACAATACAGCTCGAACAACTATCTTATTTTATCTAATGATTTTCCTTGAAACTTTATAAATTAATTATCGCTCATGAGTCACGATCAATATAGATTTTATATACACGTTCTTCTGGGATCATGAGAGCACTTCTGTAAGTTGAACCTCAACTTGCAAAAAGAACTCATCAACTCTCTTAAAGGGTCAGTGTATCTGATTAATATGAACATTAATAATCTGACGTTAATCTTTGCTAAAAAGAAATTTCAGTTTTATTGTATGATATTAGATTATTTAACTCTCAACTTTGTGAGTTTTGTTGATTTTTTTCTATAAAGTTATTCTAATCTTATATCCCGGATCATGGATTAGTAAAGTAATTAACTCGAGTTGACTCGAGTTTTTTTTTTATATTTTCCCATTATTTTGCTTGCTTGAGAGCTAACCTCTATTATTTTATTTATTTATTTATTTTATGGAGTTATCTTATTCTTATAAACGGGTTGCGAGTTTGATATGTCAACTAGAAATAAGATTTTTTATTCTTTTTAAAGATTTTCTTTTTCAATTCATCTTTTAATATTTGATTTATCGGTAACGAAGCTTCATATTTTTTTTATTAATCAGTGTTATTTTTTTTTTCATTAGCTTTTTTTTATAACCATGTTTTTAAATTAACAAAGTTTATTAAACATATTTGAATTAATAACTAGTGTTCTAGATTTTTCTAATTTTTTTTTAAAAAAATTTAATCCAACCCACTACGTATCGCGGTATAGCTTACTATTTTGTCTAATGATTTTTCTTCGGGACTTCGGAATTGATTCTCCCTCATGAGTCATGATCAAAATCTATTCTATTTTAACCATTTAGGTAGTGGCCCAGTGGTAAGAGCTTGGGACCAAGAGGTTTGCTCCCTCTGTGGTCTCAAGTTCGAGCCCTGTGGTTGCTCATATGATGGCCACTGGAGGTTTACATGGTCGTTAACTTTAGGACCCGTGAGATTAGTCGAGGTGCGCGCAAACTGGCCCGGACACCCACATTAAACTAAAAAAAAAATCTATTCTATTTCGACACATTGTTGTTTTTCTTGTATGAGATCATGAGAGCACATTCTTCTCGGGGTCAGAAGTTGAACCCATCAACTCTCTTGAAGGGTCAATGCCTCTATTTAATAATAATAATAATAAATATTTATTAATTTGACGTTATTTTGAAGTCCAGATTGCTCATTCACCCTTCTTTGTGGACAAGTGCCAGCCGGATTAAAACTACGGTTGGCTTGTGTAGCCATTTTTTATTTTTGTATTTCAAAATTATTTTAAAATTTTATTTTTTTATTTCAAATTAATTATTTTTAGTGTTTTTAAATTATTTTTAATATGCTGATATTAAAAATAATTTTTAATTAATAATAATAAAAATATTATTTTAATATATTTTCAAATA
Organism: Populus nigra; assembly: GCF_951802175.1. Lineage (NCBI taxonomy): Eukaryota > Viridiplantae > Streptophyta > Magnoliopsida > Malpighiales > Salicaceae > Populus > Populus nigra. Next base: position 12,785,819 of record NC_084862.1, on the reverse strand, counting down.
AAAAACATTTTAAAAATTAGTCAAAGATTAAAGTAGTTGCAAGCACAATACACACCTATACACTTCAACTAGTCTTATTTATACATGGACTCGAGGATATATGTGTAAATATCGAATGAGAAGCTAATTTTGAATAAATTAATTTACTATTGCCTAATGTCTAATGTTAAATGTTCATTAATCTAAATGTATCTACCCATGCTTATTAAACATGGTTGGGAAGCTAAATCTAGAAAATTATGATTCAAAATTTGATTTTGATTGAGTTATAAGTTAAATTAAAATAAATATCAACTTGATAAAATCAAGTTTACTCGACAAAATTTTAGTAACTAGATTATTTTGATTAAACCCGATCTAGACTCAACCAAGACTAACTCTGATGAATTTTTAAAAAAAAAACAAAAACAAAACAAAATTAATTTAATAAAAATGGCTAAACTGAATTTACCCAATAATCTGGTAGTTGATATTAATAAATTGGTGAACCATATTCATTTCAAAATCAGTACCAAACAAGGTCTCGATATCTATATCTATACCAAAAGTTCTTAGTATATATTTAGAAGTGCAATAGAAATTATAATTTTCAAATATTTTTAATATAAATAAGCTAAGGCCATTGACATAGGCATAAGGGGCACATATGCTTTTCTTTATTTATTTTTTTAAAAAAAAAAGAAAAAAAAAGAGAGAAAGGGCTTGCCATATCAAAGAGAAGATGTGTGGTGATTTTGTGAGAGGCGTAGCTCCATATCAACAAACACATTCTAATCCTTCGGATGTGGAAAGCGCTGCATAGTATTTTAATACGATCGAGAATTGATCCTTCCTGCCCTTTATCAGTACCTTCAAAAAAACCAAAAAATCAATTAAATTGAGAAAACTAAAAAAAAAATAACCGAAAAAACTGAACCATGAAAAAAAACCGATTAAACCGATTAAAATTTTAAAAAAACTGACCGGTTCGGTTTGGTTTTTTAAATCTGGAACCAGAAAAACCGAATCGAACAGAACCGAACCGGAACCGGAAAAAACCGGAAAAAAACCGAGCCAAACCGAGCCAAAACCGAGCCAAACCGAAAAAACCGAGCCAAACCGGAAAAAACCAAGCCAAACCGGTTTGAACCGGTTTTTGCTCTAAAAAACCGAACCGAACCGAAACCGGTCGGTTTGAACCGGTTTCGGTTCGGTTTTGGTTTTTTTTTAAAAAAAATCGGTTTGGTTACTTTTTTTGATAAAAACCGAACCGAACCGAACCGTGAACACCCCTACTTAAAACTACTGGGACGACCTGTAAAATAGAGGCTTAAAATCACCTTTAGTCCCTATTCTTTTTCAATTTGGTCATGCTAACCCCCCTACAAGAAAGCAATTCTAATTGATCCATTTACCACTAGAATGGGATCAATTATAATGCTCAACGAAATTGCATGTTACTAGATAATTCTATGCGCTACGCCGTGGCAAGACCAAGATTTTTCACACCTGCTGAGTCCAATTGGCTCGAGATCAAGTATCCAAACAAAATAAATCCGGATACAAGATCCAATACTCTTAGGTTCTATATAAGAAGCTAAAAAATTTATAATAAAAATAATAATATTTATATTACAAATAATAATATTTTTTATATTAATACTTTGAATTATTAAAAAATATTTATAACACTTATATTTTTATATGTGAGTAAACTCAATTGTTAATTTCAATCAACACATTAAATCATAGATGAATATGAAAACATAAGAATTAAATACTATTTTCTTAGACTACAAGGATAAATTAATTATTTTCTAAATTAGATTATTGTCAATGGGTTTCTTTAGGTTAGAGCAATTCAAATTTGGTGTTTTAACAATGTTTATGTTTTTTCTTTATTTAATAAATGTCCAAGATTTATTATTAATTGGTGTTGGTGCTATGAAGCTAATGATAAACTGGCAAGAAAAACAAAAATTATATATATATATATATATATATATATATATATATAAATGGCAAAAAATAATAAAAACTATGCAATAATACATAGCAAGATCTTACAGCCTTTGTTATTACCATACTGAGTTGGAGTAAATTCAAGCATCTCTTTGTAGAATAATTTTGTGCTCTCACAATCATCCAGGTCATATGTCTCCTGAAAAATCATCAAATTCAATAGAACTTTTAAATTTAAAAAGAAAGTTAAACGTGCATGATTTTATATGCATTTTGTTATTACAAAATAATTCCCTTCATTTTTAATTAAAAAAACTTACTTTATAATAAAAAAAAAGTTAATATCACATCTTTTTCATTTTTGTTTTAAAATATCGAGTTTGAAATAAAATATAAAAACATTATTCAATTTTTTTATTTTAATGTAAAGAAACAAAAATCAATTTTCAATATTTTCTAAATAAACTAAAGTGATTTGAATAAAATATGTTAGTGATTGTTGGCCTTTTATTTTTCAAAAAATAATTATTAAAGTTATAATTTATTTTTTAAGTGATATTCGATAGATCTCATTATTAAAGATAATATTGATTTTTTATATTAAATAAGAAAAATATTATCATAAAATCAAGAAGAAAAATAAAACCAAGCAGACTCTAAATATTTAATAAAAAAATATTGTTAAAGATAATATTTAATTTTTTAGATTAAATAAGAAAAATGTAATAATTAAAGATGATATTTAATCTCTTAAATTAAATAGAAATAACTAAAGGAAACATGTTTTCTTACCAAAAGCCTTAAATATTTAATATTTTTTTATTAAATATGATATTTAATTTTTTATATTAAATAATAATAATAAAATCATTAAAGATAATATTTAATCTCATGAATTAAATATAATAGAATAAAAATAACTAAATTAAATGTTAGTTCTTACCATCAAGTATTAAATTGAGGCTATGTTCTTGCAGCTTGGCAAATAAATAGTCACTCCATTGCTTTGGTGTGGACGCTGTAATGGAACCACAGTGGGGATGAGGAAGCAGATGATACAGCGGCGGTGAAGGCATCACTGTATCTCTTCCCACTTCCGACTCTTCAGATGAATCTGACTTCTTTGCGATCACATGAACCCCACATTCTTTAACGATGCGCACTGCATCTCCTCTTGGCTCTGTATGTATGTATAGTTCCAATTCGTCATCTCCACAGTAATCTTCCATTGCCATTTCACTCCTCCTTATGTATCTTATCCATCCCCCAGGTTCTGCCATTAGTTTTTCTTCAAACAATTGAATACCATTGCTTTTATTTCTTATAATAATAATAATAATAATAATAATGTGAACATCCTCCTCGAGTGGATAGACAAACCAAACAAGTAAGCCTCGGAAGACTGGAGGTATATGGAATGACAGTAAGCATCCTTCTCCACTGTAGCTCATCCAATTTGGCATGTTACCACCAGGAATGCCGTAAATACAATACCGGTCACCGTTGCACATTGCCTGTGTTTGTATATGTATGTATATATATATATATATATATATATATATATATATATATATATATATATATTGATTTCAAGGAATGCTGAGATTTTAGACATTAATCAATATATGTGCAAGAGAGACTGAAAGAAATAGTACCTCAACAATGCTTTTCGGTAATTTATTTGGTGAATGGCTGCGGTCATCAACACCAATATACCAGAAACTATTACTTAGACCTTCGATGCCCTGAATCTCTTCTAATAAATTACAATCACATAGACTTATATATAGTTCTTTTTTTGGCTTGATTGGTATTCTTACTCTTTTCAATGATTTGCAATAAGATGCACCCAATCTGCCTAAACTTGAGGGAAGATCTGGGATTGATTCAAGATATCTGCATGCCTGAACAGACAACCACCATAGCTTGGGAAGGAAGCCGATCCCAAAAGGCAGGCTAGAGAATTTGTTTCCTGTTAGATCTAATACTTCTAGAGCTGACAAACCACTGAAATCAACATAGTTAGTTGCCCGATCAGACAAACCACTATTAGAAAGCTCAAGACGATTCACTGATCTCCATCCGAAATATGTTGGCAGCCATCGTTTCCAATTCAAAACACCTGCTGAAATCAAAGAAGAACTTGGTGGAGCCGAACTGTTCCCATGCAATGATAAACTTCTGACATGCTTTAATTGTCCAATTGAAGAGAGAAATTGCTCATTTTCAATCCCATCGGCTAGCAGCTTAGTTAAGGATTTCAGATCACCCATGCGTTCTGGCAATTTCTCAAGTTGTGAACACCAAGAAATATTCAGAGTTTCAAGAGACTTTACATTGCCAATGCTTTCAGGAAGAATCTTTAGACTACAACATCCCTCTAGATTCAAGAAAACGAGGCTAGTCAAATTTCCAATAGATTGATGGACCTCAACTAAACTCGAGCAACCTTTCAGCTTTACTTTCTCTAGACTTGAACTGTGTAAATTTGGTGTTTTAATAAGATTCTGAGAATGACTGAGATTAAAGATTTTTAGCCTGTTGAGAATCTGTATGATATAGCGCAAAATAATGAAAATTAATCATAGAAAGTCATGACATGTAAATATAAATTACATACTAGAGAAATTTTAGGGATTATAACATATTTCGTACCTTTTTTCCTTTCCATAGTTCTTTGAGGTTACTGTACTGCATATCAAGAATAGCTAGATTGTCCAAGGGAAAATCAGATGGCAAATATTTTAAAGGACAATCATGCCAACAAATCCACATCAACACTTTAGAAAGGTGTTTGAAGGACCCGGTGAGATGTGCTCCATTGATTTGGAGTAAATTTAAGCATTTCATTTTTCCAAATGATCCTGTGCTCAGTGATTTAGCTTCTGATGCTCTGACATCCAGTTTAAGACCCTCTACAACTTCCGTACCCTACAAAAAAAAATCGATACAACTTTCATACAATTATATGTAATAAGTTTGACTAGAAAATACGCATGACTATGCTTTCATGTATGCATTGAGCTCTTACCTTCTGCTGCTCAAGCACATTCCGGGCATCCTCTTGATTCCAAATTCTGGTCATCTTTCCAGGTTCTTTTGGAGACGATTCACGAACGACCTCCCTTCCCATGTCTCGTAATAGATCATGCATGGTTACCGTCTCTCCTAATACTTTAATCAGAGACCTTTCACGGAGAGTTTCCAAAACAACTTCTGGATTGTAACGGCAACGGGCTCCTAGCAGTTTTGCTACGTATTCTTTCTCTGCATCAATAAAGAAGCATGCAATATCAAGGAATGCATTTCGTAGTTCACCATCCAGTGCGTCAAAACTTATTAAAAGCTTTCCTTGAATATTGCTTTCTGGGATTCTGCTCAAGTTGTCAATTTCACTTTCCCATCTATCTTTTTCTTTCCCGTACAGAAGAGCTCCTATAACCTCAAGAGATAAAGGAAGTCCTCCACAGTAATCAACTGCATCCTTGGAAAGCTTAATATAATCTTCTGCTGGCTTGGTGTCCTTAAAGGCATGCCAGCTGAATAGCCGAAGGGACTGATCTTGTGTCAATTCTTCAATCTGATATGTTCGATCTGCTTTACGAAGAAGATTTGAATCCCTTGTTGTAATAATTACTCTACTTCCGGGACCCAACCAACTTCGCTCTCCCATCAAAGCATTTAGCTGGTCCAGATGAGCCACATCATCAGCAACAACAAGAACTCTTTTGCGACAAAGTCGTTCTTTGATCAGAACCTTTCCTCTATCGACACAATTGATGTTAGCAACATCTTGTTTTAAAATATCATATTGAAGAAGTTGCTTTTGTAAATCAACAAGACCACCATTAAATTGTTTTGATGTTTCATTGATATTCGAAAGAAAATAGCTTCCCTCGAATCCATAGCAGAGTTGATTAAAGACAACTTTTGCTAGAGTAGTCTTTCCTATTCCTGGCATCCCATGTATGCCCACAATGCGTACATCATCTGTTGCAGTACTTAGAAAGTCAAAAATTTCGTGAGCAAGCCGATGCATACCTACTAGGTGCTCAGGAACATATAAGTACTTGGGATCTAATTTATTCAACACATCCTTGATAATCTCTTTGATAAATTTTGCTTCGTGCCTGCTCATAGACAAAAGCCAGTCATTGATAGCGAGTCAATTAAGTATTTTATTGTTTTACATTGAAAAATGTTAAGTATAGTGACTCCATAAATTTGGAAAAAAGGCATACCCATTTGCCATATCATTGAGATTCCATCCAGATAGATTTCCAGCCTCCTCAAGAGCTTTTCTCCACTCCTTCACCAACTTCTCTTCAAAACGCCCTTCATGTTTAACAAATGCTTCTGCAAAACTGTCATTCTGTTTTCTCACATATGAAGGATCAATGTCATAGAATATAGGAAGAACAATCTGATCGGTTTTCCTGTTTTTGCACTTAAGAATCTCTACAAGTTCGTTGAGACACCATCTAGAAGAAGCATATCCTTTTGAGAAGACAATTATGGATATCTTTGATTCTTGAATTGCTCTGAGGAGATGATCGGAGATTTCTCCTCCCCTCGGAAGTTCATCATCATCTCGAAAAGTGTGGATTCCTGCTTGGACTAAGGCAGTGTAGAGATGATCTGTAAATGTCTTGCGAGTATCTTCTCCTCTAAAACTCAAGAAGACATCATAGGCCCCTTCTGGTCTAGATCGAGAAGACTCTGGCTCTGTCATGGAAGCAGCAGAAATAAGGCACAATCAATTACCAATGGAGCAATATATAACAAAGACTTAGCTATGAAATTCCAAAGCTATGATATTGAAATGATGTTAATTGTATTCTTTATATAGGAGAAAGAGAAGTAGTAGACTCAACCTATCCTATGATCAGACTAATCAAATAACATATTCAAATCGAACCAGCAGTTCCTGCATACACAGACACACTCATCTGCCTTACCTGTGGAGACAAAACTGACAGGCTTACTGAGGTCAGCTTTTCTTCTCTTTCGCGAGGATGAATCGTCTTCTTCATCTTTGGATTGCTTGCGTTTTTCCTTCTGCATTTCGAAATTAAACAGAATAATATAGGATGAACTGGTCAATGATTATCTATCTGAACGTAAGGCTTTCAAGTTATCGTTATGAGCAAGACATGAAATTAAAACGAGAAAGAAGCAAAGAAGAGCAAGTTCAGTATAACAAAGAGTTAGCTATGAAATGGAAGCAATGGGACAGAGAAGTTAGCTGCAGAGTCAACCTGTAAATAGACTAATCAAATAATATATTCAAATAAAATCAGCCAAGTTAGGGACTCAAAACAGTCTCTCTATTAACAATTCATTCAAAAGATTTATATAATATTTTCATCCATCTTTTATATTTATTAAAAACAATTTTTTTCTTTTTTATTAAAAATATATTACTTTCTTTGGCTAGATATATCATTGTAGAAACTGGTATCAGTTATTCCATCTAATTCCTATTTTCTTGTTTCTATCCTCTAATTTATTATTATTAGATATATCAAAAAAAAATATTTTTTTATATAAAACAGATTTTTTTTCATTTAAATAAAAAATCCAATTGAAAAATCATGTTAATGGTACGTGGTTCATTACTAATACTCTAAAATGCATTGGGAAAGCTATTTAGCTTTCCTTACATGTTTTTTTTTTAATTTTGTTTTTGTTTTTTTGTTTATTTCCATTACCTCCATGTTTTTTTTTCATTTTTTTTGTTTTTTTATTTTAAATTATTTTTATCAATTTTATTTTTTTACTATTAAACTAGTTGAGAATTTAGCTTCATAGTTTTTTTTCTTTAAAATATTGTCAATTGCTACAGTGTTTTTTCACATGTATTTTTTTCTAAAATTATTTTTGTAGAATTTATTTTTTTAATATTGAGATGGTTAAGAGTTTAGCTTTTTAGTTTTTTAAAAAAAACATTGTAAATTGCTATAGTGTTTCTCTACATGAATTTTATATTTTTTTATGATTTTTTCTAAAATTATCTTTGTTGATTTTAATTTTTTAATATTGAGCTAGTTGAGAATTACAACTGTAGCTTTCCTCACAAAATATTGTAAATTGTTATAGTGTTTCCCTACATGAGTCTTTTTTCTTTTTTTTGCTTTTATTTTTTATATGATTTTTTTTTCAAAATTTTCTCTGTTGCTTCTAATTTTTTTAATATTAAGCTGGTTGAAAATTTAGGTTTGTATTTTTTTAAAAAAAAATAATATGAATTACTAAAATCATTTTCCATATAATTTTTTTTATTATAATTTTTTTAAAATTATCTTTGTTAATCGTAATTTTAACAATCTTGATATTTACCAATATGCTCTTGAGAAATTTCCTTGATTTCCCCCCCCCCCCCCGGCATGTGTTACATTTTTATTTTTTATAATTATAATTATTGCATTGCTAATAATTTGCAAGAAATAATATTCTTTATATGAAAAAGGCTTGAAGCATTATAGATAATCTCTTATAGGAATCTCTTTATTAAATCATCAAAATATCAAAGTCTATTTCCAAATACTATTATTACAGTTTTTTATATATAAAAATAGAAACAACTAAATAGACAAATTATTATTTTTTAAATAAAAAACTAGAAAAACCTTATAATAATTTTGAATAAAAAATAAAATAGAAATTTAATTAACAATAACGCTCAGTGAGGACATCCTCCAGCTCAAGTTGTTGCGACCACCACGAAAGGAACGCATTAATGTTAACGCGCGCGTGGGACCTAGTTGTTGCAACCACCACAAAATTACCACTCCAAATTCCAGCTCAATATTTACCACTACTACACGCTTGAGAAATTTCCTTGCTTTTTTTCCTTTACGTGTTACCTTTGAGTCAAAATATATATATTTTTTATTTTTAACTTGTAGACTAAAATATAGATTCTTAATGATATAGTTGAATTTGTAATAATGAGTGATTCTGAGCAGACAATTATGAGTATATTATAATTAGATAAGGATTTTTTCCAAACGTATTATATGAATTACCTATCAAATATATTTATATATTAGTGAGATAGGTCTAGATCTAAGAGAAGATTTGATTATGCCAGATCAAAATGATAATTCAAAAGAGTCATAATTTTTAATCTGACCATTAGATCGTACTCAAATTTTTATAAGAATTTTCAAAGATCGTTTTCCTTACTATCTTTTAGAATTGCTACTCCGACTGTTAAATCTTTAAATTTCAAAAATCTCATTTCAACACCCTAATTTTGGTAATTTTGGTAATTTCTCTTCCAAACCAGTTGACCAATTAATCCTAAATTTAATTGATATCGTGGTTATGAGCTGCAACATCAATTTAAATTTTGTGTGATTCCTAACTGTGATATTTAATTGATATCGCAGTTTAAAACCACAATATTAAAAAATATGCTATTTCACCAAAACTTCTTGTTTTCATGTTTTTTTTTAATGCTAATTGCCTAATTTATTCTATTTTTAGTAGGTTTATCCTCAAAGCACACATGTTAAAACTCCCACCACTTTGATTTCTTAAGAAAAAAAATCAATCAATTCTTTTTTAGTAAAAAAAATCCAAGCATAATTTATTTAGATTCTTTAGGTGCATATGGTTCATCAAATGTATGGGAATAATTTGGCAAATCAACTCAGAATCTCACAGTGATGCTTAAGTTCCATGGACAATATGCAGCATGACACAACAATCAGCTTACTACTCATCAAACTTTTAAGAAGTAAATTATTATCATTATACTGCAAGTTCTACATTTGGACAACAGGACTTCATAAATCTCCATTTCAATATCTCCATTTCAATAGGAGGATTAAGTATTCATTAGGGCACAAACTTCTGACACCTTATTCTTTTACAAAATGGGTTGTTTTCGATAATGCGGTGTAATATGCTTTTGCAAAAGTGTTTTTTAATTGAAAATACATCAAAATTATAAGTAAAAATACCTTCTCAAGCAAAATATTATTTGAAAAGTACTTTAAAAAAAGGCAAAAATATACACTCAAGAATCATCAAAGATTCTTGTCTCACCTAAAAAGTATTAATTTGTTGTTTTTTCAAGTAAAAAACAATTTAAAAGTACTTTAAAAAACAAGTTATAAGGCAAAAATATAACCCGAGAACATCAAAGAAAAAAAAAACAGCACGCTTGAAGTCATGAAAACCTGCAGCAGAAGCAGACAATTTACACATTATCAATATGCAACTGATTACAAGGCTAGGGTGGTTGGTACAGAAGACTACAAAACGTAAACTTTTGGAAGCGGATCATCCTTCCCAAACTAATGAAGTGAGGGCAAGTAAAATTGCTAATGAAGCCATATCTGTATCATTTCAAACATCTGACTGAGACCTGGCAACTGGTTTCGAATATATTCTGATAGCCTGTCATGGAACTTAGTTTTTCTCCACATAAATTAGCATATTGTTCACGTATCTCTCCAGACATTTTGCAATCCAATATGGAAGGTTGATGAGAAATTAAAATAGGAACTTACTCCAAGAAGCCAAAAATGGGAAAACAGCAATCAGCAGCCTTAGAAGTAGTGGTCTGTCCCTGACTCTTCCTCTCCTACTTAATTTACCTTTATTCTGTTTTGGACGCTCATCTCCCTTTTTACTTGCCCTTCCAGCGGCCTTATAGCTTGCTTTATCTAGATCATCCCATCCACCAAAACTGGGTGCCCTATTGGTATTTTTCTTATTGGAACCATCATCTGTTGCCACCCACGACTGGTAACTCCCTTTTCTTTCATTAGTCTTGTATCCCCCTGCCTTAGGCTCAGTCTTTTTTGTTTTGCTGGCAGCTCTAGCAAATGGCTTTTTCCTGGTTTTGGTTCTTGATCTGCGTTTTGGATTAGTGCTCGTAGTTCCCCATACTTTATCCATCACAAGTGACAAGGCAGTCTGTCCTAATGGAACTACTAATGCCATTAAGAAAGCATTTGGGTTGTCAGTTCCTAACAGAAATGATACGGCGACGGCTGGAATCATCCAACCAAAAGCTTTAATTATCTGCACTAAATCACATAATGTCGTGTTGTCATGCTATACAGGAAATTATATTGCACATTATCTAAACTCATTAAGTTTTACAGTTTAGAAGAAACTTCTGTCAACAACAACAACAACAACAACAATAATAAAAAAGAACAGTTAATAAGGATCAGCTAGTTTACAAATGAATTGGCAACCAGGACTGCAATTTTAGCAGCCCCAAAGTTGGGACAAATCATAGAGGTGGGTTAAAAACAAGCTTAACGAAGCTACGCAAACAAAAGCAAATATGGTGTGATAACAAATTGAGCTCATTATTTTCAAGCAGAAATCATTATCCAAATTGGTATGATTGTTCCTTTTCAACAATCATTGACTGCTTAGACCAGATTTGCCATAAGCACAAAAGAAGATCATCTTTATATAAGTAGCAAGAACCAGGCACTAAAAATAGCTAATAAAATAGCATTTGTCATTCTGTGGGCAACCCTGTCAATAATGTCTCTTTCCAAAAACTTTGAAACTATCACAGCTGATCTCACCCTTTGCAAGTCTGCCTTGGTCACCAGTTCCAATTACTCTTTAACCACAATTCAGCAAGAAGTCTGCCTAAATATGCTTTGTTCCTTACCACTTGAAAACATTTGATCCCAACTTAAGATGTTGCTACAATCAACACTAAGCAATATATCTAGACAAAGGTGGAACTAGCATCAAAAAAGGAAACATGTTTTTCCTCCTCTCTCTCTTTTTTTCCAAGTTAAGAAAGCAACAACTAATAATCATGTGAAAAACCAAGCTAAATCACTCCCCCATCCTCAAGTAACCATATCTTGCAAAGATTCACCCGTTCTCTAACCAAATAATCAACAGCTGGATTATGTTCCTTGCAAACAATATCAGAAATTTAAAATCACCTACATCATGAGATTATTGCTTCCCTCATAACCATGAACAACAAAGTGAAACAAGGTTTCTCTACAAAGGTAATGGAAACATCCAATTACTATGAAATTTCCTGAGTAACCAATAAGATTGTCTTCCCTTGTATCATTTCTTAATTCCAAAATCAAACAAACAGATACAGTTGAAGACTTATTATTTTTTTAAGGAAAAAAAAAGAAGAAAAGAAAAATCAATGCAACATTGTTATCTACCTAGGCCTGGATTTCAGCTTGAAAGCTTAGAGGAAGGAGTTTCTGGAGCTTAAAAGTACCACCTGACTGCACCTTGGAACTGGAAGAAAATTCTCAAGCTCAAGGAGATGGTCTGGGGATCAAATTATTTATATAATTGGGGATGGTAATGCCACTCATCTCTGGTGGGATTGCTGGCATCCCCATGTCCTCTTGTCAAGAAGCATGGATTGAAGGTGATTCAAAATCTAAGGCTTCCAGCTGATACTATGGTGAATGAAGTGATTAGACGTAGTGACTGGAGTTGACCTCATACAAGGTCTGAATCTCTAGCAGAATTTCAGGGAGCTATATGTGGAGTGATCTACCTAAATGATATGCATGATGACAGTACGGTGTGGAAATTAAGCTCAGATAGGAAGCTTTCATCAAGGAGTGCCTAGGAGTTTCTCATAATTAAAAGCAACAGGTGGATTGGCACAAACCTGATCTGAGGAAATTTGGGAGACTTTTAACCGAAGACAGGCAGATCAAGAGGTGCAAAAAAAATATCAATCCTATTTGTTTACTCCGTGGAAATGCAGTTGAGGATCATAACCACTTGTTCATTGATTGTGTCTATTCCAAAAGTGTGTGGCTTTTTGTATTAATGAAAAGTGGGATTAACAGGAGTGCTGAACCGAGCTACGAGTTTGGTTGGCAAAAAGCTCTGCATATGAACTTATGAAGTGATTTCTCTCTGTATTGTTGAGAATGTCATGGAAAGCTGCTGTTTATTGCATCTAGGCTCAAAGAAACAAACGAATTCATGGCCAGGCTGGTTCTACTTCTTTGTTACTACTAAGTGGATTGTGCAGTTTGTGAGTACAAAGACTTCAGAATACTAAGTTGTTAATTGATGCAATTTCTAATCCCAAACATTCTTCTTTATACAGTAATTGGTTATTCATTTAGGGCTTAGAAGCTTTTCTAGCATCTCGTAGTAGTATTTTCCACTCATTTACTTTTGATTAATGATAAAATTTCAATCTTTTTCTTCCATTCCAAACACTTCCATTGCAGCAAACAAAACCCAGTTACCAAAATCCAATCTTTATCATCTTAAGAACAAGAAAACCTCGACTTCCCATGATCAGAGAAGTAAAAATAACAATTACATACAAAGAAATTCCTCTTCTTTATTAACATACCTTGAAAATCCCGAACTCATTTTCCTCATAATCATCATCCCAATCATCATCATCATCATCATCAAACCACCATACCCTCTTCTCCCCAGTTCCACTGAATCCAAACTCATCATCATAATCACCACTGTCAGTATAGAGCTCATCTTCAAAATTGAACCTGGAGCGTCCAGTTGAAGTGGGACCATGATTCTTCCAAGCCCAGTGAGGACCGCAAGGCTTACTAGTATGATTGCCGGTGGAGAGTTGGTGGCTATTATGGTTTAGAAGTGGAAGTGATGGTGGTGTTATTTTAGCAGGGAAGGAAAGTTGTAGGAGAAGAAAGTGAGTCCCCATTTGCTGGACTGATTTTATTGTTTATTTGAACAACCTGTTAAGACATTAAACTACGTTATCTATTACTTTAGTTCCTGTCTGGGAATCCAGGTCTCTAGAGAGCTAAATGAAAAACGTTTTTATACGATTCAAAGTCTACAAGGTTTTTTTTATATAATATTTAATATACATCAATTATAAAAATATCTAAACCTTCAAATCTATAATAAAATTAATATAAAAATATTTATAAGAGAATTATGTTAATTTTATTTTTAAAAGCATTAAAATAATTACATTATTTTAAAAAAATTAAAAAGATCAAAACACCCCCATTATATTTTTATTCATTTATTCTAGGGGTTAATTAGTAATTTTTTTGTACAATAAAAAACAAAATAATCAATCTAACTTTATATAATTTATAAAAGATAATTATGTTACGGTGAAAAAATCATTTTACTTTCAATATCTTATTTGAAGGTTTAATAGCTAAGATGAAATTTTATCATTACACTATTACAATAGATAATATTTTATTTATTGGAGTATAATAACTTTCTTTTTTTTTAATTTTATAGAGCTTAATAATCAATAACATTTATTAGTTATTCGTTGAATCTATTTTTTTTTTTAAATATAAGTAAGAAAGAAAAATCTTAAATATAGATATTTTTATTATTATTTTGTAGGTCATGAGTTTTTTTTTTTTTGTGCATGTTTTTTATTTCATTGTGAATCCAATAAATAACTAATTAGATGTTACTAATTACTCATTGAGTACTATAAAATTTTCCGAAACTAGCCGTTATAACTAGATAACAGAAAAATTTTAAAAATTTTATTAAATGTTTGACTTTTATTACATACAAGAAATTAAATATAGTTACATTGCCCAACCTAAAAAAACAAAATGATAAAGAAATGATAAATTGAAAGAAAAAGGTTGTAAATGTTAATTATTAAACTTTATAGAAACTTTAAAATTTTGATAATACTCTATGTAAATCATTAATTATTTATGGGGAAGAAATAAGATGTCATAAGAGATACATAAATTACAAATATATATTTATCTAAATGGTTGAAACAATAATTTTTAAAATATTTGCAATCATCAAGACTGAAAAGCATTCAAACTCAGGCGTGTATTTAAAAATGTGATTGTAGTTGTTTTTCAAAATACTTTTTACTTGGAAATATATTAAATAATATATTTTTTATTTTTAAAAAATTATTTTTAACATCAGCACATTAACATGATATGAAAAAACAAAAAAAAATTAATTTAAAGTAAAAAAATTAATTTTTTTAAAAAACTAATTTTTTTTTATTAAAAGTAGGGTGGAGTGACTTATCAGCAACTTTCCCATTAACATGGTGATTCTTCTTTTTTTAAAAAAGAAACATTTTGAGAGCACTTTGAGTTAAAAAGAAATATAAAGTTTTCTTAAGATAAAAAATGCAATTAAAGTTATTAAAAAAATAATTCATATAAATAATTTTATCGAAGATAATTGAGATGATAAAAGAAAATATGAATAAGAACTTGTTGTATTAATTGTATGTGATTTAAAATGTCAATTGCTAATAAATAAGCAGTTAAATTATATTACCCAGGTGCAAGACTGAAGTTAAGATAATTAATTAAAAAATAGGAGAATGAATGACCAGTCAAAAATTTAGGTAGATCCAAGTAAAAACTAGTAAAAAATTAGTTAATTTTAAAAAAATTTAATTAAAATAATACTGTTTTAATTTTTTTAAAAGAAGTTAGGTTAATCTAAATTAACTATATCGATTCATAACTCAAAACTTCTCCTAGACTATAAAAATTATAACTTTTTATTTATTTTTGTGTTTTTGAAAAAATTAAAATTATTTTTACTTTAAATTAATATTTTTTCAATGTTTTCAAATCATTTTAATGCGCTGATATTAAAAATAATTTTTAAAAAATAAAAAAATATCATTCTGATATATTTATAAATAAAAAAAATTTTAAAAAATATCCATAACCACACTCCCAAACAGATAAGTAATCAAAATAATGGAGATTTCTACTAAAAAAAAATAATTTTGTATGACATTTTACTTTTTAAAAATGAATCTAAACAAAATAAAATTATTTGAATCTTGAAAGCTTCTTAAAAAAAGTCTTTTTGCACAAAATAAAAAATAATAAAACCTTAAAAATAAATAATTAATCCTTCACAACCATGAAAATTTAAGATTGGTTATATTATAAGAACTTCAATAAATACTCTAAACTAGTTGAAAGATTACCAAATTTAAGATTGTATTTGCAAGTCTATACATCTGCTCAGCATGCATTATATCTTTGTTTGATTGAAAGATCACCAGATTCTAGTTCTTGTAATTTTTTTTTTTTTGCATAATTATAAACTAAACATAATTACTCACTTATCTAATTATAATTATCTTGTAACTTTTGTACAACAACCAAAACACACACACCTGGATTTGTTCAAAAACACTCAGCATCCTTCTAAAGAAAAGAAAAGAAAAGAAAACACTTAGTAGCTCTCAATCCTGACACAAATTGCTCTCTGAGGAATTCCTGGCCATCCCCCCCCCCCCCCCCCAAACTCTGCTCTTCTTGTTTTACACCAAGTCTTTGTCGATCGTCAATTTAGAGTCTTCTGGCCTTCGATTAACGTTACGAATCGGGGTCTCTTTCAGTTCTGAGTTAGCTAGGACGGCAATGACAGCTTGAATACTCAGTGTTTAAGATTTTCAGTTTCACACAAACTGACATTCATAGATGACAATCCAACAGTATCAGGACTTTGGAGCAGATCAAGGTGCTTTTTACAAAGTAAAAGAAAATACTCAATGTGGAGGAAGTTTTGGTAAACTAACACGGCGGAACCAGCTGGAACAACATATTCAATCTGCTGCCAATCTTCAGGGGACTTTGGATGAGCCGCTGACGAAAACCCTCAGCACAGACAAAGCACTTGCTTCTGCACTTCAGCTCCTATTGTATAAAAGGTTCTCTAAAGCATGATCAACAAGGAAACAAGAGAAAAGCATGATCAGCAAGGAAACGGCCTGTTTCCTTTCCATACTACTATAAAATCTATACATAATTTCTAACCGAAAAAGTCAAGATATGATCACCTAAAGGTAATGTTAATACTAGCAGATAAATAACAAACAGAGTCATTCAAATCCACCTAACTCAGCTATTCACCTGGGCTATGATCTTGTTCTTTCATCATTAGGCTGTGATGCTAACTAATAATCAAACAAAAGATTTGGTAACCATCATAAACCTTCAAAATGTTAGATTTGTTGTTCTCATTGTTGCTCACCACCTCGCAATTCTGGTCATTACCATCATCATTCAAAAGCGCCCAATAACTCCTTCACAACACTTTCCATCACAACTATATCAGTAGTCACCCTGTCCTTCACCCATGGAAATCCTAAACCATAAAGAATCCACACATTTTCTCTAAGCCAAGAATGCTCATCATTCTGTGCGTCCTTGCGCCAATAAGTTACATTTTTGGGATTATTAAGCCAGTTGAGCCAACTCTCATAAACCATCGAAGTCGAAATCAAATCAACAAAATTATCCAGCTCTTCTTCTCCTATAAAAACCTTCCCTCTCGATCCAGACCCCTGCATATTCGCACTCAAAATCACCACTTTCTTTAACGTTTTAGGCCAATGCGGCACCATTTTCTTTAAAAAGAACATCATTGTTTCAGCAAAGGAGGTATCGAATTTCCCGTTCAATTTCAGAGGTATATTTCTACTTCTCCTTGTGCTTGACAACACCCCAACTTGAATAGCGAAAATTAATTCGCAGTGGATACTATCACAATCACCAATCATGCAGTTCAACCTGGACACATGCAAATTTGAGGAAGAAGGGAAAGAGCAGAGCTTGATTTCAAGAAAGTTGAGATTTGCAAACACCTTCATGAGGGCAGGGAACGCTACTTGTGGAATGTGGTGATGAGACTGCGAGCACAAGAGAACATCATCATCATCATCATCATCACCCTCGTTAGGACATAAGAATTTGAGGGAGACAGTGTCGATTTTGGAGACGAGGGAATGCAAGTTCTTGCAAACAGTGGAACAGCGAATGAGGGTTTTGGTATCATCTTGGATCTTAAACAAGATTTTGAGGATTAAGTCATCTGGGAGTTTCTTGAAATTGTCTGCTAATCTTTCAGATCTTCTTACAGTGATGTTAGGGTTGTGGGATTGCTTGGCTGATTTGGATCTTCTCATTGTCTTGAAGATGCGACCACTGAGGTTTATGGCAGGGAGCAGGAGGAGGATTTGGAGACACGGTTTTGGTTGACTAGGGTTTTAACATGTTAGGAAGCACGCGTCAAGATCGTGGGAGATTACTCATAAAGATTTACGAGAGAGATTGAGAACAACACTGATTCTCCACTGTTACCTGCGAGAAAGAACACCGATCCTATTTCTTTTCGTGGAATAAAAATTTCTTACTACAACAATTTTGTACAAAATAAACCAAATAATTAAATAATAATAATAATAATGTATTGTTCAGCGTACCAAACAATTTTATTCAATTTTCATGTACAAGAGGATTCTCATCAAGATTCTTATCTAGTTAGGCTCGTCAAATCAATTAATTTATATGAATTAACTTTCAAATTAATTTAATATAAAACATATTTTTAGATATCTGATCACTGACAATAACTTAATTCATTAATTATAATATTATTTTTTAAAAAATTAATATGATTGTTCGGACTATTTTATATATATCTCGACTAAAATAATATATGTTATTGTTTTATTATATAAAAAAATACCAAGAAATCCCTTAAAAAAAGTTAAATGAAATCTTTTGAAACTGAAACGCAAAAAAATTAAAAATTTTGTGGTTAAATTTTAATATGATTTATGTGTTTTGAATCGTTTTGATATGCTGATGTTAAAAATTATTTTTTAAAAAATAAAAAAATATCATTAGCATGTATTTCGACATAAAAAATTATTTAAAAAGCAATCACTACCACACTGCCAAACATATTAAGCATCCATTTAAAATAAAAAAGTAATTTCTTCAAAGAATAACACTCCTTTCTTCTTTTTTTCAATGGAATGTTTTTTTTTTGGTGTTTACTTATGAATATAATAATATAAAATTTAATTAATAAAATTCATCATAATTTTCTGATAAAAAATCTTTGACGGTGTCACAATTTCTTTCGTGAGCAGATTTTCTGTCTTTCTTTCATCCCAGTCGGCAGCTTCTCTTGTTGTTTTGCCTATAACAAGTTTTATTTTGAACTAATTTTTTTTTATATCAAAACAGTATTATTTTAAAAAAAAAACTTTATAATTTGGATTGATCCATCGACCCGCAAATTAACTCTCCAGTCCACAAGCCGAGCTTTGGATCATCTCGACCTTCAAATTGAATTTTATAACTATGATTTGAAAAATATTATCTTTATTGTTTAGTCTAGCCCATTGTTCTGTGATGGAAAGGGCACTAGAGTCTCTGCTTGAGATTGTTCTGTGATTCTTCAGGTCAGTGTTCGTAAGACTAAATTGTTCTGTTCCAAAGATTTTTCTAATTTTCTGGCAAAATCAATCAGTCGTATCAGTGGTTCTGCTCTTACAAAGGATCTTGGCAAACCTTTTGGACTAAATTGTTCTGTTCCAAAGACTAAATTGTTCTGTTCCAAAGATGTTTCTAACTTTCTGGAAAACACAGAGTCATATTATGGAGAATATGCAGCAAAAGCTGTTGTCCCAGAGGATCAGCTGGACATGGCGGTAGCGGACATGGTGGAGAATAATCAATGGAAATGGGAATCATTTGCTCACCTTCTTCCACTGATCATGGCTGTGGCTAGTTTTCCTGCACCTGCGAGGATACCTGGTATGGCGATGGAAGGTTGCAGAGAGAATCATCCATTATATATATATATATATACACACACACATACAAATTTAACCATTTTATACAGAAAGAAACCCAATTTTGTGGTGAAATTCCTCCTCTTCTCTTTCACTTGAAATCAGCAACAAATAATCCAATCTCACACATTTAGATTGAATTTTATTTCAAATTATTTTTTATATTATTGAATTAGACAAGTGTTTGGCATAAAAAATATTTTTTAAAAATTTTAAATTTTTTTTATTTGGTAACCCAAATCTAATTTAGATTGAATTTTATTTCAGATTATTTTTTACATTATTGATTTACGCAGTATTTGATATTATGATTGGAAAGTGTTTATAAAAATTTTACTTTATTTTTATTTTTTATTTTAAATTAATATATTTTGATATTTTTAAATCATTTTGATATACTAATATTAAAAATACTTTTTAAAAATAAAAATATTATTTTAATATATTTTAAAATAAAAAATATTTTAAAAAATAACCATATATCATGTCAAAATTAAAAAAGCTGAGAAAAACCTTAAAGACACTGATTTAAACAAAAATAATAAACTTAAGTTGATCTCGTAAAATTACGAGGTGATACAACGACTTAACGACTCAAGCTTGGATATGCCAATTATGCCTGGCTTCTTCTCTCTCTCTCTCTCTCTCTTTTTATTACTATTTATTCAAGTTTTTTTTTTTTTTGTAATTTATTTACTTGATGGCATTGTACAGCATCAAATCTGATCACACATTGATAGCTGGTGAGTTTCCATTAGGTGAGGTGTTCTTCGCAGGCTCAACTTTCTTCATCATAAAAGAAGGCTTTCCCGACACATCATCCTCTGCATCGTATGCATAAGCAAACCCTCCGTGCCTTGTCAAATCCATGCCTGCCATCTCATCCTCAGCTGAGATCCTCAGCAACTTTAGCTTGTGGAGCCCATAGAACAGTGGGCCCATTGTCACCGAGACCCACCCTACTATCACCAAGATTTCAATTATCTGGGCCGCCAACAGCTTCCCACCACCACCCATGAACAGCCCATACGGCCGCCCCGGCTTGTTTGAATACACTTCATTCACGTACGTCTCCTTCGCAAACAGCCCGGTGAACAGCAACCCCCACATGCCGCATCCGCCGTGCAATTGGGCTGCCTCCAATGGGTCATCATATTGTAGTTTATCTGCGAGCTTATTGCACCCAATTAAAACCCAAGCTGCAACAAAGCCACATATGATTGCAGCCCACGGTTCTACCACCGAACACCCTGCGGTGATCGCAGCAAAACCCCCTAATAAGCCATTACATACATCAATCACATTCCAATGACCAGATAACAATCTTTTACCAAACAGGGTAGTAAGGGCAGCTGTGCTCCCAGCCAATGTTGTAGTGACAGCTGTCCTTCCCACAGCACTCCATTGACCATAAAACACTCTGCTACCACCATAACTCTTCAAGATTGTCAAGAACGAACCGGGGTTGAACCCATACCACCCGAACCACAACAAGAATGAACCGAGCACCACTAACGAAGCGCTATGACCACGTAAGGCCACGGACCGACCGTTCTGGTCGAACCGGCCAATTCGTGGGCCTTCAATGAGAGCGCCCCACAAACCCGCAATACCTCCAACCATGTGAACCACACCTGAACCAGCAAAGTCGATTGCACCCGAACCGAATAAGAGCTTGTTATCGAGTTTAGCCGGATTGGCCCAACCATCACCGGACCAAAGCCAATGTGAAACAACAGGGTAAACAAAGCCGGTCAAGAAGGAGGAGTATATGAGGTAAGCAACGAATTGGGTTCTCTCAGCAATGGACCCACTAGTGATGCCAGCAGCAGCTATAGCAAAAGCCCATTGATAGAGGAAGAAACTATAATCAGCTTGACTAGTAGGAAAGTCACTCAAACCAAATAAATGGTGGCCAATGAAGCCATTGCTGGGAGAGCCGAAGGCAAAGGCGTAGCCAAAGAGATAGTAAGAAAGGCCACCAGCAGCAGCATCAAGAACATTAGTAAGCATTATGTTCATGGTGTTCTTGGCCCTCACAGAGCCTGCACAAAGCATGGCAAAGCCAAGTTGCATAGCAAAGACTAGGTAGGCAGAGAAAAGAAGGTAAGTGTTGTTGATTGCATAGCCTGTGTCTGAAAGCTGGCTGGATATGCTGGTGAACTGGGAGCATAAGTAGGTGGCAGCTTCTGTGGAGTTTACAGTGGTGGAGAGGAGAGGAGCTAGGTCAGAGGCTGAGCAGGCCATGGTGGAAGTGGAGAGAGAGAGAAAGAGGGAGAGACAGATGTGCCCAAGGGTTATGGAAGAAAGGAGAGTACGGCACTAGAGTATATATAGAGGGTTTTTTTTTTTTTTTTTAGAAAATGAGAAATAACACTATCTAACACATAAAATTACTTTTTTTTTTCCAAAAAAAACTTATCAGTATTAAAATAGTAAGCCACTTGATATCTTGTGATAATTGTAATGCCAGCAATGATAGAAACGGGTATAGTAATTTAGGATTTTAGTCAACATCTCCTCAAAGTCAACAAGATACATGCAATACAATATGTTTGAGTAGCCTACTTTCCATTCCTCAAGAAGGAAAAAATAAACAAAAAAAACCCTAGTTCTTGTGGTTGATATGAAACTGCTGGTCACATTTTGTACTGTAACTTGAAGAATCTTTCCCTTACTGGTGTTAGTATTTTTAGAACAAACATGTAGTCTAGTAGTAATGGAGACAAGCTAGTTACCTTAATTACTTGATTTTTAAGTATTAATTTGTTTCTTTCCTGACAAGCAGTGAGATCAGATGGTGCAGAGACAAGGGAAGGTTTTAAGACAATATTATTGTCTTTGGATAAGTTATTTGGGTTGAGATCTAAAATAGATCCTGCAACTGTACTTGAAAGCATTAAGGAACATCAACGATCTTAGTGACGTGAAGTTTCAAGTGGAAATATCCACTTAAATCATAGTTATAAAAACTAGCTTTGGAGATTGATTTGAAAAGAAAAAAAAATAAATCAATCCACGAATCATTATTAGATCAACAAAATCATAATTATAGATTAATCTAACTGGATCATTAAGTTTTATAAAGTCAATATCTAATCCAATTTTATTTAAAATACAACTTAAAAAAAACTTTAAATCACGAGAATTTCAAGTGAAAATATCCATTTAAATCTTAATTACAAAAACTAGACAACTCGAAAAAAAATTTAGATTACTAAATCAATTGATGAATTATTAGATCAACATAACCATAGTTATAAATCAATCTATCTCGATTAATTAAGTTTTATAAAACCAATATCTAATCCAGTTTTATTTAAAATACAACTTGAATTAGACTGATGTACATCACGGAAGTTTCAAATAGAAATATCCACTTAAATCTTAGTTACAAAATTAGTTCTAGAGATTAACATGAAAAAAAAATTTAGATTACTGAATCAATCCATGAATCATTAAATCACTATAACCATAGTTATAAATCAATCTAACTCGATCAATTAAGTTTTATAAAATCAATATCTAATTTAATTTTATTTAAAATATAACTTGGATTAGATTTTAAATTACAAGAGTTTCAAGTGGAAATATTCATTTAAATCTTAGTTACAAAAACTAAGTCTAGAGATTGACTAAAAAAAAATTTAAATTACTGAATCAATCCATGAATTATCAAATCAACATAACCATAGCTATACATCAATCTAACTCGGTTAATTTAGATTAATGAACGAGATCTACGTGGAAAGAAGCTTATGAGTTTTCTCAATATTCTAAGGATGCAATTTCTATTATTAAAAGAGGGCCGGGTGGTTCTTGCGCAGCAGAATGAGTTCATAGAAATGAAAAATCATAGCTGGGGGTTAACTTAGTCGTCGACCTGATAATAAATATACTATATTTTTTTCAGCCAACTTCTACTTAAAAGATTCTAAATCCAGATTCATTTTTCTAAGTCAAAATAGTAGAATATCATGATTTAAGATCAAGATTCAATGAATATCAAAGAATTGCTTACATAAGATGGGCCATTAATTCATTAAGGGGACATTAAAAAAATAAGAAATTGAATCATTGATGAACATCTCACGTATTGTTTAGTATATACAAATGAATTTGGATGTTACCGTGTTTTAGTGTTTAGTTATTATCCTGATTCAAAAAAAGAAGATAGAGATAATAAAGAAATAAAAAAAATATATGTTTTTTTAATATTTTTATTTTAAAAATATAAAAATTCATTTTAAAAATATATGTCACAATTCTCAAGCGTATCAGTAAGTTTTGCAATAATTATCAGTAAGTTTTGCATTGGGCATCGGGCGATGCAAGAGAAGAACACATAGCTATCAATGACAACGAAGACGAGACAAATGGGAAGCAGAACAATGCAAGGTCAAAAGCAACGAAAAGAACATGGCCTCTCAATGAAGTTGAAGATAAATTAAGCAACAAATTAAGTTAATTAAGCAACAAATTAAGTTAATTAACCCTTCCCTCTTATAATATATGATCAGCAGGACTATAGCAGCAGTAAGCAAGTGGCTGCCATAACTTCAGGCCACTAAACAAAAACTCTCACCTCCAGGCCACGCCTCATCGGACTGCGACAGCATGCCTTTTCGGGTGCTGAAGAATCTGGATTTTCAATGATAAACAGGTGCAGAAAGTCAAAAGAATCTGTGAGTAATTTATTCTACGAAAAATTTCTGGTCAGAAGTAATCCAACTATAATCTCAATTATTAAATGAAGATGATGTCTTATTACCTGGCTGCAAGTTTATTACAGAAACGGTCTGTTCACAAGCTGAAGATTTCTTAGAGATTTTCTATAACAAGAACCACATTTTATTATTATTATTATTATTATTAAATTATTCCAGAAACGGTCTGTTCACAAGCTGAAGATTTCTTAAATATCTTCTAGAAGAAGAACCACATTATATTATTATTATTATTATAAAGCTAAAATATGTGGTGTTTTCGCCGTAGTTGAGATCATTGTTCATCATTCATAAATCACTATGGATGGATTGGAGTGGAGATTTAAAAAAAAAATTTAATTTGATCCTTAATTTTTTTCTTTGTACAATTGAATTCTTTTTAAGCCAAAATCAACACCTAATTACATGTTCTTAAGAAATGATTGAATTGAGAGTTAGAGGACTGAAGTGATTACATTTGGCCACCAAAACAGTGAAATTTTGTTCCACATGATTCTATATAATAAAAACAGTTCAAATTAAGTGTTTTTTTTTTACTTTAAAAGTGTATAGAAAAACAAATTCAATCCCAAAAAGATTTTTGATTTTGAATTGATATTGAGTTTTGAAGCGGTTTTTTTTTTGTATTTTTAAAGGTTTTGATTGATTTAACAGGATTCATATGGTATTTTGAACTGAAAATAAGTTTTTATATGAAAAAAAGCTAGTAATTCAAATTTTCTAACTATCATAATAGTCAAAATCTAGGGAATTGAGAAGATGTGTCATCTATTTGTTTTCAAATTGAATTAGAGTAAATAACATATCGTCTATCCCATTAACTTATATAAAAATGAATAAAGGCAAATGAGTGTGGGCCTGAGATTGCAAACCCATGCGCGGTGACTTTATTCACATGCTAAGCACTTAGCATGATCTTGTTCTTCTTTGTTTTTTTTTATATAGTTTTGATTTTTTTTAATTTAAGCTTTTTTATATGTTTTTTTTAATTAAGTTTGTATTTTACTTCTATGTGATTTTTTGTGTGTGCTTATTTAGTCTTTTTCAATTAGCGATTAATATTTTAATTATATTGGATGTGTTTTGTTTTTTTTAAGAGGTTAATATTTATCATTTGTAATTTTTTTATTTTATATATATTAAATTTATTTTTACAAATAAAAAATATTAATAAAAAATATTTATTTTTATAATATTTTTAATATGTGCAACCTTGTATAATATGTTTTTTTCCTTTTATTTTATTCAATAAATTTTATGTATGTGTCGATTTTTATTACAAATTTATTTTAATAAATAAATTCATTAAATACAACCCGGTAAATTACCTGTATTATGAAATTAAATATCTTGATCTATATTTATTTCTTATTTTTTCCAATTTTGTTTTTATTTATCATTAATGACTTTTTTATTTTAATTTATTTATACAATAGTTCTTGATTTATTTAATTATATCTATGCATAGGTTTTTCAATTTACATTTACATACAAGTTGTAAAATTATACATGTTCAATTTTTTTTTATCATGTATTGATGTTTTCAACTTGATTCTTATTCATTAGATTTTTTATTTTTTTTCCTTAACCCTTTTATAAAATTTTTATTATTTTAAATTTTATATTTCAATCCAAGTTTATAGTGTGTTGTTTCTTTTTTTATTTTGGACCTCATTCTATTGATTTTTTTCCCTTTTATTAATGTTTTTATTCTTTTCGATTTAACTCTCAAATTTAAAAATTGTTGTTTCTCTTTAATTTATTTTTTATCTTAATTTTAACCCTCATTCTTTTAATTGACTATTTTTTGTGGAATTTTCTTTATCTAATCCTTTGGCGATTTATTTTCTAAGGATTGGACTTGATGATTTTTTCATGTATAGTGCTTCTGCTCTGATAACTTGAATCACGAGTTTAAAAACTTAACAAGGATTATTTTTTTTCTTTTCGCAAATTTGCGCAGGGCAATATTTTTAAAATTCCTTTTTTGTTGCTCCCTTATTTTTTATTATATTATCAAATTAATCAAGATTTAACATGATTATTAAATTGCTCTCACTTTTTTAAAAACATAATTGTCTCTTTACCTTTCTTTTTTAGGTGAAAAAATGTTGGTGAGACCTATTGGGCAACCAAACTAAAGGATATAGGAAATTATTATTCATCCATACTTATTGCATGGTACATTACATTAATAATCTACAATGTTTTATTATTTTTTTGTTATTGTTTTTCTTTTCGTTTATTTATTTTATCTTTTAATATTAGAATGCATGGTTGAGAATTTAATTTTTTATTTTTTCTTTTTCTTTTTCTTTTTTATAGGATTAGCATGGTTTGCTAGTTTAGGTAACCCATGTTACCCCAATTTATGGTTAACGTTGTTTGTCTTTTGTTTTTCCAAGTTAAAATAATTTTTTTATTTACCAGTATAAATAATTTTTAATTTATTTAATTAAATAGAAGCGGCCAACTTTTCAATTTAAAATTATGATTCTTTTGTCTCAAAAATATATTGGAAAAACTTATATATTTATCTTTTTTATTGAAAGAAGGCATCCAACCCAATTAGTTAAATATAAAGCTTAAAATTTCAGCCAACTCACTCAACTTCTTGCTTGTCTTAAATAAAGAACAATAATTCAAGTTAAGAACGTTAACTCTAGGTCAAAATAGGAGATTATGTTAGCTAACACGATCTTTTATGATCATCTAGATTAATAGATAGTAAAATTAAAAGTAGGGTTTATTTACTTTTAGAGTTAATAATTTGTTAAAAAATATTTTTCAACAAAAATATTTAATATAAAATATTAATTTATTTAAAATAAAATATTAATTTATTTAAAATAAATTATGAGAAGATAAGAAATTGATCTACAAAAAATTCTTAGTTATTTGATAATGTTTTTGTTTGATTCAATTGCAACTTTAAATATTCTACTATATACTTTGTATATAAACTAGAGTTTTGTTTTAACTTTGTTACAAGTTTAATTATTTTTACTTTGATCTATAAATTTGCATGTAATTTAAACTAAACAATTACTATCTGTAAAATCACCAACAATCAGTTCAATTTAAAAACAAAAAGGAGAAAAGGTTGTGTTAGGAACCGGACCACCTGCATGGCAAAGATTCATCGCAGATCAATGCATTTCAAGCAGAGTTTTAATGTGTTTGAAATGAAATCATGGGATGCTGGAGTTTTGAGACATCAGAATGCAAGGGAATTGAGTACATGCATGCATGTTTCAGATGAATTCTGTTTCTCTCTGTGAGATTCATGGCACTTCTGATGTAAATAGCAATGTCAGGTCCATGAAAGCAGACTACAGCACGCCTCGATTTCAACAGCTGCCAATGTATTTCCTGTCATTTTTCTGGATGTCCATTATCAAACGCATTATTCTAAGCAGTAGCCAGCTAATTGCCGCATCTATTAGTATAACAATTTCCTTAACCATCATTGAAGTTCATAATCAACGTCAAAAGAGAATTAGAAATTCTAGAAATTTAAGTCGTCATTTTCAATTCATCTTACAGACGTGACCTCAAGCAAGCTCATCTATTCATCAGATACTAATGAACTGAACCAGGAAATTTGCTGTAGTCGGCATCAATTAGGGGGGGGGGGGATTCAGGGTCTGATGCTGGCTCAAGAGCACATAAAATGCTTTAATCCGTAAAAAAGAAAGAAAGAAAGAAAAACCCTCTCATGGCCTTGCCAATAGCTGGCAAGAACCTGGGGCTGGAGGGGTGAAAATTATTGCAAACCAATTGTCAGCCAACAGCTGATGATCGAGTCTGTGCAAGACGTAGAACTAATGGTAAATTTTGTAAATGGATAAAAAAAATTCTGGTACAAGTTCTACATCTAACCATCTGTGCTTCTGACTTTTGGTTGATGAGAGTTTTTCATTATTTTATAAGCCTAAATTCATTACTAAGACACCTTGTTCATGGAGAAAACAAAGAAACAGCGAGAGACCCACTATTACAAATATAAATATAAAAGGAAGGTATGCACTTATATATATTGGCTGTACAACTATAATGTAAATCTTGAGACCTTTGCATTACAAAACATAAGGCAAAATGCAGACAGTAGAACTTTTTAGCTCATATGGCCTTGTACACTTTCAGAGGTAGGTCAAAAATAAGGAAAAGATTAGGCAATTATGACATCATACTTGAGTAGTTCTGTGCTTCCATTGTTAGACAAAATACCAAGACCTTCATGTCATCACTTTTAGTGGAAGTGGGCTGAAAGCTCAATTTTCCTTCGATTTAACTTGTCTTGCCAGAAAGAAAAGCCCCACAGTGGTACAAGCAGACAGTAAGGTTGATGAGTAGCAAAGGGCAAGTAGAGTTCCTCTCAGAGACTGCATCCAGAAAATTTCAGGTTTTAGCACGCCTTAATTATCAATAGGTTATAAGAGGAACAGAGGGAATAAGAATCTATTTTGCATTTTTCCAGTACCTTAGCCAGCAGTAAAGCATTGCCATTTGCATACTCCAATGAACTCTCTGGACTGCTTTGAATGCCTTGAGCTAGTTCCCATGAAAGAATCCTACACTTCAAAATTGGATGTTTTCTCCTCTTTGTTGTGAAATAAAACGTTGAAAAAGGTAACTGACAGTTTAAATGGAATATTTACCCAAACACAAGTCCAATGACAGCCCCAATATTAGCTTTCACGGGTGTTATTTCAATCTGTAGGTCTCCAAACTGCGGATGGGATTCACATTGTTTGTTATACATTTCATTTATAATGCGTCTATTTCAGGAAATATCCCATTAAACAGGGAGTTATCAGCTACCTTCAGGACTCTTGTTTCTTTCTTTGGTTCTTCGTCAGTTGCTGTTGATATTGAACTTGCAGAAAGCAGCTTTCCTGTTGTGATCATTGTTTTTGCAATCTATAATGGTTGAGTGGTGTTAATAAATTGCGTTACTTCAGAAACACAATCTCTAGAGGGACTAAGATCCCGTGTAAAGGGAAATGACTGTTTTGATGAACTAGCTAAATATAAATTATGAATATGATATAAGGTAAGCTACAATTTGCATAAATTACATTCCTAGTTCTTTCAACAAAGCTTTCCAGCAGCAATTGCTATTTTACTTTTGTCAAGAGACTGCTAAGGGGTAAGAAATTGATCTCAGACGAGTAATTTCCAAAGCGAAAGTATGTCCTAAACAGACTAATTTGCAAAACCTGGATACAATGATACCTGGAATCTTCTACTCAAAGCAGCACAAGAAGGGCAACCAAAAATGGAGTCTGTGAACCTTGACAATTGTGCCGAGATACAGAAATCCTTTACACTTATTCAAATCAGAAAAAAAGATGCTTATAGTTTGAATGGACAAACTACAAGACATGTCCAAACAATCATAATCTGGCAAAGAAGCAACGAAATAACTGCTAGTGATTGTGTCAACAGGGTTTCAAGTTGACATCTTGGCATGCTCCACTCTTGAGGCAAACAGTGCTTTGATTTTAAAGTTTGAATACGAAATTCAGAAGGATAATTGACACCAATGTAAGTTAAAAACAAAATACACATTTAGCACAACTAATGTTGCAGTTGATTTTTATCCCAAATGCTGTATCCTCCACAAAAAGGTTTTCAATGATACATTTGGAGTTAAATAACATAAATAACAATATTGAAAGCACAAGATTAGCTTTGAAGTTAGATGAAGTACCTTTTGCAGTTCACCCTGACCATACTGTCCCATGGACTCGAACCTCCTTCCAGCAGATACTAAACGTTTGCCAAATGCTAAACCAGTATAAAAAAGGAGTAAAAGCTTCAGATTCAGAACAAACTCTTAAACCATTCATCCAATGTCAGTTATGAATGCTCCTATTCTTGCCTGATTTAGCATTGTTTGTTAAAGAGCTCTCCAGCACAGGCAACTTGCTCGCTAAAGTTCGGGAAGTTGATGTGTCAGCCAGCTCCCATGCTCGAGAGAGATTTAACAAGATTTCTCCCAGCTCTCTACCGCACTAAAAAGTTACCGCCAAAAGCACTCTCAGCAAAAAAATGCTTTTCATTGTAGCCAGTAACAGTACAGATATAGACAAACATAGAGGATCCCTAAAATGAGAAATAGTTGAAAGCCAACTGGTCATTTATACCTGCAGTTCTTATTGCAACAACTTGGTACAGCTTAATTATGTACTCATAATGGGTTTATATATATATATATATATATATATATATATATATATATATATATATATATAGATTCTTTAAGCTCAAAGGCATAGTTGCCTGGAGTCCTGCCATTTGGTCTACTGTACTTCTACTTCGTGTAATCAAAACAGTGGAGCACGAAACAATCAATTAAGAATCTGGTTTTCATGTGAACTGCCACTCCCGTATGAAGTGTCTTGTTCTTAACCTTGTGGATAGAGGCATACAGAAAGAATAACATTGCTAGGTTAATGATGCTTAGAAAAAACAGCAATGTGCCAACATCAATGTTTCAAAGCCCAGTGAAAAGTCAAGTTTAATAAACCATAACTTTCCAATTTCCCAGCAAACAAAAATCATTAATTCCCAACACTTCATAGAATGAAAACGCAATAAAAACATCCCTTCGGCGGCATGCAATAAAATTGGAGCAATACAGAGAATCTTCGCAAGAATGACATGCACAAAAAGAGAATAAAAACAGAAGCTTTCGTTGGATCATTTATTAGTATCAAGGCAACAACCAAGAACAACTAACCTCATCAAGAACCGGTCCATTCGAAAGATCAAAAGCTGCATCATTTAACTACAAACACAAATATAGCACAAAGATAAATTCTCTCAATTGACATATGCGACAACCTCTAACAAGAACTACAACTAACTAAATACATCACAAAAGTAGCCTTGAAAGGAAACCCAACAAGAAACAAAATACAAATTGAACTCACATCTAATCTAAGATCACTCGGTAATTGTTGGAAATAATCTGGTGGAAGATCAAAGCAATCCTGCAACCCCATATGACAAAAACACAACAAAAATCACTATAACAAATTGCAATTCCAGAAAATGTATAACATGATGGTACATACGAATATATGTTTGTATGTGGGTGCTTACCGAGAGCTCTTGAATGAGGGTTTGCGGAGAAGGGTCAAGAGATTCAGGAGAGCCTGAGGACTCTGTGAGAGCAAAAGATGGGATTTTGAGAGGTTTTGAAAGGAGAATGTTTTTGGGTCTTTTAAGAGAGGTTAGAGAAGAGCTATGGAGTTGATTTTGGAGAAAGAGAAGTGTAGAAGAGGAAGAAGTGAGAGTTGGCAGAGGTTGAAGGAGAAGAAGGAGAAGAGAAGACATTTGTGCTTCAGTTTCAGTTCCGTTAAATGTGTCAGCAACTGGAGTTCTGATACGTAGAAGTAGTTTAGTACTTTCGTGTGTTTTGAAACAGAAGAAGAATATTTGGGATATCAAATTCTAGATATTTGTGAGGTTTTCGGACTCTAATATAATGGGACCCAAGAACATGATTTTGGATAAGATGGCTTTGCTTCTTGTTTTGTCCCCCCTGATTGAAATTTAATTCGAATTCGATAGGTATTATTTATTTAAATAAATAGAATTTTTTTTAATCTTATAAATAAAAGCTAAATATAAATATTTTTGAACCTGATTTAAAATCTCCCAAAACATATATTTATATTTTTCAAATCTGATTAAGAATTTTGAAGCAAGACATAAATTGATTAACTGCTAATTACCGAACCTCTATTATTATTATTATTATTATCAGAAATTTTGACAATTAATCATTATGTTTTGTAAAGCTGTCCGGAGAATTATTATTAACACCACTTGGAAAGGTGCCGGACGGGTAGTGAAGGCTCGTTTAGTAGACGGCATGCGAGCAGCAAGCACCTACTGTTCCTATCAAAATGAAAACCAGAAACCGGAGCTTGAAGAAGCGAGCCCACAGGTTCTGCCCAGTCTTAATATTTACGCGTAGTTTCATTATCTCAGGCAGTATTATTTTATGTGAATAATCGAAACTCTGCACAAAACAGGTTCTGCAGGTTTCCCATCAGAATCAACCTGTCGAATGTCAAGGTTTCCTGAGTCAAGCAGGGTAGCGGTAATGTTGTCGCTTGAGCTTTTTGGTGATTCAACATTTGAGTTTATAGCTATTGGTGGGCCTCCTTGATATGTGATCTTCAGTTTGCCGTCATTACCTATGGTTAATGCACCAGAGGAATCCGGAACTGGGATGTCTCGGTTGGCCGCCCATGCTGAGTAAACTGGTATACGTTCAAACCGGATTCCTAGGTACCGGCCACCAGCGCAGTACCGATCGATCCCAACCTGAAGACCCCTCCTGCAGAAATTAGCTGCTCGTGGTGCCGGAGCAGATGGCCTTGTTTGAGTGTATCATTTTGTGCATAAGCAACATAGTTTGGACTTAAGCAAGAGGCGACGAGGAGGATGAAGATCGCACTAGCCATTAGCAAAGTTTGTAACAGAAGGGATTTGTAATGTGTCGGTTCTGTGTAGAGTACATCTTCTTGGATGTTCTTATAAGCAAAAGTTATTGAAGCAGGAAAGACTTGTTGGGCAATTTCTTCGTTTTTTTTCTTTGAAAATTCCCTGAGGAGATAAATCAGATGTGTGTAAGTTCATGGACGGTGGACCTCATCGTCCTACAGCTGATTTTTCTTGCATCGTTAAATAATTTCTACCAAGAAGGACTGAAGAATTTTTTTTCATTTGAATCTTCTTCATCTAAAATATTAGACAGGCAAGTGACTGACCATTCGATTATAGAAGGCAGTCGGCAGGAGGACACGAAGGAATGCCATCAATAAATTAGTACAAGAGCTCATGATTGCTCCTTCAATAGTTGTGTATCATTATTCCCCTGAATTTATGCCTATTTTTTTTATTATTAATATGGATGTCCGACCAGCTTGCGTGTATCTCGACTAATCTTACGGACCCTGAAGTTAACGACCATACAACCCTCCAGTGACCCTGAGATTTATGAGATTCGAACTGGTAACCTCTAGAAAACAAATTTAAAGTCTAACTTAAAGAAAACAAGAAAGCTGACAGAGGGAGTTTGAAGAACAGCAAGACAGTCTTGTTATTCTGTGTAATTTTTACAGTGCATATACATAGTTTATATAGAAAAGATCTTGTCTAAATAAGTAAACTGACATACTAGCAACTAATCTGTAGGACTTAATTACAAAAACTACAATCAAACTAAATCTCTAAAATATGATTTACAAATCAAGCTTTAATTGTTTTGATTTCGAATCCTAACACGCCCCTCAAGCTGGAGCATGGATGTCCAAGGTTCCCAGCTTGCGCAACAGATTATGAAATAACATGCTACCAAGAGGCTTTGTGAATATATCTGCTATCTGCTGTGTTGAAGATACATAAGTGGTATTTATCAATCCTGATTGCATTTTCTCACGCACAGTATGACAATTAATCTCGATATGTTTTGTGCGTTCATGAAATACAAGGTTGGTTGCGATGTGTAGAGCAGCTTGGTTGTCACAATATAGTAGGGTTGGGTGCGAGTGTGGCACCTGTAAATCACATAGGAGTTGTTTAAGCCAAACCAACTCACAAGTAAGTGATGCTATTGATCTATATTCTGATTCTGCTGAAGAATGTGATACGATCAACTGTTTCTTGCTTTTCCAAGATATGGAAGCTCCTTTAAGGAAAACGTAGAAGCCAGTAACAGATCGTCTAGTTGTTGGACAACTTGCCCAATCAGCATCACAATACCCTTTCAACTGTAACTTTCCATGTGATGGAAACAAAATGCCTTGTCCTGGTGCTAGCTTCAAATATCATAGGACACGGTGAGCTGCATCCATGTGAGGTTTCCTTAGTTGCTGCATGAATTGGCTGAAAACATGTACTGAGAAGGCAATGTCTGGCCTTGTGATGATGAGGTATAGAAGACGGTCGACAAGACGTCGATATGGTGATGGGTCTTTGAGCAGTTCACCTTCTGAAGGGGTGAGTCGTTGGTTTTGTTTTATTGGAATTTTAGTTGGTCTTGCCCTAATCATACCTGCATTTTTAAGTTTATCAAGAGTGTATTTACGTTAGGAGATGATAATACCTTGTTTGGAGTAGGTAACTTCAATTCAAATGAAGTACTTGAGATTGCCCAAATCCTTAATCCGAAAATGGTTGTGAAGAAACCTTTCAAGTTTTCCAACTATGGCAGTGTCATTTTCTATAATGATCATATAATCAACGTAGAGTAGGATTGTTGTAAAAGAGACACCTTGTACCTTAGTAAACAGAGAATATTCTACTTTGGATTGTTGAAATCCAAAGCTTTTAATGGCTGTTGAGAATTTTGAGAACCAGTTACGTGATGCCTACTTTAAGCAGTATTTGAACTTCTGAAGCCGACACATAATATTCACCCCCTAACAAGGAAGGCCAGGAGGAGGCTGTATGTAAACTTCTTCATCCAAATCACCGTGAAGGAAGGCATTCTGAACGTCGAGTTGGTGTAAGGGCTATTGACGGACAGCAACAACAACAAGCAAGCATTTGAGAGTAACTAACTTGGCAACAGGGGAGAAGGTGTCTGTGTAGTCAAGACCTTCCAATTATGTGTATCCCTTGGCAACTAGATGAGCTTTGAACCGGTCGATGGTGCCATCAGAGTGGTATTTAAGCTTATATACTCATCTGCTCCCAATGGCACGTTTACCTGCTGGTAAGGGACATAATGTTCAGGTATTGTTCTGTGTAAGAGCTGTTAATTCAGTTTGCATGGCATCCTGCCACCAAGGATCAGAGGCAGCCTGTGCAAATGATGTAGGCTCACTGAACGAGAACATGACGAGCTAAAGGGAAGCAAGGTGGCATGGAAGCAGTGATAATTTTAGAGGTGGGAGGGGTAATTGTGGGTTCGTGTACTTCGACGTGGAAGAGCGAGAGGTGTGGAAACATTTGGTGATAAGGGTGGCTCAAGGAGGTTAAGGATAGTGGCAGGAGATGGTGACATGACATGGTTTGGGGAAGGAGAGGGCATGGAAGAGGAAATTATGACATTGTTGGATAGGGGTAGTAAAGGTAAGATGGATTGTTCGCCTAAAAGGGAGGAAGGAATGGATAGTGTTTGAGGATAAATAGAAGCTGGTAAGGGTAAGCTTGAGGTATAGGGGTCTGGTTGATCGGACTGTGTATCCTGTAGTTGAGCAGAGAAGGGGAATATAGATTCGTGGAAAGTGACATCGCGGCTAAAGAAAAATGTGTGAGTTGAGAGATCATAAAGGCGGTATGCCTTTTGACCCAAAGGATAACCCACAAAAATACATTTGCGTGCTCTAGAATCAAATTTGTGTGAGGGTGTAATAGTGATGGCATAACGAAGACAGCTAAAAACCTTCATGTGATGGTATGTAGGTGTAGTATTGTGCAGCTTCTTATAGGGTAAAGCTTTTGAAAGAACGGGTGTAGGCAAACGGTTGATTATATAGGCTGCAATAAGTATACTTTCCCCCCAAAATTGAAGTGGCAAACAGGCTTGGAAGCGTAGAGCGCGAGCAATGTTCAAAAGATGATGATGTTTGTGCTCTACGACACCATTTTGTTGTGGTGTGGCTAGACATGAGTGTTGAAAAAGAATTCCTAAATCATTAAAAAGGGGTCGCATAGAAGTAAACTCACTCCCATTATCTGCTCTTACCCATTTAACATTACATTGGAATTGTGTTTTGACAAACGCAATAAAGGACTTTAGTAAGGTTTGCATTTTAGATTTAAGCTTCATAAGATAGATCCAAGTGTAATGTGAGTAATCGTCTTTAATGGTTAAAAAATAGCGAGCACCAAAGTGTGTATGTGTGCGATGAGAACCCCATATGTCACAATTTATAAGATCAAAAGGTGCATATAAAGAAATAAAACTCATATTGAAAGGTAGTCTGGTTTGTTTTGCCATAGGGTAGATGTCACAATGCATAGAATGATGAATAGAAAAATTAAGAATCGTCTTAGACAAAAATTGTAATGGTGCAGCAAAGTGGTGTCCTAAGCGACAGTGCTATAAATCTTGGATCGTGGAAACGGTGTTGGCTTGAATTTTTTATGGTGGTTTGATAGCTGTGAACTCATATAGATAGTACAAGCCATTATGCTCCTTCCCCGGGCTAATCATCTTCATCGTGTTCAGGTCTTGTCACATTTTCACATAACTGATTTTTACCAAGTAATGCCCTTATTTGATTGTATTCCACTTCTATGAACTGAGGAAAGGTCTGAAGTCCACTTGCTGCCGTGTTGGGTTTGATCGCGTTACTAGCATTATTAATTGTAAGTCGTTTGTGTCTATTCGGTGGCTTGATATCTCTGCCATGAAACTTGTTTCCTGGTGGAAATCCAATGATGTAATAGCAACGGTCAATAGTATGTGTATCTCCCTCACAATGTGAGCAAAATAAAGATTTACCCTTGTTGTTTTGTAGCCGTGTAGGTTTTTTGTTCTCTATGATCCTTGTGTTTCTTTTCACATTCATGGCATGAATGGGATTGTCATGAGCTTCAATAAGTTGCCGTTGTTTTTCTTTTTAAAGCAGGAGTGAATATATTTTCCTGAAGTTGGGGAGCGGCTGCATCAATAGAATTTGTCCACGAACAACAGAATATATATCATTCAGACCTATAAGGAATTGGAAGATTCGTTCATGTTCTTCTCTTTCAGCAATCTGTTTTATTCCTGCACAGTTACATAAAGGTGGATCATTGTATGATCCTAGCTCATCCCAAAAGGACTTGAGTGCTGAATAATAAGCTGCTATGGTCTATTGTTGTTGGCGATGTTCAACGATCCTTTGTTTAAGCTCAAATATGCGTGACAGATTTTCTTGTGAGAAACGCTCACTGAGACTGCCCAGACATCAGCAACAGTATCAGAGAAGATTATAGTATTTATTAAGGATGGACTGATGGAGTTAAGAATCCATGATTTTACAATCTAATTGCATTGTCTCCAAGCTCTATATTTAGGATCTGTTTCTGAAGGTTGCTTTTATCGTGCCATCAATGAAACCAAGCTTATTCTTGGCCTCCAGAGACATCATCATGGCACAACTCCATGTTACATGGTTATCACCTTCCAAAAGTTGGGTGACAATGGCGTGATTGGTGTGATCTGAGGGATGAATGTAGTAAAGATCATAAAAATTCATTGTTTATGTCAAATATTTTTCTAATGATATTTCTGTCATGGTGATGTTGGCGGAAGCAAAATAATAAGCAGTATTAGGTGCTAGACAACGGCTCTGATGCCATAAAGAAAACAAGAAAGCTGACAGAGGGAGTTTGAAGAACATCAAGACAATCTTTTAACTATGTGTAATTTTTACCGTGCATATACATAGTTTATATAAAAAATATCTTGTCTAAATAAGTAATCTGACAGACTAGCAACTAATCTTTAGGACTTAATTACAGAAACTACAATCAAACTAAATCTCTAAAATATGATTTACAAATCAAGCTTTAATTGTTTTGATTCTGAATACTAACATGACTAGTTGAGTTACATCCCTTAGGGTTTTATGCCTAGCTTTATAACCCGCGATGTGATGTGATGAATGATATTATTTTATTTAAAATATATTAAAATAATTATTTTATTTTATATTTATGTGATGATGAAACTAAAATATTCTAATAAAAAAATTAAAATAAATTATGAAACTCAATTTATGATTAATCTAATATTAAATAATAAAATTTAAAAATAAATCAATTAAAAAAAACCCAGATAAAAAAAAATAAAATTTAAATTAACTCATTAAATATTATTCTATGATTATAAAACTAAAATAACATAATAAAAATAAAAAAAATAAATTTTAAAATTTAACTCTTAATTAATTTAATATTAAAAAAAACTAATTAAAAAAAAAACTGAATCAACTTAATTCCTCAAACCCATGAAAGTAAAATTAATCAATAGTGGATACAGTAATTTTTATTTTTTTTTATTAACGGCCGAAGCAGCGGCGTATATACGCCCCTGGAACCCCCGTATAAACAACTCACAGACAGCGAAGTGTCCTTCCTCCCTGTTCACAGCCCTCCAGCAGCAAGCAGCAGCAGCGCTTGATTATTTTCATCATTTCTAGTGCTAATGCCGGAGGATATTTCCACCGACCGCCTTCTCTTTGGCGGTGCTATTTCCAGCACCTTCCCTGTCAGATTCCAGGTCAGCTCATTACTATTGTTATTATTATTTTTGTTTATGCCATTGATTTACGAAAAAAACTGTTTTTATGTTGCAGGATGTTAGCAATATTCGACAAGTTCCAGACCATCAAGAAGTATTCGCGGACCCAAGTCGAGATGAAAGCTTGGTTTTCGAGCTACTAGATTTGAAGCCTGATATCAACGACAATGGAAGCGCCGTTTGGTTTCTTCAAGACCTCGCGAATGAGCAAGACGCTCAAGGGTTTACTCTGGTTGACCAGTCAGGGGTGGTTGAGGTTCCCATTGGGGATTCTTCAGCTCTTGTTACAACAGCGATTGGGCAGATGGGGATTTCCAAAGGACGACAAGGAAGGGAAGCCCAGAATGTTGTGCGGGTTTATTTGGCCAATCTTCGACTTAAGAACGCTGGGACTGATGTTCTCGTTGTGGCTCATGAGCCCATTTTGATTAGCCCTTTGAGTGAAAGTGCTTCCGCTGTTGGCCCCGGGTTACTTCCTGCTGCGCAGTCTGGGTTCTTGCCCATGTCTGAGGTTTTTAAGGTTGCTGTTTCTAGTTTCAAAGTCAATGACTGGTCCCTATTTGGTGGTTCTGGTAATTGAAGCACAGGGAAGATATAGTTTTGGTACATTTTTCAATATTTGGTTATTTGGACTAGTTTAGTAGCTTTCTAAGTAACTTCAATTTGATGAGATTAAATCAAATGCTCGTGTAAATTATTTTGTGCAATTTTTTCTGAAGTAACCCTAAAGTCATTGCGAATGATACCTATGTCTCTCTTGTATTCACTCCAGACTCCAGTCAGGGGAAGGCCAAAGTCTATTTGAAGGTATGAAACTGGCCTTTTCGATCGATGCTTTTTGAACACTAATTTGGGCCTCTTGTTCTTTTGTCTTGCCTTGATACCTCCTGCTCCAAAATGGGTTACTAATAGCAGTTTTGTTTTCTGAACACAAGATAAAACAATGTTAGCTGCATAATGGCATAGAGACGGCAATGTTGATTTATGATTCAGTGTTGTGACATGCCCGCATCAGATTTCATGAATATAATGCATGTGGTTTTGTTTTATTCCCTGCTCATCCAACATATACGTTCAGCTGTGGAGGACTTCCTCTGTTGTATGTCGATTGGGTCTATGAAAAATGAACTGAATGATGCATAGAGCAGAAAACGAAAGAAGGCCACAGCTCATGAAAGCAGCCTGCCCTGTCACCAACACCCTTATCCCGAGTGCATAAAATGTTTTTGCTTAGATTGTTTTAGATTTTGCATATCTGAATTTAGGAATTGGTTTAAATGCTGCAGTTGTGTTTTTTCCTCTTTGATGAACTTGCTCCAGATAATACTGTTTCATGCATGCAAGTTGTATGCCAGTGATATTGATTCCCGTTGTCCTCTCCTGCCAAGTTGTGTCGTATGATTTTACGTACTCGAGTCTTGTGGAACAAGCATGTATTGCAGTTTATGCGATAGATATGCTGGAGATTCTGCTATAGCTGCAGTGACTTTGAATATTATACCTGCACCATTTCGAAACAGCCTGTTAAAGTATCAAAGCATCAAACCAATCATGTATGAAGTACAATGTTCCTGCTGCTCAACACAGGCGGATTATTCCCGGTGGACCATAACATGCTCGATGGCATATATAGTTACGATTGTGCTGGTGGGGCATTATCAAGTTTTTTCTTTTTGGATATTTACAAACAATTGGTTATTTTTCTTGGCCACCCACGGGTAGTTTCTTACTGTGTAGGACTAGTTATACCAATAGCTACAAAAGTTAACAATCCAAGGACAAGACTTAAGATAGAACTTGGATTTTTTTTTGAAAAATGACACCGTTCGCATAAAATTTCAGGAGAATGATACTGTTTGAAAAGTATCGGGAGAATGTGATAGTTTAACATAATTGTTATTCTGAATCACAGTTTTAAATAAAATTTCCATTTTGAATCATGGTTTTAATCATCATGAATCTTCAAAGTGTAGATTTGATGTATGGTTTGATGTATCATCATCGTAGAAGATATAAATATAAATTCAAATATATTATTATGTTGTATTATTTTTTTAGTTATGAGTTTTTTTTATTATTATTACTTCAATTATGATTTTAAGTCATTAATTTACAGGTGAATATATGAGTATTATAAACAAATTGTTTAAAATTTCAAATAAGCTATTTACATGTAAAAAAATACACATTATTATGTTTCGTTATTTTTATTATTAATTATTTTTATAATTAACAAATAAAAATAATATTTAAAAATAACACACATTAATTTGAGATTATAATTAACAAATAATAATAATAATAATAAAATATCACACTCTAAATTATAGATTTAAGGTATGGTGCTTTATGAATTAGTTTGGGGTTGGGGTTGTTTAGAGTTTGTTTTATGTTAAATTTGAGGTTGAGTTTAGGGTAAAATCATATTGGATGTATTATGACACAAAAGCTGCCAGCCTCTGTTTCAAAACTGAAGTTTCTACCTTTCTCCCCTCTCTGTTTTCCCATCACAAACAGAAGTTAGATTCCTGCTTTTTCATTGATGGAATCACGAGCAACGTCCTGACTGGAAAATCATCAATGAAACACCTGCGAGATGGGCTGCACACCTGGCAATTAACAAGACACTTTGCAGACCCTCCTCTTCAATCACTGTCCTCTTCCGCTCTACCTGGCACCTGGCTTGCTTGATTGTCTGTAAAAATCCTTTCATTGCAAGCTGCTCTCCATGCAAGTGAAACGGTTCCCTCTTTGGTTGTTTCTGTCTCTTTTTGGACAAGAACAAGTATCCAATACCTTGTGGCAGTGGCAGAGTATGGCAACCAAGAAGGAAAAGCTTCAGTTTCCACCAGAGACTCAGCCACAACAGCCAGGCAAATAATATCCCATGCACATGCACCTACTTCCACAACACATCAACCCTGACTACAAGCCCTCTAACAAGCTTCAAGTTCACCATTGTTCTGCACTTCAGTTTTTCTGTTTACTTATCGTTTTCCAATCGGAACAGCAGATGAAAGATATTCAATTTCGTGGCAGGGAAAGGTTGCTCTGTTTGCTATCATTTTGCACTAGAGGGGCCTTTACATATGTAGAAGGCATAGAGGATAGATATAAGGTTGACGCCGTGATACTTCGGGCAATACCTTCAGACGTTTCACGTTAGCATCGAAGATAATTGCAAGAGTGTTGTTGATCATGTAGTGCGCGAATATGGGCGGATAGATATTCTGGTGAACAATGCAGCTGTACAACATTATAGTACAACACTGGAAGAGGTCACCGAGGCTTGGCTTGAGAGGCTGTTTAGAACCAACATCTTTGGTTACTTCTTCCTGAACAAGTAAGAGAGAAAAACTGCGGAAACAATTTGCCTATTGCTTTGATCTATTTGTTTCTAATTGGTATAAAGGCATTGTTTGAAGCATATGAAAGCAGGAAGTTGTGTTATCAACTCAACATCTATTGCTGCCTATGGAGGAAGTGCAGAGTTGCTGGACTACAGTTCAACTGAGGGTGCCACTGTATCTTTTATGCTTATTTATTTGTTTGTTTGTTTGTTTCTAAGGTTATTTACAGATTTTGGATCTTGTTTACATTGCAGGTGGTGTTATTGTCAATGCTTGATATTGCTTGCTGCTCTTTTGGCTCGCCATGGAAGTATGGTTTATTGCAGAAATGACTGGTGAATTGCGCTTGGCAAATTACTAGGAATGAGGTTGTAAATTAGATTTTCCCTTCTGTTTACAAATCTAACGAATTTGCACAAAACTATAATAAATAATAATCTAGAGGTCGGTTTGTTTTGATCTTTCTTGTATTTTCAAATGATCTTTCTTCTGTCTTCTTGCCATCTTTCTTCTATTTTCAAGTGAGAATTATTAGTTGCATAGTAAAAAAAAAATTTATCCAATTCGAAATCTTTGAATCTTTTCAATCACATAAAGATGCTAGTACTGTTTCATCCAATTTTCTCATATTTTTACATAATTTAATCCTTATTATTATATCTCCGTGTTTTTTAATATTGAACAACGGTTTTTTAATAGGTCCTTTCTTTCACTCTTTGTTTTCGGAAGTGCGGTCTAAATATAGATTGATTAAAATTCAATTTTTTTTTGTTTAAAATTTATTTATATATATTTTATCATATTGTTTTAATTTATTTATGTTAAAAATAAAATTTTAAAAATAAAAAAACATCATTTTGATTTATTCATGAGCAAAAAATACTTTGAAAAACAATCATCACCAAACACCTTTTTAAAAAAAGAAGGAGAGCTTAATAACAAAGGCAAAAGATTAATCCTAACTATAGATACAATCAAATCTTTAATGACACATTATAGGGTAAACAAAATCAATATTGATGGATCAACCTTGTCTGCTTGAAAGGCCATGAATAGAAGGATTAGAGATAAGGTGGGGACTCTACACCTCTAGGCTCAATTATGTGTTAAGTCCAAATGCTTGGTAAAATATCAGACCCAACTCTATTAGGCTTGGCTATGTGCTTAGCCTAAACTCTTGTGAGTTAGGGGATATACCAGACTCAACTCCATTAGGCTCGACTAGTATTGAGCCCAAACATATGTGGGGCTAACAAGATGTCAAACACAACTCTATAGGGCTTAGCTACACACCGAGCCTAAGCGTTTGTGGGTCTAGCAAGATGTTGGACTCAACTCAATTGGGCTCAGCTACACATTGAGCTCAAGTGCCTATGAGTTTAGCGAAAAATCAAACCTAACTCCATTGGGTCCAACTATACGTTGAGCTCAAACGCTTGTAGGTCTTATAAAATGTCAAACCCAACACCATTAGGCTCAACTACGTGCTTAGCCTAAATACTTGTGAGTCTGGTAAGATGTCATACTCAACTCTCTTGAGCTCAACTATGTGCTGAGCATAAATATATATGGACTTGAAAGGTGTCAAGACTGAACATCCTTAGGTTTAAAATCATTCCAGATCCAAACATATAATCGATGATCTTTATTGACCTCATGTGAGGGTCGTAAGGCTATCCCTAAAACCCTTAACTCGAGATGTTGAAAGCTTAAGGTAATCATTTCCCTACACCCCTAGGTGTATAAAAGTTCTTTAAGAGTTGAATATATTTAAATCAACATAAATGTTACAAAAATAGTTATTTCCATCAACATTAATATTGTGTAAGAAATATGGTCTAAAAGTATTATATAGCTCTAGTATTTTTCTGTCAGCACTAGCGATGTGAACATGTAATTCTCATCAATATTAATGCAATGCAAGAGACATTTTCATTAGCACTAATGTTGATTTAAAGAATTTCTTTCTTACTAAGATATTCAAGAGGAAAAAACTTTCGACCCTTTTGAAAAAAAAACATGGTTCGTAATACAAGAGCTATAAATACCCTTCAATCCACTCAGGTAAATTATTCATAATCTTTTTTCTTAAAGCATTTATCACAAAAGACCAAGAACAAACATTCTAGCTTTTAGAGTTAAATGTTTATTTCTTCATTTATTACAATCACTTGTTATAAAGTTATTGATGTAATCATCAGAGGGTTCCAAAATTTCACAAAATGATTGTTTTGCAAGAGCTAAGACCTCAACCACCAACCCTCAACTCTTCCAATTCCTAGGAATGGAATATTGATATGAATGTTTAATC
This sequence comes from Populus nigra, assembly GCF_951802175.1. Classification (NCBI taxonomy): domain Eukaryota; kingdom Viridiplantae; phylum Streptophyta; class Magnoliopsida; order Malpighiales; family Salicaceae; genus Populus; species Populus nigra. The sequence goes on along the minus strand of NC_084862.1, from coordinate 12,741,616 downwards.
ATCATCTACTATCTAAACACTATAACCCTCTTCCTTAGCATATTAGATTTTCAAATATCATCAAATATTTATGATAACAGAATTGATCTAAAGTATGGAAAGATAAGAATATACTACATTGTCATAACTCTATCTTATCTAAGGCCAATTGATTGGCTCACACTCTCTTATGGGTCAAATGATTTTTTTAAATATAAAAAAATATTGAGAACCTTGAGACTTTTTGATAAAGTCATTAAACTTGGGCAAGCAGATAAATTTTGAAATATCTCAACCTATCTCCTTGCATAGCACAAGTTTCTAATTAAACCATATATGAGTTGAAATGATATGAATTGATTAATTTTATGAATTCAAATACAACTCAGATGATTAGTAAAAGCATAAAAGCATGACATAGTTTATAAGAAAACATCAAGATGAAAACCTTTTTTCTAAAACATTAAGACAACAATATACTATATGACCCCGGTCACCCCGCGACTCTGTTCATAGACTTAACTGGTTTTAATAAGTTTGGTTTTTTAAAACAAATTTAACTTAGTTATATTATAAAAAATGAATGCTCATAATGTTGAACATCAACCCTATACAAAGCAAAAAACAAAAATCATATATGAAGTCTATTTCCCAATCAATCCAATATCGAATGATAAAATAAAAAAATAAAATAGTTTTTTTTAATTATTATCAATATTAATTAAAATACAAAATTGCCCTTAAGATTAGGATTAAGCACCTGAATTTAAAAAGAACCCCACACAAGTTAAGTGTTGTTTTGCTTTTAAGGGTATTTTAGTAATTTAACTTTTGAAAAAAAAAGATGTAAAAAGACAGAATTAACCCTGATAAATTAAAAAATGGTTAATCCATAATAATTGAAAAAGGGTTAGTGTGAAAGACTTTGTAGGACAAAACGATAAATTTACTATTTCATTCCATGACAAATGATCCAGGTGAATCTTGTAAACTTGTGTTGATATTCTAAATTTCCAACCCTTGAAATTGTAGACTTGGATTTAATTAAGAAGTTCAATTCTCAACCAATTTAATATTGAAGAATTAAATTGAAAAAAAAAAGAGCATTGAATATGAAAAAAATTGAAAAAGGAGGATAAAATTGAAAAATAAAATAAAATAATAAATATCTTAAATAAAAAAACCAAAAGAATAGGAACCGAATTTGACAGATTAAAAACTTGAAGGATGATAAAATTGAAAACAAAATCAAATTTGAGAAATTAATTAAAAAAAAATGAAATCAAAGGAAAAATAACTTAAAAGGTTGATTTGCAAATTTAGAGGGCCAAGGATGAATTTCGAAAAGGAAAGAGAAAATAGGGGGGGGGGGAGAAAATATTATTAGCATTGCATTGGAGCTCTGTTGAACACACGCATTGCATAAAGAGGCTAGGATGAATCGAATGGCATGGAAAAGATATTTTTTGCCACCAGAGCCAGCCACCTTTAGGCAATTATTTATAAAATACCATATTTCTCCTAGAACCAAAAACATATTACAAAAAAACAGTGTGAAATGATGACTAAATCCTTGTAGTCAAGCTTTTCAAAATTTGATTACAATTACAAAATGAGTCATTATATTGTAGCAAAAAATCAAAATATAAAAAAGCTCCTTAACCATAGTTAAATGTTCCTTTTTTTTTTTGCTTTCAAGGGTAATAAAATAATTTTACAATACAAAAAAAATCATGAAAAGATCAAAATATCCCTAAACAATTCTAGAATGTCAAATGAACCAAGTGAAAAGATCATTGTAAGCCTTTAGAGACAGTTCTTTGTGTGTTTTTTTCAGTTCAAAATTATACAATATACAGTAAATCAAGGCATGTATATGATATTTTTTTTCTAGATGCTTTAGCTTTTTTTAAATTAGTTTGTTAAAAAAAACTAGGGTATTTATAAAATTTACATTATCCAACCCAACTCAACCTGTTAAAAAAAACTTAATAAATAGATATCATAAGTCGAAATGTTTAAAATTCATTCAACATAATTCAACCTGTATTAGTCATTAAATAAAAAAACTCATTAAGTAAAAGTAACACAAAGTTTTAGTATGAATAACATTTTTTTCAGTGGCTAGCTAAAAATACTAATAAGAAAATAGAGAAGTCTGCTGTGTCTTATAGACATGAGATTGTAGGTATTAATTTCATATTTTTTTTCACATAGTTATATTTTTTTTCCATCACTGGATTGATTTTATTTTCTTGTTATGCAAATTGCATACAAAAATTTTGTGAGTCTCACAAGTATTTCAAATGTATTAAGTTAAGTAATTTATTCAATTATTTATTTTTCAATATATATATTTTTAAATAAAAGATTTCATATGCCCATATTTATAATATCCACAAAAACATTATGATTACTTGGGTTTTAAAAAATTGAATGTATTGATTTAATAATTTATAAAATATTAAAAATTGGTTTGGTTAGAATTATAGAATCAAACTTGACTTGACCATGGATCTATTTGGGATTATGATAGCAGTTGCAGTTTAAAGTATTTTTTGTTTAAAAATACATTAAAATAATATTTTTTTATTTTTTAAAAAATTATTTTTAAAATCAGCATATTAAAACGATTTAAATATATATATATATAAATTAATTTTTAATAAAAAAAATTAAAATTTTAAAAAATATAATTTCAACCTCATTCCGGAGCTCTATCCATGAATACTCATAATAGTGAATGACAGTCGGATGTCATTTAACGACAAGCCAAACGTTCGTATGTGAATGTCGTTCACAACTTTCATTTTGATAGACCCTCCTCCCCAGCAGCCAAGAAACCTTAAACTTGCATAAACAACAGTAAACAAACAAGAGTGAAACACAATCGAGTAAAGCGTAGTAAAGCCATGGCATCTGCAATCCTCAAGCGAACAAGCCCTTCTTGCCTTCTCAAGTCAATGGCTGATAGTCTCGGAATCATCAGAGGATCGTGGAGATCCTACGCTAAGGTTGCAGTCGGGACTGACATCGTCTCCGCTGCACCCGGCGTTTCCCTCCAAAAATCCCGGACCTGGGACGAAGGTGTTTCTTCAAAATTCTCAACAACTCCATTAAAAGACATTTTCAAGGTTGGCTAGTTAATTGAGAAATTAAATACGTAAAATACCATTTTTTTTAATGTTTTAATTAATTGTGATTTGTTTTCTTTAATTTCATATTTCAGGGCAAAAAAGTTGTCATCTTCGGCCTCCCTGTAAGTATCTTCTGCATTTTAATTCATATTTTCCTGCTTCTTTTATTACAAATTTGGTGGAATTGAATTTTTTTTGGGTATAATTTTAATTGATTGTTGGCAATTAGGTCTCCTTTTTTTCTTTTTCTTTTTTTGGCTATAGATAGGACCCTACAGCCCACAATCAGTGGATGAAGGTTTAATCTGGCATTCTCTTGTAATGGGGCATATTTTAAGCTCAAATACTCTAGACAGGATTCGAATCGGTGACCTCCTTGCAAGTACAAGGAGCTCACTACCATTAGGCCAGACGCCTAGTGGTGTTGGGATTAAATATTTAAAATTTCTTGAACTTTGCAAGTGACTCACATAAAAAAAGGAGACAATTATTGCTCGGTTGCAGTGAGTGATTCAAGGTTAGCATAATGTTTAGTGGCTGCATTTGTGCTATCCATGACGTTAAATTAACAACGTTATTCGGAAAATTCATCCTTATCTCCTGTTATGCATAGATTATTTCATTAGTGATGCTCATGAGTGTTGTAATTGGTCTCTACATGACATTGTATATCAAAATGAGTGCTATTATATTCTTACTCTTTTTGTTTCTTCTCCGTCGTCTCTATTGGAACAAGTAAAGCCCATGCAAGAACAAAATCAAATGCAATCCACAATATAGTTAATTTGTGAAGTTCTTTATATATATATATATATATATATATATATATATATATATATATATATATATATATAAGCCAAGAGAAATCTGGATTGTACCAGACAAATAGGTGAAACAAACCTCACTTGTAAGGGTCCTTTTCTCCTATTATCCATCTTAAAAACTTGGTTTCTAATCAGGAAAAAATTATAAATAGCTTCAAGTAGATGTCAAGCTTGTGAAATTAATCATTTAAGTTAACCTCATGCTATGCATCACAAACAAATCAACGAACAGCACTAAAGACAATTAATCCTCTTATTGCACTTTTCCTTTTGGTATGATAGACATGAAGTTGGAAGCCGAAATGATTGTTGTTTCAACGCAAACACTGGTGTGGATGACAATGGGGAAGAGGAGAAGAGGGTGATTTTTTATTCAAGAAAGTGTGGAAGCGATATTAATTTGTTTTGGGAATAAGATTCTCAAGTCAAAGATTTAATAAAAAGAATGACCTAAATAGCTAAAACATGATTCTTTTTATTTTGTGACTTAATTTTGTTGATAGAAAACTATTTTTATGTGTTGCGTTTACCATGTCCAGGGAGCATACACAGGGGTTTGTTCACAGCAGCATGTGCCTAGTTACAAAAATATAATTGATAAGTTCAAGGCTAAAGGGATTGATTCTGTCATTTGTGTGGCTGTTAACGATCCATATACTATGAATGCTTGGGCAGAGAAACTTCAAGCTAAAGATGCTGTAAGTGATTATTGTGAATCATATACATTTGTTTCTCTTTTCTTACATGTGATCTGAAAACCTTTTCTATTTGTTTTGATTTTGCTTGTCTCCTTTTACGTAATGTCTCAATTTCCAGTTAAACTTTATGGTTGAATCTTTACAGTTTTCTATATTCTAGGAAATTTCCTAGAAAACTAGATAATTCTCCGAAGTAGACATGACCTTAATGGCTTTATTCCCTAATTGTGCAATTATGTGACATCACTAAACCATGTACTGTTTGCTGCTTCATAAGATGTCTGCAAGTGGAGTTAATTTTCCGGCCACTTAATCCCATGAAGCACCGGTGCTGTTATTATTTCCATACTGTAGAAGTTTTATCCTCTTTGCAGGAACAATGTCATCTTGTTAGGGTAGTTAACTGTTCCAATATGCAGTATCTTCTTCACTTTATTTCCCTTTTAACTAGCCTTTTTCTATTATAGATTGAATTTTACGGAGACTTTGATGGGAGCCTTCACAAGAGCTTGGAATTAAATAAAGATCTCTCTGTTGCTTTGCTAGGGCATCGCTCTGAAAGGTATGATGCTGTCATGTCTGTTCTTGGTGTTCTAACATGCGTTTCCCAGCATTCTGAATTATCTGATCTTGGGATCTCATTTGATTTCCTTGTTTTTATTTTTGCTGAGTGGGCTTTGAGCCAATTAACCCTAAAGAAATATCCATGTATTTGTCATTTTCTTTAAGGTGGCAGTTAAAATGCAATTCGTAGTTTATATTGGTTATTTACTTTCATCCACCCAAGACTCTACTGATCTGTGTGTTGATCATGGATATATTTTCCTTAGACATTTGACTCTTGTGTACTTTGTGTAGATGGTCTGCTTATGTGGAAGATGGAATGGTGAAGGCTCTAAATGTAGAGGAAGCTCCATCCGACTTCAAGGTTTCTGGCGGCGAAGTCATACTGGGACAGATCTAATTTGTCTTTGGTTATGTTTATAATTCACCGGAGCTTTTATGCCAAGCATGCCAATATATCATTTTTGGGTTGAACCTTGGTAAAATAATCCAGGTTGTTGCTATGTATCATATGTTTGATTCCAGAGTACTCTTGGCTGTTTTGTCTGTGGTGTTGTACTAGAATTTTTCGTTGGAGGGAATAAGTTGCGTTTACCCACCTCTAGTCTCACCTTTGTCATAAATTCTGATGAAATCTGAACATACTCGTAAAAAACTAGCTGTGGCTTCTTGGATTTTGTGACAACGATGTCTTTTAAAAAATTTTCTCACCGGTTACTAGAAATTCTAAACATGGAGAGTATTTGTGTTTTTGTATTTTAAAAGTTTTTTAAAAAATTCATTTTGATTTTTTTTTATTTTTGTTTTGTTGTTTCTGGGTTGTTTTTATGTATTTATATTAAAATAAATTTAAAAAATAAAAAATATTATTTCAATATATTTTCAAACAAAAATATTTGAACAATTTATAATAAAAATATACCTCTAGCAACTTTTTAACCCAAGAAAATGATTATATGGTTGATTTTCATACAATCAAATAAAAATTGACAGGAGATACCTAGCTAAAATACAGCTATTTCCATGCCTGTTTATGCTATATCACTTTTCCCATTTTACGAATCCACACGTTCCTTCCTCGTAACAGGACATCCAAAAACTAGGGAAACATGGCAGAAACAAGAATGGAAATAGCATGAACATAATTACATATTTAAAGAATTTGACAGAACTCGAGATTTACGTGGACCTAGAAATTATATCTTCAATTCTTGACGATGAGGAGGAGGAGCATAATCATGGGCACTGTGGATTGTTCCCAGGGCCACCATAATAGAAGTGCGTGCCCCATTCATTGCTGTAGGAGCTTTGGATGTTGTAACAATTGGTGTTTTCAGCTAGGGTTGAGATACTTCGGGCTGGGCTGAGGCTGTTATCAGAGTCTACAATCTCTAGGTTCCGAAAATAGCTTGCTTTTCCGAACCCATCTTCTGCAAAGTGGCCCGACCCCATCTGTGTCGATGTGTGCTCGCCGTTGGCCCTTGAGTTCACCACCTCGCCGCCCCACTCCACCATGGTTGCATGCTCTGCTAGGTGTGTAAATAGCTCAGCTGGCCAGTATCCTACTAGGGTGTTGTCACCAAAACTCATCCACCAATTACCTAGCTTTGGATCCTAATTCCCAAAAAAAAGAAGTTAAAACAATAAAATAAAATAAAAAGCTAATTAGACAAATAAGTTTTTGCAATAAGTAGAATGTGCAAGAAATTTAAATGCAATAAGTTCTAAATATTAAGTTACATAAATGAGAGGTCCAAACTCTCTAGATATCTTAAGAGAGAGACGAGAAGAAGCCTAATTAAATTATATTTTTTTTTATTAATGTTGGTGTTCGAGTTAGTTTGTGTGTACCTTGACTAATTTTACGGGTCCTGAAGTTAACGATTATATAAACCTCCAGTAGTGTCATTATATTAATAGCCACATAACTTGAACCTGAGATCACAGAAAAAACAAACCTCTTGGTTCCAAGCTTTTATCATTAGACTACCTATTAAATAATTAATTAAACTACATATTGGTTGGATGAGTTGTTATATTCTGTTATTTCTTAACATGAAATTTAAGGAAACATATGAGGCTTTTATTACAAAAAAGGGTGTGGGAAAATCAAGATATTTAACTATAAATTACAATAATAATTTTACTTTTAATTTTTATCTTATTTTTTCATTAGATGTTTTTTTAGTTATTTATGTTTTTTTCTTTCTTTTTTCTCTTTTAATAACTAAAATGTATAATTATTGTTTGTTTGTTTGTTGTTTACTTGGATCTAACAAATATATCAAATTCAAGATTATTGGATCTAGATATCACGCTAGACCTAAGATTCTTAGGTCTAGCAACAATGTCAAGCTTAAAACTTTAGGGTTTGGCATAATCACCAGACCCTAGACTTGGGTCCGGTATAGTCACTAGATCCAACTATCTTAGATTCAAGTCTCTTGGATTTGATATACCGTCAGACCAAAGTATTTAAAATATTATCTATATTTTTTATATGTTTTTAAAAAAAGTATTACTGATCAGCTACAAAGCGCGAAATAATATACTATTACCTTCCAAATGAGGATGCTGATATCATACTGGTTGCCAGTGTATGATGATACAGGAGAAATGGCAGCTCCGATGGCTACTCTGCTATGGGTTTGCACAAATCCTGCGCAAAGAAGGTTGTAGCACCCTGTTGCTTGATATGAATCACTCTGCAAGATACAAATTTAAAATAGTGACTGTCATTTTAGGGTTTTTTCTTTCCCAAAACTATCAAATTGAAAAAATATCTTCTACTACATTTTGGAAAACAACAATATTAATTGTCTTTTTTTTATAGAAAGAAAAAAAAGAAACAGGAGAAGAGAGAAGCATCAAGTTTTCATATATTTTAATTTTTGATGAAATTTCTATCGCCATTACCGACGTGTTAAATCTCGATGAAATTATCAATAAAATTTTTTATTTTTTTTATTCTTTCACACCTTTCATAAAAAATTATTTTGCAGCCTCACAAACCATTACAAATTCCACCCTACCTTTGAATTTTTTTTTAGTAATTTTCCTTCATCTCTCTTTGTTTTGCTCAATAAACATAAACATAAACATAAATTAGAATTAATTAGTAAATGAGAATTAAATATGATCAGAGATCTTACTGTCCAATAAGTAAACAATCTGGGCCTGCTGTCACCATAAAGCTCCGGACTGACCTGACTAGTAGAATAAAATCATTACTTCAGAAAATCCCATTAATTAAACATATAATTAATATATATAAACCATTTATTAATCCATAGAAAATATAGTAATTAATTATAATTGAAAATAGTGTGCACAGGAGATACCTGCCACCCAGCTTCTATGCTGTTGAGATCAGAGCCGTCGAACGATCCCGAGAGAATCCAGATCTGTGATATACTGAACTCATTGACCTCTTGGATTGTTGGACCCCACACGTTAATTGTTGCCTTGGCTCCATACACCTCTTGTGATGATCCAGTGTAGGCAATTGCATGCTATTAACCAGAGATAGAGATTGATCAAAGGGTAGAAAATGAATATAACACGAACTTCAAAGGTAAATCATGTGGGTCCTAATCAGGAAAATTATCTTATATTTTATATCTTAAGAATCTAAAAATCAACTCTAAAATTATCTATAAATAAATTTATTTTATATTTTTATTTTTATTTATATTCTTTTAATCCGGAAATACAAACCAAATATAAAATTTATGTGTATTAAAAAATTAGGATCCATTTTTGTGGTATGAGCAAATGCTAATAATAGTTTTTTTTTTTAATAATCAAAAGAAAATACCAAAACTCAAAGTATTGTGAATTCTATATTTTAATAATAATTATAGTAGGAGCTAGAAAGTTGTCATCTTAATTTGTCTTTGTAAATATTGAAAATAATATTTATTATTATTTATTTTGAAATAACTATATATGAAAATAATCCATATATATTTATATATATTGATGCTATGAAAATCAAAATTGCACTCTTTTCAAAGGGTGAGAAAAGATAGGATACCTCATGTCCATTGCCACTAACTACGTCTGGTGCATCTATGTGTCTAGCAAGAGAGATTGATCTTCGTTGTTTCTTGCCAAAATCAAACAAAGACTTGGCTCTCAGCACATCATGAACTGTGCTCCGCCGTATAGGAACAGTGCCCTGCGGGCACCTTGTCCCATTCCGGTGCCACATTTGCCATGAACCGCTCACGCCTTCTGCTTCATTGCTCTTCTTTGTTCTTTCTGATCTCAACTCATCATCCTCCTTCAACGCTTTCACTCTGGGCATTTCTGGGGGCTCTCTCTGTTAATTACATGGCATAATCATCATAATTACTAGCATTAATCAAAGTTAACATTACTACATGTTAATATCTAAGGAATGAGAGAGAGAGAGAGAAAAGAAGATTTAGCTTTACCTTTAAGCTTTATAGTAATTGAATATATAGTGAGTTTTTTAAGAGAAAAAGAAGATGACAGAATACGTGGAGCCAAGAAAGTCCTTTTTCATGCACAAGATTTAGGAGCATTGGGGAGCTTCATAACCTTCTTTTACACGTAAAAAAGTTATAATATGGTAGTGTTTATTGTCAAACAGGAAGTTAACCTAGATGAATGTTGAAAGACAGTGGTAAAACAAGAAGAGAAATTAACTTCGTTAATTAGCAATGTTACATGTTAATGGAAAGGACAAGGCAAGAGAGGGGAGGAGGTGTTTTTTTTTTTAGTTTTTTTCTAGGTTATTTACCTGGATCTTGTGATTCTTTAAAAGAGGGTGATCTAAAGCAGGCTGTTTTCTTTTATGAACACAGTCTATGATATCTCCATCTGGGCTCTGTAAAGATCAAAGAAAAATGTCAAAACAAGAAACTAATTAATCCCACATGAGATGAAATCAAAACATGAACAAAGAACAAAAATTTGGTGTAGATTTAAGAAGATAGATATGTAATATATACCTCTATGGTCATGACTGGAGGCTTGTTAATCTTGTCCAAGTGCCTCTGAATCCTTTCAAGTCTCATGCCACTGACTTGCCTATGATTTGTGTAATTTAGGGCTGACACAACAACAGTAAACCTTTGGACAAAGAGAAGAGCTAGAACAAGAGGAGGAAGAGGAGCTAGAAACCCTCTCTTATTCACCACAAAACCCATGTTTCTTTCAGTGCCAAGAAAGAAACACAGAAGGAGACTGAGGGGAACTAACAAACCATTACTAGAAAAAAAAACATAATAGCTTAGTAACAAATTAATCTAATCACTTGCACCAAACCCACACGGAAACCAGAACAGGTAATGGAAAATGACTCTTGTCTCTATCTCTCTCTCTCTCTCTCTTTCTGGGGTCTATCTTTATGGCGAGAAGGAAGGTTGGTGGAGATGGTTAATTAACCTGCATATGTAGAGGCCTGCTCCCTGATCTCTTAAACATTCACTATCAAGTTCATCATTGCTGGCATTGGATTCAGCTACAAATTGAGAAATTAAGAAGAGTAATACATATATGTTAGTGTTAAATCTTTCGTTTTGTTCCTATGGAGCTGCACCGATCGAGGACAAAGACAGAGAAGAAACAAAGACTTGAAAGCACTATAAAAACCGAGACCTACCCAACAATATATGCAGGCTCCTTTTTATTGCGCTACTTGAATGTCCTTCATCTGCCACCATATAACTTTGTCATTAATGTTTTCACTTCAAGAGTTTCATAGCCATAGCTTTCTTTCCTTCCCAGTCTTCTCCTTTCCTTAGTCCTACCCTTTTTTAAACTCCAAGTAGCACTCAATTGCTGTGTTCTCTATGCTTTGGTGTTGCCACTTGGCTTTCATTTCATATTTCTTCACCTAATCTATAGGTATATGATCCCAATGTGAATACGATACGTTACCCTCAGATTTACCAACCATATATATATAGAAAATATATTAAAAAAAGGTACACCTTAATTACCATGAGTATGCTTCCAAGAGCATCGAGGGAAAAGGAAATTTGCTATGAAGTGCAAAAGCATTGAACCGATGGTGAAAAGGGAAGAAAATTGAAGAAACTATCAAATGGTTGTAAGAATTTTTATCATTGTTTCTTTATTATTATTATTAATGTGGGTATTCGAATCAGCTTGCATGCATCTCGACTAATTTAATAAATTCTAAAGTTAACAACTATGTAAACTTCAAATATTTATCATTGTTTTTTATGATTTAGCTTGATGGTCAGATTTATTATAGCTTTCAATTAAATCAGATTATAGATATCAATTTTGAAAAATAAATTGAATTTATATCTTCCTTCGCAATCCCTTTGATTTCACGTTTCTTTTGACTATTATGGGTATATAACACAAAAAAAAGAAGATGTGGCACTATTTTAATACATTCAAGAGATATAATAATCTTAATGAAATTCAAATTTCCTAATAAGAACTAACGAAAGCAAAATTCTATTAATTCGCATAAACTTAGTATAGGTGAATTTTGTGATAACCTGTGATTATGTATTTTAGAAATAAATGATTACGAGGGAGCAGACTTTAATTAACTACAGGATGAGGATGATAAATTAAGAATAAGAAAATATTAAATCGAGGATTAAATTAACATTTCTATTCTCGAATCTCAAATACTTCTATATATGGCTCGATCCCACATAGAACTTTGATGTTTGACTCAAATTATTAAATGGTGGAAATGTCTTAAATTCCTGCATGATTCTAATAAATAAATACTTGTTAATCCTGACTCTTGACGTAGGCACACCATTGTTGTAAGCACGATTTACGTAGACTTAATTAGGGGTTTGATAAACACATTGCTATCAACCCAACAACAATCTTAAAAAAATAATAATAATAATTGAAAGTTGATTTACGAAAGGGCCAAGTCAAGTCAATCCCTCCTAGAAAGATATGTCATCATTTTGTTTACTTGATGAATTTATAAACTCAAAAATAAAAATAAAAAGAATTTATAAATAAGGTTTTGCAATTGGTTTTGTATTATTTTCTAGTACAATTGAATTTTTTAGCTTAAAATTGTACAATCACCATCTTATACTTAATATTTTTAATTCAATTAGATAGAATAATAATAATAATAATAAAGACTCAAGCTTGTAATTGTTTAATTATTTAGATTTTGACCACATCAAAAAAACTATCACAATTTAAAATTTTAAATTGATACTTTAAAAATAATTTTATATTATTCTCAAGAATAAAAATATAAAGACAAAGTAGACAGTGCATTAATTGTGATTAATATATATATATATATATATATATATATATATATATATATATATATATATATATATAGAGAGAGAGAGAGAGAGAGAGAGAGAGAGAGAGAGAGGAAGGGGACAACATCAAGAAATAGATTTAATGTTTTTTCTACAAGATCCCACAAACGAGGTGATGGGGCACAATCATAATTAATTAAGCAGCTCAATTCAAAAAGCACTTCATTTTTTTTACAGAGAGAGAGAGAGAGAGAGAGATCAACATGTAAATATTAATGAATTCGCAAAGGCCATTTATAGGTGTAAACATCCCCAAGTTGGGATGATATATACTCATCAACGGTCACCCATGATGTAAGAAAATACTTGAAACTAGCTTGATTAGTGCTCAACGATATACAATTGGCTGGAAGATTTATTTCTGGCTATAAGTTAATTAGTTCATAGAGATGAACTGCTTGAATTCAACGAATTAAGGTACATTTTGTGATTCCTATATAGCTAGCATTTCGGACCAGACAAAATTTAAGAATTACTTGAATAGACTCTTATAATCTCGTCCTAGGTATTTTCTAGTTCTAATTAAAGCGAATTAATGGCTAACAAAAAATGATGTATGCGAGAAACCTATATCTAGTTATTAAACTTGTTTCTAGTTGATTTAAAAAACTTAAATTTCAGTCAGGTTCTAAATTAAATTAAAAAAATATATATAATTCAGTCAACTCCTTTGATTGATCATATAAAATCAGATTCAAACGTGAACGAGTCATTATCAATAATATTTTTGTTTTTTCAAATCGGGTATAACAAAGATGACCACCTAGCTATGACTAGAACTCTATAAGACGCTTTATAAGGCCCTCTCCCTATACCAACCTTTTTCAAAGCCCTAGAAACATAAGGGGGTGATTTAGGTGAACTAAAAAACCCTTTCTTTTAATTCAACCCTGTAGCCTTCAAATTTTTCAAGCGAAATCACAAACACAAACAAGAAATTTGGTTCCTATGTAGATTAAAGACACTGACAATAAGAGATTGAAAGCCTGAATTTTCATTTTGGCTTGGTATTTTTATTTAGGCTTTCTTCATATTCTTCAAGTTTGATACCATATGTTTTTTACAATAGTAATCTTTTCACAGGCCCAGGGCCTAAGATCACAAACCTAAACCTTGTAATCATCATCTTTTTCTCGAGCTCAAAATCATAACCCTTCTAATCTCACTCTAAAGGTTTAATACAAGGTTTAGACACACTTCCAGGTATTTTAGAAATTAACAGACAAAGTTGGATGGAACTAGAGCAGATTGACCTCATGGAGATAGAACAGGGAACCTTAAAGGGTGTGTTTGACCTTTTAGCTTTTTTCAACTGTCGAAAACATTCGATATTATCTCACAAGGAATATTTTTACTTGACTTCACCATAAAACAAAACAAAACAAAACAAATCAGATAAAAAAAAAAAACTTTCAAAAAACATAGAACATGATGCTTTGTGATAGGAATGCTGTTTATTTTAATTTAGGAAACATCAAGCACTGGCCTTTGGAAAGAGAAGCCTTTTATCCGTTTGGCAATCTGGGCAGGCAAGGAGCAAAATTGTTCATACAGATGACTAAAAGCAGTGCTGACATAAATTACAACAAAAAGGGGATTGTGTCGAGCGGCTTTTCCTATTCCTCAGCAAATTGCAAGGGTTTACAAAAACAAGAGCTAAAATCCACCGCTATATCTACATATAATCCACGTCCAAAACTGAAGGTGTTAAGCCTTTTATCATCTTCCTATGATTAAATATGACTATGTACTCCTATGAACAAGAGTCGCCACACATAGCATTTGACCAAACTTCCTGAAGGTTTTTGCGTACCTCTCTTGAAGAACACAAAAATAATAGGGACATGCAATCAGCTATTAGCCACTTGTTGATTCTTCTTCACTGTCTTCGCTCTCATCGCTGCAACTCCACAACCACCAGAAATATACATTCAGAAAATAACTAGATGTATAAATAGCCAACATACACAACAATCATCAAATGCATGTATTTATAAGCAAGTATAAGCCATCCTAGGTATTACTGCATCCCTGCAACAGAAACAAAAAAAGTTCCAAGAACATGTATCATAGCATGGTTCACATAGAATGTGAATTGTGAATTATAAACATCACCAAGTCCTTCCCAATTGACTTTTGTATCCATAATTTTTAAACATATATGCTGGTATTATTTGCAAAGTTGAGATTTAAAGGATAATGTCCATCGAAGTCCAATGGCAGATACTCCCCATTGAGCATTTGGGTTTGGCTGCTATCCGATCATTTTATTCCAGGTCCCATAGTTTGTGTCATTATAATTTCTTCATCAGAATTCATTCTCTTTATGTGCTTCAGAACAAAATCTGTTTTTGTTTCCTTATAGAGCTATATTCAATCAGATACATCATATACGAATGTCATTTCATGGATACAAACATGAAAAGCATAATTCTGTGTCATACATACATGCAAGCAATATTTACAAGTAAAGAGCGGAAGGTATTCATAAATATACCAGTGGACAGAATATGATGGTTTATAGCAAGGTATGACAAAGCAGAAGAAATTGAAGTTTTTTTTTATCCTTCTAAATTATAGCCAGCACAAATATGAAGTTCAAAAGGAGCTAAATCCCAGAACAAAACTAAATGTTCAACCAGATTACCTATATTCAGGGAACTTTGAAAGTCGCCTAGCATCCAAGCCTGTAATAAATTTTTGAGCTGCTTGAACATTGTCTGTACCTGAAAAAATAAATCCAAAGCATTAAGTAAGGAAACCTCTTAGTTTTCCTGATTCACATTAAACAATGCAAAAGAATTAGAAGACCAAAAACCAGTCATTGAAAGATGAAAGATAGAAGGATCAATTTTAATCTCACTTGACAATTAAAAGACAGATAATCAACAGAAAACTGATATTGAATCAATATATAAAAGAAATACCTTTTGTCATCTGGAAGGCATGCACAGCACATCTTTCCGCGGCTAGCCTCACCGGAGTACTACTGTCCTTCAAACATTCAGCAAGTGCAGGACCAATAATGGAAACATGGACTGTAATTGATGGAGGACTTGCCTGAAAAATAAACGCCTCATTAAAGTTCCTGAAATTGTTCATGAATTCCTTATTAGAGTAGAAACACATGAGGGCATACTTTTGCAACAGCTTTTAAAGCAGATAAACCTCTCCTTCTGACTTCACTGGAGTCATCATGCAAAGCAGACACTATTGTCGAAATGATATCAACATATGCAGTGGCTTCAGATGGATCGCTCTGAATCTGATGAAGTATAAGCCTTCCTAATGCCTTTGTTGAAGTTTCACGAAGAGGAAACTAATTTGCAGAAGAGCATATTCAGTAACTGGTACAATACAACGCATAAAATTACAACTATTGGAACTGCAATACCTTCTCATCTTTCAGGGCATCTTTAAGGCTGCGCATGATAGATGGAAACATTTGGGATGTAACAACAGAGGAAGGATTGTGCCTAAGCAAGGATGAGATGGTGAGTACTGAGCCGTGCCTGGACACCCAGCTAGGAGAAGATGCCAAATTTGAGAGTAGTTCAAGCAGATCATCAAGCTGAGGCTCTTCCATGTACTGCAATGTCATTTGAAACTATGAGAAAACGTAAAAGAAATTGCAAATTTTAATGGAAGAGGTCGATAGCAATAAACAAGGAAGGTCCATCAAGAGCAATGAAAGGAGCAAACAACATGGTGTTCTGCCCAGATACAACTTCAGCTTCTTACCACAGGTTTATTTAGAAAAACTATCTTGAGTCCAGAGCTCAGCCAGCATGTAGCACCGCTACTATATCCTAATTCTAGTATCTTCTTGTCGATATGAAAACTATGGCAGTAGTGATATGGTCACTTTAGAGCTAACAACTTTAAAATACCCTCTATCATATTTATCATGCAATTTTACAGCATTTTGTAATTGAAAACCAACTGCCTTTGAGTATTCTGTTTTCCATCTTTTCTACTCCTTGACTGCAGCACACTGACAGGGCCCAAACCTGAACAGCTACAATACTAGACTGCTGTGGCTTATTTTCAGAGCCCTAGGCACTGTCCCTGACAGCAAGCCTAGTAGTGTCAGGCTTGGGTGGTGTTAATGGTAATTCACTATTCAAATAAAACAAACATCAGGTCTAAGCCAGAGTTTCAAATATGTCAAGAGATTCAACACTTCTATCAGTTAAAATGAAAACATATATTTGCAAAACCAAGATACTCAGAATACCTAAACCCACCTGTGAAGTGATACCCAATATGCTGGCAGCAGATATTCGGACTTGGTCATCATCATGATGAATTAAATCCTTGAGTTGACTGAAAACACGAACTCTGACAGGATCGCTCACACTTTTCCCAGCATGCTTAAGGACACCTTTTAAAGCTGTGAGAATTGCCTCCCGAACACCAGCATCTGATGCCTGAGCAACAAAATAAAAGTGATGTCATGATCATAACAAAGATCAGTGAAGGGAAAAAAAAATTACATAATGACTACCAAACCTGCAAGCTGGACAGGAGGTCACTGACTAGAGGATCAACTCTTGAACTGAGTGCACTAAGCTTTCCAAGAGCAAAAGCAGCACTTGTACGAACAGTCCTGCATTTCACTCAAGATCTCATGAGCAGGAAATAGGAACTCACAAACCATAAATAAGCCAAAGTAAGAAGAAATGCATAAAGGATACATATATATATGAAAGGAAAAAAATTTCCAATAGACCCACAAATATTTAGTGAAACAATTCAACAATAGTTTGACAAATGAGCTTTCAATGTACAAACAAACCTTGTACTATCTTGTAAGCACTTGATAAATGTTGTTTGAAGCTGAGGAAGAAAAGGCCTCAGGGACATCCCACCCTTCCGTATTAAGATGCTCAATGTAGACAAGATGGCACTCTTCACCTGCCAAGGAAACCGGTCGCCTATGATCCGGATAAGAGGCCTGTAATTATAAAACAAATACATCATTATAGTAGGTACACACCTAGGAAACTTCAGCTAATGGGAAAATAATCTTTTTATTAACAAGAGAACTATTAAAAACTATTAAAATCAAGGCATCAAAAAGCAATAAGCACCCCAAGCACTTAGGAACGTTAAAAAAGGGAGTAAAAAGGAAATTCAAAATTTATGTGGTCATTATGAGCTCTTACCACAAGCATACAGTTTAATGAAGACCATTAAACTAACAGCACCTACAGATAAATGGTACACATAATCTGAAATATTTACAAGGTGAGCTCAAAAAGATTGAAGACATGCCATATATTCAATACCCATTTCTTTGTACAGACCATTATTTTAGGGGCACATTCTTGTGTTTCTAAAAGAATAAATTGATTGCGTGAAACTAGCAAAAATGTGATTTTACAGTTAAATTATCCTTGCTGAGAAAAAAAAATCAGGAATTTCCCATTCATGAAAAAGAAATAAAAAAATAATCCAAATCCGGAGTTGTTAAAAATCGTTAGGAGCAGCAATCCAATGACAAGATGTGTTGATGTTACATATCACTCAACCCTACACACATAATCAGTCGATTTATAGAAGCCACAAAAGTATAATTCACAAAAGCAAGATTTCCCAAAGACGGATGACACATTGTTAACCACCACAGTACTTTATGGTACATTAATTCTAGAAGTCAAAACTTATACTAACATTTTTCAGATATATTAACATTTAGTATAAACTAGATTTCGTAAAATGTATATGGTCCATACCCAGTGATTGGAATGACAAAATCCTTCAATGCTTTTTCACTAGTCACTTCAATAAGCTCCCCAAGACCCAGTGCTGCCTGCTCTCTTAATTCAGCAGAGCCACTTGTCAGACCCTAAAATGTCATAAGATATCAGAGAATCACCAGAAATGAGACAAGAGGCACAAATAACTATGATCAATACTTTTTCTAACCCAGTAGTCAACTAGACAACCGAATGTATATAACTGACAGGATCACAAGACACACACACACATGTATATATATAACAGGATAAAAACAACTTCATGAAAGCAGGAAAACTGACACTAGTAATAAACCACCCAATGGAAGAATTGAGGCAGTAACAATACACTTCCGAAACCATATCATTAATTGCTAGTAAATCAGCAAGCATTGCAGACACATAGCATCTACTTGGCTGGTTGAGGAAATAAAAGGCCGTCCCAAGCTCACAACAAGAAATTTTTACCATGACCAATTTAACTACAGATAAACAGAGTGCATGGGAATAAAGAAAAGTGGGAATCTCAAATCATGTTTTCTAATCTTTCTTGAAGATTTCTCAAAAATAAAAGTGAATTGTAGAATTTAACAAACCAAAACTAAAATACATGCTGCATACAAGGATGATGTCAAACAAAAAGAAAAAAGAAAAAAAAAAGGAAAATAACAATATTCTGACAACTAAGAATAACAAAAGAAAAGCATGAGAAGGACAACGTTATGACAGTAAGAATATAAGCATCCTTACTTGAAGAAATATCGGAAGCAATGGCTGAAGAGCTTTTGGGAGACAGAAACCTGGAATGACAACTGGTCCTCCCTGCAAAAATATTGAAATGGACATAAATACCCAGATGAGTCATCCTTCCACAAATCAGACAAAAAAGTTAAAAGTTTCTGTGCATTCTGTTAACAGTATCATAATGCATACCCAATTGTCTACACTGCAGAATAGTGATCACTAACCTTCTTTTTCCTTCGCTCTTTATCTCTGGATGTGGACACAGCATCACGTACTAATTTTATATATGAAGGAAGCACCTCCTTAGGAACAGAACCAATAACCCTTGATAAAGCTTCCCAAGCAACCTATTGAAAAGAACATTAGATACAATTTATGGAAGAGTAAAGAAGACTGAATTATGCATTTGATAGATACCTCAACAGTTGATGAATCTGAATCACTAAGCAAAATGATCAGAGTAGATATCATATTTGGTGCTTCATCTACCAAATATAACTTGCTGTATTTGAAGAAAAATCCTATCAGGTATGATGAACTTCTTCTGATCGAAGCCTGACACCATAAATATACAGAACCAAAATTAGTGATAAATACATACATGTTTGTGTGTGTGTGAGAGAGAGAGAGAGCATGGAAGGGCAAGGATAACTGGGCTACTTACCAGAGTATCCCCAACACCTTTTAGAAGTTCTGCTATCAGATACTCAACGCCTTCCTCATCTATGACCAAGGCCACTGTTTCTGCAGCCTTCTTAGCCAAAGTTTGAACATCCTACAAACTCCAGTCATTAGATAATCTAGTAGAATAAACAGCATTTTGAAGATGTATTTTAAATGAAGGTGATATACACTAATGTCAAAAGAAGATTGAAATTTAGAGTTAGGCAAACAAGAGTTGAAATTTAATATCGCTTCTTCAAACTAGTTGCATACCTTGTCCTCAGCACCCATTGCAGAAAGTAAGGCAGGAAGAATAGTACCAAGGTGAAAGTTAAGACCAGGTCCTGCAACCTCAGCTAAGGCTCCCAGTGCATGTGCATTGAAGGCACTGGATACATATTCAAAGTCTTAGAAAAAGAGCAATCATAATGCGTGTTTGTGTGCATGTTTTCAAAAATTATAGCAACTCAAGGAAGCTACACATACGAAAGGGGAAGATGGACCAGCTTGGGCAAAATATGAGGCAGTACAGCTGTAGTCCTGACACTGAAATTCACAACAACAGAAATTAACCACATTTTACAGTAGAAAAATATACACAAAAAGACTTGACTCTCAATACACAAGCTGCACAAGGCGTTTACCTTAAGATTTGTTTGAGACCATCAAGCGCCGTATCAGAGGTCTCATCATCCTCCAGAGCATGCAGCAGTGTTGGAACAATTTCATCAATTGCTTGCATTCCAGCACTCTGAATAAAGAGACAATTTAAGAGCCTCATAAATTAATATCTAAACAAGAACTTTAAACAAAACCCAGAAGATAGAAATGATGTACCTTGTACAGAGTGCTGAATGCTAAGCCTGCAGACTCACGCACCTCAGGCATGCTGTTAACATATGTTAACATCAAAATTTATCATACATTCGAGAGATTTAGAAAATTACTAGTAGAAATACTGAACTAACCTATCACAAAGGGCAGTCCGGATTGTAGGGATGAGTTCATCCATAAAACTCAATAATTGACTCTTCACAGCACTTGCCATCACTTCACTCAGACCAATGCATACACCCTGTAATTCCAAGCCATATGAGAATTACATGACAAATAACCAAAAAGTAACCTTTGTAATTTCCTTATGATTGATCAATTCTTCTATTTTTCTTGTGACCAAAATCCTTGAATAATGTTTTCTATCAACTTTGACAAAAGAAAAAAAAAAGAAAAAAATTCCTTGATTAATGCCTGCATATCATATTGAGAGATGAGGAGATGGGGTAGACCAAATGGTGATTTCAGTCCATGCATGGTTTACATGCATATGGTTAATGGATTGAAACTTGATGATCAAGATCCCTCTGCAAGTTAGAGGCACAAGAAGCCTTGTATCTGCCTGTTGGGTTTAGTTTATTATAAAGTATTGATGGGGAGGGGAGTTTCAAGAGAGAAAGGGGACAAACTACTGCAGCTACAGATAGAAATTTTACTTGTCTTCTGCTAGCATTAGGATCCTTTAGCCCCTGGGATAGGATTGGGATGATCAAAGGAAGTACTCTTTCACCAAGCTTTCGAACAAGTTCACCCAATGCTCGTGCAGCAACCTACATTAAAAATAAAAATAAAAACGGTTTTTTTACCAAATAAATACTGAAAAAAAAGGAATCAGGAAACTACAATCTGAAAATAAAAGAAGCACAGACCTGCCGCCTTTCAGAAGACGACGATGCCAGAGAAGATATTAAAGTACTCATTAAAACTGGCATTATTTCCTTAAGAGTCTTAGGAGTATTGGCCACTATTGTTTTCCATACATGTAAGGCAGCCTGAAAAGAGGGACAGGAACATTCAGTTTACATATATGCATAAAACACATATAAAAAGCAAATGACATGCAAGAGAGAAAGAGAGATGAAAATGTGCCACTACCTGACGCACAGATAAACTGACATCAGTCCGGACCATGTATAATGCAGCAAGAATTTCATTACGCTTATCTCTTCCTAAAACCTCAATAATAGCACGTCCATGTGCTTCAGTACTAGAACCTTCATCATCACTACCCCCCTCAAGTAAAGCTTTTCCAGAAGTCCCAGCTACCTGGACATGGAAAAAAGGCAATCTCAGAAGGCTAACAAAAGGAACTTGCAAAATGGAGAACTGGAAAGAGGTGAAGTAGTATGAACCTTAAACAAGAGATCTCCTAACAATTCCACTGAGCTTTGCCGGATGCGCCAATTATCATTGAAAATACCATCTTCAACAGCAGGAAGGAGAAGAGGCAAGGACCTAAGGATGAAAAGGAACATAATAAAATAAAATAGCACACATCCAACAAAGATTACAGATCACACAAATATGCAAAATATTCTTAAGACATAGACAGCTATCACAGACTGCATGTAACTTTCATGAAATCAGAATAATTTCAAGTTTATTGGAAATAAAATTTAAATTTCCCAAGAAATGGCAACATGTTTTCGCCCCAGTCAGAAATTCTGAAGTGATTTTATGGCAGGAACTTCAAGAAATTTCAGTTCCAAACATGTAGGAACAAAAGTAAATTTCAATCCAGCGCCAAGAAAATACAAAGAAACATGGCAAGACTATGAATGCATACGTTGTTGCATAGTGCTCCACCAGGACATGGCCAGCACCCAATGCTGCATCACGAACAGATTCATTCTCATCCGCAAGACCTGTACGAGTAAACCAGCCACTTTATTATAAGCTGGGTTGTTCCACTACTACCGGTAATGGAAAAAAAATCCACAAGGAACATTTATATTTAAAAAAGGAATTGAACAATCTAAGCGACCAAAACTACAAATATCCTTCAAAATTACCGAACCTACCATCTAAAATTGCAGGCAACACCTGCTGCAAATAATTCTGGAATTGAACACCTAAGGATCTTGGCAGATACTGCAAATAAATTAGCATAAAAAGGACACAATCAGAGAAGGGCCATAAGCAAAATCCAAAGTGGTTTGGGAAAAAAAAAACTTTATTGGACACATTTTTTTATGAGAATATTAGCTGACGCAAATTAGTTCACCTTGAAAAGAGTTAAATATCCATCACGCACAGATGCCTTTTGATGAGAACAGTTTCGGATAATATCAGGCAGCACATGTTCAAAGTATCCTGTGCCAAGTGCAGATAGAACCTGGAGATAGATAAACAAAAGCCCCTAACTTAAGTATACCCGATTAAAATAAGTCTGCAAATTCCGAAAACTAGCGTTTTCTTCAGGAAGTATCACTTCATAATCATAACAAGTATTCATTTTCAGATTAATTGCCTTCGTCTAAACACAATAGACGTAATAGCTGGGCTATTGTCATATTAATTGCAGAAGACATGAAGAAACCTTATGTATATAATGAGCTGCTTAATTAAGTAAAAAAGTGGTTCAGTAGTCAACTAGAAAGTTAGAGTAACCAATAATACCTCACTCAAGCCTTGAGCAGCTCCAGAACGCTCAACATTACTATTATCAGTTTTAAGAGAGTCAAACAGCCAAGGAACAAGATCAGGGAAGTTTTCCTCGCCCATTCCTCTTATAAGAGATCCAATGGCCCTTGCTGCCACAGACCGAACTTCTGGAATTGGATCCACAAGAACCTGT
The DNA here is from genome assembly GCF_951802175.1 of Populus nigra. Lineage (NCBI taxonomy): Eukaryota > Viridiplantae > Streptophyta > Magnoliopsida > Malpighiales > Salicaceae > Populus > Populus nigra. The sequence goes on along the minus strand of NC_084862.1, from coordinate 12,718,316 downwards.
TCTTATTCAAAATCAAAACTTAATCATAGAGGACAAACGGTATACAAAATATGTACGTAACTCCAGTGATAACAGTACCTTTTTAACTTCAGGAAGAAGCAACCCTATGTAAGGAATCATATCCTTCGGTTCTGTAACCAATGAACACATGTTTCCAACTATTTGTGCAGCTTTCTTTTTAGTTTCAGCACTCCTCTCCCTAAGACCCCTATGAACTATAGGTACCAATAGTGCAAGTGATGGGGCATCAATTGAATTAATGAAAGTTGTCTGCAAGAAACCAAAAGGCATTTAGTGACATGAAACAGATTAAAATAAAACTGATAAACTAAACAAATGTTCATCCATAAACCTTACCTGGAGGAGAATATCAAGAGAATATTTTGTATACTCATTGGGGTCTGTTAGGCCCATGAGAAGCGTAGGGACAAGAGAAGATATTTCTGGATTCTTTATCACACTCCCGACCTGGGATGACATTATGGACAGTTAGTCATGAACCACTACACATGAAGAGCACATTGTGAACAATAAATCACAAAATATATATATATATATAACCTGCTGGAGTGCCATTTGTCCTGCTGACTGGACTTTGGGATGCGTATCAGTTAAAACCTAAATTTGAATAAAAAATTCCAAGGTCAAGAATTTTTGTTTATTTAAAGAAGGCTAAGCAACAAGGCTTGTGTATGCAATTATAAACCTCCGTCAATTTGGGCACGATAGTAGGAAGGCATTGAGACAATTGTTGAGGAGCACAGTATGCCATAGCACCAAGTAGTTGTACACTGCTTTGCTTTGTCCGCCAGGCTTTATCCTCAAGACCCTGAGTTTAAAAATTTACAGGTAACAATTTGATCAGTTAAGCACTCTGAAAGCAGTGCAACATAATCCAAATAGTAAGACACAGCAGGACAAAATAAACAAAAGGAGAAAAAATAATAGTAGTACAAAACACTATGTCAACAACACAAATAACAATACTAATAAAGAATCATCCTCACTGTGACATTCATTGCTATCTTTAGAAAAAAATCAAAGACATTAAAACAAGGCACAAGCACAATAATGGCAAGCAACATAGTTCACTTTCACCTCTGCGTGTCAATATCTGCTGTATTTATCTTAGTCAACTAGCTAGTATAAAAAGCTATTTGATTCAATTCAGAACACAACTAACAGATCATAAATGTCCACCATCCAGGGAAATAAAAGAATTTTATTATCCAACTTAATTATCCGTACTGATCAAGCATAAGGGTGCAGTATAATGAGACCTAACTAAAATCATTACATGATTACTAGAGTTAAATTATCAATTTTTAATACAGAAAATTTATCCCTATGACAGAATAAAAACCGAGTCTCTATCCATAGTACGGTCCCTCGAGATTTAGAAGAACTATATGACCAGTTCAATTATTATATCTTATCAAACAAATGTGCTGAATATGTAATGATTAAATCCACAAAAGGCACCTTTAGAATCGATGGAAGCACAAGCTTCACCCCCTGTGCACTAAGTTGAGACATCATTGAACGAGCAGCACATTCAGCAGCTTCACGAACTGCTACAACTTGGTCAGAGAAAGAAACCAAGAGTAACGGCAACATTTGAATCACATACCTGGATAAAAACAGGAAAAATAGATGCATTAATCATACAAAGAAATCTGCACAGACAACATTGCAGTCTTTAGGCTACAATTATTTATACATACGGTTCAAACAGTTTTCCAAGTGTTTCACAAAAGCACTCAAAAGCTAGTTGAGCTCCTTCACGATGTTTTGCTGAACTCCTGTAGTTTGAAAGAAACACAAGCTCGTCAAAGACCAAAATTAAAAAATACAAAGGTGAATAACTACAGTAAGAAGCGCTATTTGGCTTTGGCTTTGGCTTTGGCTTTGGCAGACAGGGATCCCCTCCACCCACACTATGACAACTAAATGAACAAGAACCCTTTTGGAAAACAATTTTATTCTTGACAACCAATCACTGTTCATGTCCACAAACAATAAAAGAAGGATCAGAAAATTTTTAACTTGAGAGGAACTACTACTATTGCCAAATATGATTAAAGAAAATGACCAGAATCAGAGGAATATACCATTTTAATAAAACTAAAACCAACCAGAGTGTGAATATACCTATCTGCAAGACTTTCCCTTATTGCAGCAGTAATTCCATACTTCTTCAAGCAAGATATTCCATATCCCTTGACCACTCCAGCAAGTCCAAAAGCTGCTCCTCGGCGTTCCCCATATTTGTCACTATTCATAAGTTGATCCAATAACCTAGAAACAAGAGCAGGTGCATCATCCTGATGCAAGAAAAAGAGATGTTAGGACAGCTTGTAAACCCAGACATAACAACATGAAACTTCAGAAATATACTGCCTCTAGTTCATTTTTTTCGATTTGGAGATGGAAGAATTAGAAAGGACACGAGCATCAATATATTACAATAACTAAATGCATCATTATGAGACTTAGATTTTAATTTTAGGCAAAAATTGCTTCATACTTTCTTTGACTGCATTAGTGGAGATAAGCAAAACGAAACTGCCCGCTGAACAGCCTCTGATGGAGTATTCAAAACATCCAACAACTTCTCCACCACTGCATGGACTTTGGGATCATCCTGCAAGAAAATACAGATGTTAAAACCAAACAAGAAAAAAAGCTTGATGAATTTGCTATGAAAGGAACACTGGCACATAAAATCAGACCTTAGCCAAGTGTTTTGCCAAGGCTCCAGTAAAAATAACAACACCCTCACGAACCAAATCATATTTTTCCTCATCTGATGCCTAAGCACAAGAAATTATATGAGAGGGACAAATATAAAAAAAAGGTTAAATAATCTTTAATCATTACAGCAGAGTCTATCCATCTATAGAATTCATGAAGTATGGAAACATAATAAAAAAGGTCAAACATGTTATGATTTAAATGAAGACTGACCTTCTTGTTCAGGTAGTTCTCAAAGATTGGAAACAACAAGGAAACATTGTCTCTTCCATGCTTATCAATAATTATGATGCCAGCATTGATCATTCTTCCTCGAACATCTGCATTAAGGTCACCCTACAACATAAAAGGGTTAAAAAAAAACAGAGACACTGATTTATTCAGACCAATTTATAGCTAAGATGACAAGCACTTCAAGGCATACAAGATCGTCCATACCAAACAACATGATGATTCTCCTTGATATGAGGTAAAAATGCAATAGAAGAGTCCAAAAATACGCTTTAAGAAAACATAATATAGCTTTCTTCTAATTAATGAATAGATAGATAATGGAAATCTTAATCTACTAAGAAACATAGCAGATCAATACTCCATTGGTAACATGCTGTGTTTTCTGGGTTAGACAATAACTGCAAAGAAAAGCTCTTTAAGCATCAGTGTAATATTAAGTAGTACTTTGATTAAATGACTGTAGCTACCTAGTCTCCAAAAATGGATGTGATAATTTGGGGAAGTAATTATTTCTTAACAATGAGCCAACTTAATTCAATCAAAATTGAAAAGCAAATCTTACCAATGCTCGTGATATGAGGAATGTCATAACAACAGGGAGGTCTTTTGTTCTTAGAACATCAGCAGCAGAATGTAAAGCCAGTGCTATTCCTTGTCTGCCCAGCCAACCAGCATCAACAGTATCCTCACCAAAACCAGCATCCCGGATATATAAAGAAAATAAAGTAGAAAGAGATTCCTGAGGAGATCAATAAAAAAAAATTAGAAAACAGCACACAGAAGAAGAATCATAATTTTGTCACACTAACCTGTATAGTATCTGGATTTTCATCCAAAGCAGCAGCTAATGCCTCTGCAGCAGCCAACCGCACATTGTAATCAATATGAGAAAGTGCTTTGAAAAGTCCAGAATAATTGGTCCCAAAGTCATGTCCATAGCGATCCCAAATATCCTCTGCAGCTTCAGCAACTAACTGTAAACATGGAGTAAAAACAAAGTGAGTGAGTTCAAATTAATAACAAAAACAAGTGACTAAATGAAATAATTAACCAATGAAAACCAGTGAAATTTAAAAATAACAGTATAAGTGAAATAAGTGAAATTTGACCAACTAACCAATGACTTAAAAACAACAAGGTAAAATAAGTGAAATTTAAGATGGAAGAATGTTACAAGATCAAGTTCAGAACCGTGTAATCTATATAATTGTAAACATGAAGAACAGTATCTTTTGGAGGATACATTGCGAACACAAATTAGTATGAGAACATATTGCCATAACAAGGTGTGCACTCATCAACACAACAAGTCCCGTGCCATGGACAACTATTTCTTAGGCCCAAAGGGACCAAGAGATACCCCATGCATGAAAATATAAAAAATAAAAAGGAAACCAATAGAAATTTTGAAACCAACAGAAAGTTTTAACTGCTCACAACCATACAAATCAGAGACGTAACAAAAGTGGTTGAACCCGCCCTGATTCCGTATAAACTTTAATCAAACCTGCTAGGATCAAATCCACCATTTATATGATGGCAGTTAAAAGAAAATCACCAGATGACCAAAGAACTACTTGTTACTTCACCAACACCAACTAGAGCACGAAAGTTAGCTGTTTGCATTTATTGTGCGTTTCCAGATCCACTACTTGACTGGACCATAAATGGTTAATAGCCCAATTCACAGAACTTCCAGGTGATGTTCAAGCAATAAAACAAATCATTGATGACAATAACTTAACTCAAATGTCTCAGAATACTTCTAAAATGAGCAATCATTATATGACAAGTGAAGATCTTTCTAGTGCATTCAAATGCAGAGTCACAACTGAAGTCACAACATTAAGCTGCTCAATCATTCAAGGTCTTAAATAAATGTTTTGATGGCTGTTACACATTCCCTTGTATGATAAACTTTACCATATGCATATGAAATTTAGCTAAGAAGGTTACAGCATTTAAGTTACTCGAGAAGCAGCGAATAACAGACACAGATCAAACTAACAAAACTGGGAAAGGACCATGGACACATAAAAATGCATTTAGCCTCTGGTAAATTTACCAGGAAATATAAAGTATGACTGGCATTGAACATGATAGGCAAATTAAGGGTAAGGATAGAAGTAACCTAAAAATATACAGGAGATCCTTGAATCCCGAAGGAGAGTTGAGATATCTAAAGCTGACTAGGCAATACTAAATTGCAACATTCTCAATGATAGTTCTCCTTCGACAAGCAATTATCCAATATAAAATTACGATGCTTTATATAGGGGCAAAACGACCATATCTAAATAGGAAATAGAATCCTAACTAAGAATAATACATGTTGAATAAAAAACTAAGAAACACCCAAAGCTCTTAAATAGACAGAATTATAAATTGATGATGATGGCAGAAAATATGAATTCGGAAAGCACAAAAAGAGTGATACAGGGAATTTAGTAGTGGATGCCTCACAGCACGCAGTACATTTTAAGCAATAAAATATCAAGCCACGAGAATCTTCGAAGTGGAGGAACAAGTTTGATGCACTTGCAAAAACAACAAAAAAAAAATGCAAGGTTGACATTTATAATTACACATCAAGGGGAAGAAAATATAGGTGAACAATCAATAGAACAGGTGATAGAAATAAGCTAAAGAAACTATCCACTAGACTATTTCCTGTTAAACAACGAAAAGTTCATTACCAAATTCAATTACATCAAAGAAAACCACAACTGGCAAACCAAACCTTTTCTGGATCATGTAGAGCAATCCAAAGACTAGTTGCAACCTCAACATTCTCGGGGACAGATCGGCTGGCAACTGCTGGAATACATTTTATGGCATTTAAGCAGGCCATTCTTACATGAACATCTTTTGCATACACTCCATACAGTGCCTGTAACCATAAATATTTGAAAATAAAATCATGGAAGGTTAAACAGAGTTGCATGAACGATGAAACCAAAGTTAAAATGTATCATCATACAGGTGCAACTTCCTCTGGTTGTAAACCGAGGCACAATTCATTTAATGCTGGTCCAATGGAGCCCTGATAGGCAGGAACAACACCTAGAACATGATAAAGAGCCTGCAACACAAAGAGTGAATTATATTGCATGCAAAAAGAAAACAGACAGAGAAATCTGAAAAATCATATATATCACACTGGTTAATCAAAAACAAAAGTTTAGATATCTAACTGATAGCATTCGAAGTCTAGGAAGGGGTAACAGTGGATCCATGTGCAAATAGAGAATACGAAGCACATCATCATGAAGTCCAGTCTTCTTGGGTGATAATAGAATGTGCTCCATTATCTGACAACAATGACATCACATATAGATTAACAAGAAGTTGCAATGAAATTAGTTATACATGATAGGGAGGAAAACTTACAGGAAATACAAAAGTAAAAGAATCTACAGGAAGAGGTCCAGGTTTACAAGACACAGATAAGCCATTAATTATTCTCTCAAAAAGACCCAAAGAAGGACTCTCATTGGCTTCCCCGTCACCAGCTATTGGAATAAGATCCAAGAAAACACTGACATCCTTGGTCACAATAAGGCGTAGAGCAGTAGCAATGTCAAGAGCCCAATGACAAAGAGGTGCGGCTGTACATCTTGATAGCTTCACCAAGGTCTCATAGGCCACGTCACTCACTATAGGTGACTGTAGCAAAGGGTCAACAAACTTAATCTGATAAAATGCACAAAAGAAGAGGATTAGGACCACATAGAGGAGCTTCAAGTATAAGAAGAATAAAAACCCTTAATGATACAAGCACTGAAACATACTTTAAATCACCAGATCTAAGAGAGAGAATCAGAACTCATATGAGAAATAGATTAGGACCACAATGGAAGAAATTCTCTAACATGAAAAATATTGTTTCCGAACAACCATCATAAAATTAAAATAGCTAGTGGGCTCTTAAAATGAACAATAGCAAGCATTGACATATCGTTCTTTCCCATCTCCTAGCATGCAGATGTTCATACAATAAAAGTGATCAAAGCTAATTGCTGAGGAATTGGGGATCAGAAAAGGAAAGGCAGTTGAAGTTTAGTTTCACAGTGACCATTTAAGAGAACTGTAGACTAATAACAACATAATGCTTGTGAGAAGTAGAAGAAGAACAGAGTAAGAAGTAGAAGAACAGTCACATTCTGACATAATGCTTGTGAGATATCACCTGTTTGTCTATACATCAACAAAAGTAACACACAAAGAAAAGCAGGTTGCATGACACGAACCAGGGAAGGTAGTTGACTGTGTGCAAATACAGGGTTAGAGATGGCCATTTCCCCAAGAGCTCTCAGCATCAACGAAAGGTTGTCCTGTATACCTCTAACCTTATCTCGTACAGCTGCCTCCTCCTTCAGCAATAATTCACGAGCCTCTTCTTTTGCTGTCTTTCCTTTATCTACAAAAACCAGAGACAATGAAACAAAAGCATGTTAAGCAGGAAATAATTTTAATCAATACCAGTATCAATTAATTTACCAAGTGCAAAATAACATGCCAGCTTTCTTCGTCGACTTCCCAATATCCTTTTTACCCATACCAGCAGCTTCTCTACCAGTTGGTTCTCTCTTCACAAACTGATTAGAATTGACATCATCCTGGGAAGAGAGACACAGTTGCAAATGAAAATAACATCAAGTGGCAGTAGGAGCAAAAAAAGTAAAGGAATAAATGAAAAGGAATAATAACTACCGTGTCATTGTGGTCCTCATACATCCGAAAACGGCCCTTCGCCTGTCTTGTGTTCTTAGAAGCAACAGATTCTGCAACATAAACGCCTTGCTCACTAGAAAGCATTCCTTCAGGGGTATGAAAAATCTGAGAAAAAATTTACAAATAAGTAATACAAAACACTAGGTCAAAAACACAGAAAACAAAAGAAATTCTGTGACTAAGGCTAGCAGATTATAGAAGGCCATCGTAGCAACAAGAAACATTTATCCTTGCATAAATACAATGAACCAGAGGGAAAATATATGGGAAAAAGAATTGATAGTACAAAAGTGGAATTAATATGCTCCTGCCACCTAGGCTAGGGCCATATTTTCATTGCCAAAAGTCCTAAAAAAAATAATAATAATAATAATCACTGGAATTTCTGAATACACAGATTCAGTAGTGGCTGCAAGAAAATATCAGCTTAATAATATATATTTTCACATTAACAAAGGTCAAAGCCCAAGAAGCTCAATCAACCAAATGACACATGGTCGCCACACCTGTCATTTGTGTCTACAATCCTGTGCTGGTCCAGAAACAAGAAATGGAAAAGGCCTAAGACATGCTCTGGTCCCGGCCAATGCACACCCAGCAGTGAGCTAAAATGTTATCCTAGTGCACAACGTCAAACAGATCTAACAACCATACAGAAAGAGCCACTATGACAACATATCCCTCCCAAGATTGGAAAGCGGAACCTGACTCTGGAAAAGACAAAATGACAACATATCCCTTCCAAGATTGAAAAGTTTATCTCTCATTTCAAACATGTATAGTCTACAAGCAACAAACTTGGGAATAACATTGCTATAAGAAAGTGACTGGTACTATATTTGGCAAATCCAGTATTGAGCAATTAAGTGTGTTTAAGAATAGTACCCGAATATCACTCTCTGAAAGCATATCATGTGCATAACGGTCTGGAAGATTTTTCAATTGCTGGCAAGGAGAACAAGAAAATTATGGTCAGCAGTCAGCAAATATGGCCAATTGGCCATAATTCATCAAGATTTCATTTAAAACAGCACAGTGGATATATAAGTAACAACCTTTTCAAATGCCAAATACATATCTCTTGGTGTTATGGACATCAAAGTTGATAGAGAATATATTGCTGCTTCCTGTTCTAGCGGATTCAAACTTGCCAATCCCATTGGTCCTAGTAGACCCTGACAAAACAAACTACAACAGGTTAGTGACTGAAACAATGTATGAACATGTACTCTTGGCAACATTGCAGCTTGCAAACAACAAAAATGCTAAAACTGCAATTGATTGGAATAAAACCTAAATCTAGAGAAGAGAATGCTATAAATCAGCAATTAATTCACACAACAAGATCAATCCATACTGCAAAACCAATTCCAGTTGTAACCATGCTCATGATAATACATTAAATCCCCCCTACCCCCGATAAAAAAACCCTTTGGTTGCTGATTTGGAACCACCATCGACACACCAAATAGAAAATTAAAGAATTTCAATGATGAATAGAGATAGCAAATTATAAAGATTGAAATTTAATTTTTCAATTTACAGTACTCTTGACTACGGATACTGACTATATATACTGACAATAGCACAAGTCAAATGTATAAACCATTGGCATTTCAAATTGACTCCTTCCAAAGTTATCGATAAAATCTCATACTTCTGACTATAGGCCTGAGATTGAGAGCCACAGAAATAACTCAACATATATTCATTCTGGAAAGTGCATAAAAGATGTAAACTACCTACTTAACATTTTCTTCTCAATTTCAAAAAACAATTTGAAGATTATATGATGGAAAAGAACCTCAACAGAAAGATATTCAAATATAGAGATCATTAATATTTTGATTACATAAGTAGATCTACCAAAGAGGCAATAAGTAATAGTAAAGACAACTACACAGCAACATCCATAACTCAAAGTTTTACAACATCCTTTCTGCAAATTTAGGAGGAGGGCAGGCAGGAGAGGTAAACAAGGCAGACATAGCATAAGAATAAGATGGTGCTAACAAAATATGCTACTAATATTTCCTATCTTCTCCAATTATGAAACAGGATAATTGCTCTGTTAATAAAACTAATTTACAACTTTCTCAATCAAGTCCATGGACTTTTTTTTTCATTTGAGTACACCAATCTTTTCAGAACCTCCAATCAAGTACCTCCATCTACTTTCTGTCAACTGCTTAGTTATTTGATGATAGGTCCTGTGGCCTTGAACTGTTGTTGGTACACAAACTTTCACCTTGTCTCAATTGAGTATATAGACTTTAATCTTTCTTATTTTGATACACCAACTTTTTTTATAATGACAATTAATTACTTTTGCCAATTTTTCATTTTCTAATGTGGTTTTTTTTAGTACAAGTACCCTCCATGCTGATATTGTATTTAATGACAAAAAAATGTTTTAAATTAAATAAATCCTTTTAATTAAAGATAAGCTATCTAAGTTCTACACTGAGGATAAAAAGTATTTTATGATTAATCAAAACTAATAAATAAATTATTAGTACAATTCAAATATTTATTATTTTAATAAGAGAAATGGAAAATCATATGATTGAAAAATAAATAGGAAAAAACAATGGATTATTGTAAAAGTACCCAATTGGAACAATCGAAAAGGTCAGTATACCAAAATGAAACCTAATATAGTTCATGTACTTGATTGAAAAAATTGCAAGTTGGTGGACCAACATTGCAATTTTCCTTTACTAAAAGTCAAAGGACACATAAGCAGAAAACATAGCAATTAACAGAAGTTCGTTGGGAGTACATGATTGGAAGTTTTAAAAAAGTTGGTGTACTTCTTCGGAAAAAAAAAAACTAAAGGCCATGTACTCAATGTACAAAAAGTGTAGAATTGGTGTACTAATAATGTAAGTGTCACTTTATGAAACTAACCCATATAATGTCTGCAATTGGAAGGGCACACTATTTACATATATTTTACTAGCAAATCAAATAAGTTTCATAAAAAAATCAAGCTCAGTTTTAATACCCTGATAAATTCACCATGAAAGTAATGGAGACTAATCCATTATATATATGCAGTCAAGTTTTGTTGTTCAGGCACTAGAAACACTAAAAGAAGCTAGTGAAAATGTAAACTCTACTCAAAATTGCCATTGGTTAATGTTTCCATAAAACAAGGAGAATTAAGAAGCTGAATTTTACCTTGCACAAATTCTCAACATCAGCAGAAACAATGCCAATAACATCAATCCCAAGTCTTCGCAAACACTTAAGGAGCCTCTGCAAATGGATAAGAGGACAAGGGGAGAAATGAAATTATCATAAAGATAGTTAGCATTTAGGTCCAAAGCCTGAGATAAGATATGGCCACGTTGGCTGTCATCCATTAGTCTAATAACTTATATCCTTGTTAGAAAAATCATTAACCTCTCATGCTTATCCAGAGCATTTTCCACTTAAGATATGGCATGCCTTAAGCCATCTTATTGTTACTTAATTAGTTCATGCTATCTCAGCAAAACACAATTCTGAATGGCTTAGAACTAAACTAACACATGCTTTATCTTTTCTTCGATTTTACCATCTAATTGATTTTGATCACCTATGAAATAATAAGACAAAATTGAGTAAACTGGGCTTTGTAAGGAGGAACCCTTTCCTTCAGCTTGACAATTGAATCTTATTCCCCATCAATCATACAAATCAATACAGAGGAAGTGTTCAGATCAATAAATGATTCAGTATGCCACTTTTCCTCCAATGCATATTTCCAAGGATACAAAACAACTTCAAAAATTTATTATGCCTGAACAGCTTGAATATTATCTCAGCATAGGGAATTTACATCTTAAATTACATTTAGCTTTATGATAAACCATAATCATAGATATCAATGCCCTCGATAAGAAGTTTCCAGGAAAACCATTGCAATTAACTTCAAATTTAGAAAAAAGGATGATTTATAGAGAGGGAGAGAGAGCTACCTTCCAAACCACATCTCTTTTTGCAGTGCCGACCATACATGGGTGATGCGAACAGAATATGACTTGTGTAGATACACTTGGAGAAGCAGCCAGAGTTGCACATGATATTACTGCTAAAGCCTTCACTAATACCTCAACAGATGGAAGAAATGCAACTTGGGCGTCCAATGAATTATCTGAATCACTACAGACACATGTAATCAGATTCCATATGCATGGTAGGATGGGGGAACATTAATGTAAGATAACTAGAACAAGAAAAATGCATCCGAATTTGAATCACTTATAATTGTAGTGAAAAGATATCAAGTCAATTGATTGACATTCAAAGTGCATGTTTTCATTTTGTATGTGTTACCAAAAGTAAGTTGAGCAACATATGTGACAATCAGCATTTAAATAGAATAATCATAAAGGGTTCACCACACATCACAGTTATCACTCTCACTTTGGCCACCAGAAACCAAAAGGGTTAAGAAGGTTGTTCAGCTTAAGAGTTACCTTGTCCCCAAAAGAGAGAGTCTCTCTCCAACTACTGAAAGAAAATTTGTGAACTCCAGTAAAAGAAGTTCAGATAACATCGGGATAGCAGTAATTATCTTTCTGGTAGCAACATATGACATCTTTCTAACATCCCAACTTGGATGGCATAGTAAGAAGACCATCAACTGCACCCAATCAATAAGCAGTTAGTCACGTACTCTAATCAGCTTAAGGAATTTTGTGCAGCACTACAAAGCAGTACCTGGAACAGTAATTTCACTGAAAAAGCTTCCAACACCCTGCAAGAAAATAAAAGGGCCATTTAAAAAAAAATTACAAGCTATGATAGAGAATGTGGAGTGCAAATGAAGATGAACCTGCGTGAATGTTCCACTAGCAGCACCTCAAGAAGATCAACACATGCCATGCAATCCTCATTCGACAATTTTGAGGCCTGCGGGCCACCATATGTGAAATTAAAAAAAAAAACAACATGAAACATTAAGGAAAAAGGAGAGGATAAAAAACAGAGTCTGTGAAAAGTTACCAAAGAAATTGGAACAAGGGAAGGTTCATTTTGAGATATGAAAGACCATATCTTTTCCTTTGCTAGAGTCTCCTCTGAGAAACAATGAAGGAAAGAAAGGGAAAATCAACTAAAAGATAATAAAATCAGAAGCCGAAGTAACATGAATGCAGAAAGGAATACTTTATTTCTTATCAATGACAACAAGATAAAAGAATAAAACAACTGTACATGTAATACAACATGAATGGAGATAAGACTACGTAAAGCTGTCTCTTATCAATGAAAACAAGAGAAATGAATAGAATAATTGTATGAGTACTAGAAGTAGTTATGAAAACCTGCTTTGATATCTGTAGAAGCTATCTTCCCAACAACAAGCAAAGCATATACCCCATCCAATCGCTGCACTGCTTTGGTGAAACCAGTTTTTACAAGTTGAACAAGTGGTCCAAACAAAGATGATATCTGAAATGCAGCATCAATAAGTTTCATTTACGTGATGGAAACATCATCTTGGAGAGGGATGACAATAATTGACCAAAGTTACCTGTAAAACAGCATCAGCATTTTTACATATGACCTGAAGACATCGAAGATGCCCTCTTCTCAAAACTTCCTTCTCTTTAAGGCCAGCAGCAATAAAAGAAACTAAATCCAGTTGGACAGAACTGGCGGAGCGTGCTGCCCAAGAAGCAACGGCTGACAAAATTGCAAGCTTTACCTCTTCGTTTCCTGAAAATAAACCATTAGAGATGAATGAGCACCCTACATGCTAAGATGGAAAAATAAAATAAACAGCCAAGCAACTTATAAAAAAAAGAGTGGGAAGTAATATACAGACAATCATACATAAAAATTATAAAAAAGAGATTTCGATATTCACTAATTAACAGGAGTAACAATTAAATATAATAGACAATAACAGTCAAGGAGTTCATCCAGTAACACATTACCCTCCTCCTTGTAGCAAGATAGAAGGAAACTGCATATTGTAAGCACGAGACTGTTTAAAAATTTTCCATCAGGAGTATGTGATAATTCTTGCACAGCATTGAACATGCCAGTTCGTTGATATGGAAATTGCAGTCTTCCTTCCGACCCTGATCACATTTAATGAACATAATCTCAGCCAAGTTCTAATAGGTTCACTACTTTATCATCTGAACCATAATAAATTAAGTTTTAGACCACTGCAAGAAACAATTTTCAACTCCAAACCTCCAATTATGGCTTTAACAGCATTGAACATGGCTTCTAAAGCATCAGGATTACTCGACTTCTGGCTCAAACACCGTACTATAGCCAATGCACCAACCCTTCTACCTTCATCAGCATGCCGAACCTGTGATAATACTACTGAAAGAAGTTCGATCCCATACTTGCTCAAATCAAGACTAACCGAATCCAAAAGAACCCCAACCGCTTCCAACACAATCTCAGGGTTCCGCTTCAACATTTTCACCGATGACGGTAACACTACGTTCTGAAAATCCTCATGTGACAAATGTCTAAACAGCGGATGAAAACACTCACTAAGCTCTTTTACTGGCTTTTCTCTAGCATTCAAAACCGCTTTCAAGTATATATCCATAAATATAGACTGCACAAATGAAATAACAAACATCAAAAACTAACACCACAAACAACAACTAACATCCTATAACACCACAATAACCCAAAATCAAACAATCTCTAACCTTGCATTGCTCAAAACGAGAGCTTGATGCACTCGAAAACTCAAGTAGTAACCGAATTAACTCCGGACTTTCTTTATATGCAACCCGCCCGTTCTTTAATTCCTCGATGTATATCTTATAAATATCGGGCGACTATCACAAACAATCAAAATTCAACTTTAACATCAATAAAATCGAATTTTAAAAAAAAATGGAAAATCAAACAAGAACCAATTAACAATCATCTTCACTAAACCTGTGAAAACAAGTGAAAGAATATCCTTTTGCAGGCTCTTCGCTCCCGAAATGATCGTTGCATCACAAGATTAACCAATCCAGCCTGCGCAGAAGCTACTCTAGAAACTGCATTTTTAGAAACTGAACTGAATTGACTTTTAGTTAACAACAAAACGGACCAGTTAAGTAGCCTATAACATCCAACATGTGATTGAACTTTCAATTGCTTCTCCATTGCCTGAACAACCGCGCCGGCGAAACTTTTCATGAAGATAACCTCATTTAATGACTTGATAATCACATCATCGACTGCTTTTCTCGATCGGCGATCATCGTATATGAATAGAGTCCGGAAAATGGTGTCCACTAACATCGATGCTAGTTCGACTGTCATCTCTGCGTTGGCGAGAAGGGAGACGACATCGTGACGGAAGATCCGTATGCGGAGTTTGGTGGAGGAGGTGGAGACAGAGGTAGAGAGGGAAGTGAGGGAGTCCGCCATTGTTGGAGGAGATCCGGATTAGGGATTTTGAAGGTCCAGGGAATGATTGTAGTATTTAGAGTGTAGGGTTTTAGAAAGAGAGTGGCGTATTTTTTCTGCAAATGGCGGTTGCTGGGCTCTTAGAGGGAATTTGGTTGAGGCCCATGGCTTGTTGAATTAACTTTAATGATAATGATAATCCATGTTTAAGTATTGTAATAATTATATAATGTGTGCATGCCTTTCATCGACGATAATCACATCTTTTGTACATGCATCAATAAGATGGTGGTTTCGTTGCAAGATGCGGCTCAGTGAACAAATCTCTCTTCAATATCTGTTTGTTTTTATATTTTAAAATAAATTTAATAAATAAAAATTTACTTTAATTTAATATTTTTTTAATATTTTCATATCATTTTGATATTTTTTATTTTAGATATTAGCACATCAAAATAAAAAAAAAACACTAAAAAACATCAATTTAATGTTATTTCAAGGCAAACTCATTTTTAAACAATATAAAAAAGTAGAAATTATGACACTCTCAAATGGCTTCTTAATCTTTAGTGTTTTGAACTCAATTCTCGAACTCGAGCTCATTAAAACCTCAAATGGCTAGGAACCGATCCTCGGGTGTCATAGACCCGAGACCTAAGCACTTTTAATTTAGTCACCACTCGATTCCCTTCTTCTTGATATGTTGGCTTTCTATACTCGGTCTTAGTTAATTCCCAAATGCCCTTGTTTCAACCTAATCTTTGAGTGAATCAAACTCTTTGAATACTTGAACTCTTTCTATGTTTGAACATTAGGCACCTAGACTCGATCTTGACTTGATTTCTTTAAGCTTCATACTTGTTCCCATCTCGATCCTAAAGCACACTGGATTTGGTCTTGGCCAAATTTAGAGACACTTTGCTCTTGATTTGATCTAATTCTTAAACTCTAAACCCGATCTTAACCCTAATGACTATCACATTGTACATTTTTACTATTATTTTACCTTATATTACAATGGCTATACCATTATACCTTTGTTTTTTTTCCTCATAAACAACCTATTTATGATGGGGAACCACAGGATAATGAAGAGTTGCAGCCAACTCAAGAACTGCAGGAAGATGGAGATATGCAACCACATCAAACAAATTAAGTCCATTCAGAAACCAACCATCATTAATGAAGTTTTCAGAGACTTTGAATCTAATCTTTAAAGCCTACTGAAATTAATAGAGTTAATCTGGTCATTGACTAAATCTAGACATTCTTTCTTTATTCATGCATTTTAATGTCATCTAGAGTTTTATTGGCTTGTTACTATATTTAGGTGGGTGTAATCACAAAAGAGATACATTGATTTTACAAAAGTTATTCAGATAGAATTCCTATTAAGTTTGGAGCTACTCTTCATCTTGTTGAACGATATCAACAATCTTCATCTTCGTGAACGAAATCACGATCCAGCAGCATCTTGCGTTGCATCAAATGGTATCAGAGCCAGATCTTATAATGGATGGGTAAGATAATGATATATGAGAGCGTCTTACAAGGATAGAGTAGAGTGTAAAAGGAATGGCTAGGACTATTGAAATGCTGAATGAACTTGTTAGAGGCTTGTAAATCAACACCCCACCCCCACAAGTCCAAAGAGCAGCCCCTATAATTGCAAGGGAAAGACCGAACTTACGTGAGGAATATGTTGTCCCTCTATATATTAAACATGAAGATGAAAATGAAGAGGGCTTTGGAGGTGACTTTAGACCACGTGCTATAAATGGGAACCAACAAGGCGATTCCTATAAAATGAGGGTTGATCTACCTTTTTTCAGTGGTGTGGTAAATATTAAGCAATTTCTTGATTGGATATATGAAATGGAGCGTTTCTTTGATATTATAAGGATTGAATTGAACATAAGGTGGAATTTGTAGCTTATAAGTTACGTGGAGGTGCTGGTATGTGTTGGTAGCGTCACCAAGATTTGTTGAGATCTAGAGGACAACCTTCTATTCGAAATTGGACTCAAATGAAAACACTATTAAAGGGTCATATTCTTCCATTAGATTATGAATAAGTCCTTTTTCAATATTTAAAACTGTTATCATGGTACACGTTCAGTGTCTACCTATACTGAAGAGTTTTTACGTTTGCAAACTAGATGCAATTTGAATGAAAATGAAGCCAACAAGTTGTGAATTATGTGAATGGATTGAATTATAGTGTTCAATACCATTTGGCCATGCAAGGTATATGATCGATTGATCAGGCTCAAAACTTGGCGTTGAGGGCAGAATGCATCATACAATCAAAGAAGACATTACAGGTTCCTATGAACCCACGGTTTGATCCCAGTACTAAAGCTTCATCAAGTTGAATTAAGAGCAAATCCGCAGATTCATGAGGTAATGGAGGTGAAACTAAGAAGCCAGAGCCAAAAGAGAGGTAAATAGCAACTCAAAGAATTTGATGTTTCAAGTGCAACGAACTAGGCCACAAATCTAGCAACTGTCCTAGATGTAAATTTGTCAATATCACTCAACATAAGTTTGATGGAGATTATGCAGAGCATAACATGACTGAAGAGGATTGTAACTATGAAGTGGTTGAGGAAGATGGTGATGAAGTGGTATGTGTTGTAAGGAGACTACTATACTTTCCAGCACAAATAGATGAATCACAACGCAAACAGATTTTTGAAGGTAAGTGTTTTGTCACCAATAGAGTGTGTAAACTGGTGATTAACAGTTGCAGCTGTGAAAATTTGATTTCACAAAGCCGTGTTGAGCACCTTAAGCTTAAGACACAACCGCATCCAACCCTTTATAACATTGGGTAGATAAAGAAAGAGCCTAACATGAAGATTACTCAATAATGTTATTTACCATTATCTTTGGGAAAGACTTACAGATTTGACATTCTTTGTGATGTTATGGAAATGGATACTTGTCATATCTTACTAGGAAGGTTGTGACAGTTTGATATTAATGCAACCCACAAATGAAGGGACAACATATATGTTTTTTCTTGGAATAACAAGCAGATAGTTGTGGTTCCCAGTAATCCCAGCAGCACTTCATTAAAAGTGAAAGAGAAGACTCTACTGTCTGTAGCACTTAAAAAGGATGAGTTTGTGGAAGATATGAAGAAAGCCAAATCTTGTGTTTGTTTAATAGTAAAAGGAATGGAGCAAGACATATCAAACCCCACCTAAAGAGGTTCATGGCTTGTTGGCAGAGTTTGAAAATGTATTAGCAGAGCCAACACATTTACCTCCAATGCGAGATATCCAACATCACATTGATTTTATTCTAGGAACTAGTTTATCGAATCTTCCTTATTATCGTATGAGCCCTCAAGAACATGACATCTTGAAAGGAAAGGTGGAGGAGCTATTATAAAAAGGACGTATACGAGAGAGCATTAGTCCTTATGCAATGTCTGTTCTGCTTACTCCAAAGAAGAATGGAAGTTAACGGATGTGTATGGATAGTCGTGCCATAAATAAAATAACTGTAAGGTGTCAGTTTCCCATCCCTCGACTTGATGACTTGTTCGATCAGCTGAGCGATGCTAAAATTTTCTCAAAGATAAACTTGCGGAGTGGTTATCATCAAGTCAGAATTCGTGTCGGAGATGAATGGAAGACAACTTTTAAGACAAATGATGGATTATATGAATGGCTAGTCATGTCATTTGGGTTATCCAATGCGCCAAGTACTTTTATGTGCCTTATGACTCAGGTACTCAAACCATTCATGTCACACTTTGTCGTTGTTTATTTTGATGATATTTTAATATATAGTAAAAATATCGATGAGCATCTCGATCACATTAGGCAAGTTTTGGTTGTGTTGAGGTAAAATGAGCTGTTTGAAAACTTAAAAAAGTGTATTTTTCTTACAAGCAGATTAGTATTTTTAAGATTTATCATAAGTAGTGAAGGGGTCCATATGGATAAAGAAAAGGTAAAAGCTATTAGGGATTGGCCAAAACCAGAAACAATAACCGGTATAAGGAGCTTCAATAGTCCAAAAACTTTTTATCGCAGGTTTATCAGGAATTTCAGCACCATTGTAGCACTAATCACCTATTGTCTGAAGAAGGGAAAATTCCAGTAGGGAGAATCTGCTGATCATAGTTTCAAATTGATCAAAGAAAAGTTGACTACAACCTTTGTTTTAACTCTGCTTGATTTGGCCAAGACCTTTGAGATTGAATGTGACGCAAGCCAGTTGCATTTTTTAGAGAGAAGTTAAGTAAAGCTCGACAGAAATGGTCAACATATTAGCAAGAATTATATGCGGTGTTCTGTGCTCTAAAGACATGGGAAACATATCTCTTACCTAAGGAGTTTATTGTCTGCTTTAACCATTAATCTCTCAATCATTTTTTAGGTCAGAAATATGTTGATTGTATGCTATCTAGGTGGGCAACCTATCTTGAAAGATTTAACTATGTTATTGTTCATAAATCTGGAATTACTAACCGAGTTGCAGATGCACTAAGTTGTCGTGCCACTCTTCTTGTTACTTTTTCTAATGAAATTCCAGGCTTTGAACAACTCAAGGACTTGTATGAACATGATGCAGATTTTGGTGGTATTTGGAATAAATACGTGTTGAAGTAGCCCCTGCATGACTACTTGGTCTAAAATAGGTATCTATTCAAAAGAAGCAGGTTGTGCATTCCCAAGAGCTCTCTACGTGACAAATTGCTAGGGAATTGCATTCTAGTGATTTAAGTGGGCATGTAGGGAGAGATAAACCATAGCTGGTTTGGAAAAACGTTATTACCGACCTCAACTTAAAAGAGATGCTGGAAAATTTGTGCAAAGGTGTCCAGTATGTCAAAAGTTCAAAGGGCAATCGTAAAATTCAGGTTTATATATGCCTCTGACGATTCCTAATGCCCCCTGAGATGACATTTCGATGGATTTTATGCTTAGTTTACTAAAGACCCAAAGAGGCAGTGATGCAGTATTAGTGGTGGTTGACCGATTTTTCAAGATGTTGCACTTCATTCCTTGTCGAAAGACAACAGATGCTCATCACATTGCTAAATTGTTCTTCACAGAATTTGTTTGTTTACATGATGTTCCCCTCTCCATCACTTTTGACAAAGATAGCAAATTTTTAGTAGCTTTTTGGTTAATTTTGTGGAAGAGGTTTGGAATAACTTTAAAGTTTTCCAGCACATCACATCCTCAGACTGACGACTAAACAGAAGTGGTAAACCGATCTTTGGAAAATTTAATTAGATGCATATGTGGAAACAAAAAGGGCCAATGGGATTATGCTTTAGCTCAAGCTAAATTTGCTTATAACAATTCAGTTAATCGTTCTATCGGGAGAACTCCATTCTTTATTGTTTATACTAAAAGTTCGAGCAATGTGGTGGACTTAGTTAAACTTTTTTCTTCTACAAGTTCTGGTACAACTGCATTTGATCTCTCAGATTCCTATTTACAGACGTTCCAAGAAGTGCAGCAGACTTTGGAGCAGAGCAATCTTAAGTACAAAGCAGTTGTAGACAAACATCGGGAGCATCAAGTGTTTGAGGTTGGAGATCAGGTGATGATTTATCTACGAAAAGAAAGGTTGCCAGCTGAAGTTCATGACAAGTTAAGGCAGAAACGTTATGGACCTTACAAAGTTCGGTGCTTGATACGGCCTTGAATTTTGCTCAAATGCGGTGATTGATATTTTCCTTTGCAGGGGATCTCATCTGCTTCCAGAGGAAGAAGACGATGAAAGGAATTGAAAAATGGCGTCGTTTCTAGACTAGAGCAGTCATTTTTCAATTTCGTCCTTGAAGTGTTAACATTTTTTAAACGGACCTCTTGACTAAATTGTAACTAGACCCCTACATTATGGTGCCTTTTACACAACGATCCTTGGGCTTTAATTTTTGGCAATTTGGACCTAAATCAGCTCTGAATTTTAATATTTCTTTAATTAAGTCTTTGGTTTCATTAATTAAACTAATTCTAAGCTTAATTAAATCTCCAAATTTATCAATTCTTTAATTAAACTCCCGATATCATTGATTAAACCAAATCAAATTTAAATTAAGTCCCCGGATTTGTGAATTCTTTCAATTTCTACCAAAATTAACTTTCAAAGTCATATTTCCACCATGATTAATCCCTCAACAGTTCCAATTTGTGTTGTCTTGATCCGAATCTCAAAAAAAAAATTCTTTTAATTTTTTTCATTTTATTTATAAAAAATAAAAATAAAAGCAAAAATAGAAATTTAGGTTATGACACCTACATTTTAGGAAGTAATGGGGTACTTTCTTCCCTATATTCCTATGAACTTAGTGGGTTGTTTTGACCCATGATCTCATGATATTACTATCTTAAGAATCAATTTTAGTCATGCCTTTATGATCAGGACGCTTATTCCCCCCCACGAAGCCATAATTATAATTACTATAACAATTCACTACATTGTTGCGTAATTGTCGTTTTATGTTGCCGAATCTACTGTGTTTGCTACCTACTTTGGAGTATCCATCATCTAAGTCTAGAGTTGTATCAACGCACTACTCGTATAGGCCAATGTTGTCAATTTTGCTACTACTACCAAATTTGCCATTGTACCATAGATTACCATTATCGTAATCCAATTTTTGACAACAAAAATTCACAAAAAAAATGAAACTAATGAAGAAAATTTGAGATTTGGGTTAAGACAACATAAATTGGAAGTCTTGAGGATTTAATCAGGGTGGAATTATAAGTTGGGAGCCAATTTTGGTAGAAAAGGAAAGATTTGATAAGATTGGGGACTTAATTAAACTTCGAATTAGTTTAATTAATGAAATCATAAGCTTAATTGAAGATTTGAGAAGAATTAGTTTGAGAACTTAGTTTAATTCAAACCTCATACTTTGAATTAGTTTAATTAATGAAATTATGAGCTTAATTGAAATAATTGACAAGTCTGAAGTTTCAATTAAACTTTAATTTGGTTTAATTAATGATATCGGGAGTTTAATTAAAAAAATTGATAAGTTTGAAGACTTAATTGAGCTTAGAAATAGTTTAATTAATGAAATCAGGGGTATAATTGAAGAAATATTAAATTTATCAGCTAATTTAGCTCTAATTTACAAGAGATTAAAGTCCAATGACCGTTTTGTAAAAGGCGCCGCAATACAGGGGTTAAAATACAATTTTGCCCAAAGGCACAATTAAAAAAATGTCAAAACTTGAAGGACCAGAAACGACACCGTTTTTCATTTATGTTTATGTTCATTGTCTTCTTCCTCTGAAAATAAAGGAAACTCCCTGTAAAAAAAAGGAAAAAACACCGATGAGACCACCCACACGTGCAATGCAATCTCCCCGACTACCATCACCACCTTCCCAAACCGTTCCCACCATTGACATGTCATGAAAGTGAGGAAGAAACCACCATCAAGACCCCTACAATGGCAGGATTCTAGCAATTTGAGTCCTTGTCAAATACCTATGCCCAACGAAGCCTTATCCTCGTCCTAGGAAAGAAGAGGGTGGCTAAAATACTACCACACAGAGTCCCATATAAAAAGTCACGAAGCATCCATAAGGGGGCGGAGAAAAAAAATAGTGGAAGATCGTAGACAGAATAAAGGAAAAAAAGAACACGAACAGGAGGAAAAGAAAAAAATAGAGGACATAATAGAGGAGAGACAAGAAAAACGAACTGCCAAAAGAAAAACATAGAGAACATAGAGGAAGAAAAACCGGGAAAAAAAGAACCTAGAAGAGAGGTGCAGAAAAGAAAGAAAAAATACAGGGGAGAAATTCAAAAAAGGAGAGTGAGATAGAGAGATAAGGAAAAACAGAAAGCAAAACGAACAAGAAAAGGAAAGACAAAGAGCAAAAAAGGGGAACCCAGAACAAAAACTTCGCCCAGGTCACGGCTAAAAGAAGATCGTCGTCCCAAAGCACCTATAAACCAAAGTAAGTTTCTTGTTTCCCTCCTCTAATTTAATTCAACCTTTACTGTAACAGGCTTGTGTGAACAGTTCCCATACACTTGCAGAGAAAAGTATATGGTCGGGTTACTAGTCTGACACCTCTTTAACCTAGTAACCAAGCCGAGTTGGCTGGATCTAACCTAAACTGTACGATTGGGCTAGATCCAACCCAGTGTTTTTTTTAAAAAAAAATAGGTCGGGTTTAGGCCTCAGGTCTAGCCGGCCTAAATTGTGTTGGCTAAGGGTGCGTTTGGCAAAACACCTATTTATGCCTTGTCCACATGCTCTATTCCCTTTCTATTTTGATATATGGCCAAACAAGCTCTTTTTCGATATCAGAAAATTCCCTAAATATTTAGGAATCTTCACAGATTTATTTGTGGGTCATTCACGCTTTGTTTTATTTTTTTCTTTTCATTTTATTTTTTTTAGATAGATGCTCAATCCATAGACCATTATTGTGAAATGCAAATCTCTAACGTAATGCTTTCTTTTATTCTCGTCTAAAATGAGCAAATAACAAAAGGGTAAACGAAAAGAAAAATGCATAGAAAAATTGTTTCCTATCTATTAAAAATTCAAAATTTTGCGAACTTATTCATTGACGCTAGAGTCAGGAATATCATTTTTTTGTCTGTGTTATATTTACTAACACCAGGGTTCAAAATATTTTTAAGTATTGCTCACTGATGCCAGAGTCAAGAACATGATAAGAAGAACAAAAAAAATAGGGAGAACAAGTTCTTAGCAATTTTAGACAAACCAGCAATGCAGTTTGCCTCAGGTAGGATGCTTAAAGGGTTATAACATCTTTTATTTCACATAATCAGTCTTGTACCATAAAATCTATGTTGACCAGTTAGGGGTCCTGGTGACCATAATACTAGGTGGCGACTCCTTAAAATAGACATTTTCCCTCAAAGAACAAGATGTCAGATATCTTTTCTCTCTCCAAGTAAATTTTTACTCAGTTGCTGCGATATCCGGGTGTGATAGCCATTGTCCACACTATGTCATTCCAACAATATTTTTTGTTACCATATTCATGTTGGATTTTGATTTTGTTACAAACCTCCCCCACTAAAAGAAACTAACACCCTTATCAGACATATTTATTATACCCCTACATCATATTTGCTTACTGTCATGAATCTTTGTTCCACACATAAAGCCTCTCGATTCTGCCCACATTCTAATAGAATTTTGTGCATTGAATCTGCGATGCCTATGAAACCTTGACAATCTCATTGTCAACTAGTTTCCGAACCAAGTTGTGACTAAAGTCTTCTCTAGAGTCTTTTTTATTTCCCATAAAGTCAAAAACACATTTTGAGTCCCAACCCAAAGCATTGAAACTAAACCAAAAGGCATTATGTATGGGAAACAGATTCATGATAATGGATAAATATGATGCACGGTTATCATAAGTATGTCTGACAAGGGTGTCGATTTATTTTAACGAGAAAGGTTTATAATGGAGTCAAAATTCAACATGAATATACTGACAAAAACACTGCTGGAACGACACAATAGTTAGTGAACTCTGTGGGATAGTGTTAAATCTGACAGTAGTGGTGAAATTAGCAGCATTAGCCTATATGAGTAGTAGGATTGGGATGATGCGAATTTGAACTTAGATAATGGACACTTCAAAGCAGACAACAAACACGGTAGATACAACTGTATAGAATGACAATTACACAACAATGTATTGGGTTGTTCCGAACAGTGTCTAGATCATAGGGGCATGACTGTTGAACATGAGAGCATGATTGAGATTGCTCTTCAAGATACTAAGATCATGGGTTAAAACCGCACACTAAGTTCATGGAAACATGAAGGAGAAAGTGGTGAACAATGCCTACTACAACTAAAAACCAACATGTTTTAGTTTATTACTTAACTAGATAAATGGCTCACGTTACGTCGCAAGCCAAGTGATTTTTTTCTAATGTAAAAAAAGGATGTTTTGGCAATGCCATTGTTTTTAAATAAACAAGAAAAATATGAGATTTGGATCATTGACTTGACTAGGCTCAATAAGCTCGATTAAATTAATAATATGATTAAAAAAAGAATCAGAACTAAATAAAGCGAACAAAAAGAAATTAGTAATAATAACTATAAGAAATGAGATGTTAATATTATACTCGGAAAGAGAGAAAAGAATAGCTAGCTGGAGACTCATTAATACTCCTCCATGGACACCACCCCACCACCAAAAAGAGCTTTGAGATGATTATAAAGTCACTGTGAAAAGTTACACGATGAAACTAACAAAGGTCGCATTACTGGGCACACCTCTGCGCACACGGAGCACTTGGGCTGCGTTAGGCATGACCCATGCCCGCGCCCCACTCGGAGACACCTAACACTTAAGTCATGCTGCCAGACCCAAGGGGAAAGGTTCAGTGTCAAGACTCGTGATGAATGGGTCTCGCGTCAAGACCTAATTATTATTGGGTCCTTCATTAAGACCCACGGTTCCTGGGACTTAGGATTCTAAATATTATTATTTGTTTTAAAAATATTATTATTTTTATTATAATTAATATTATTAATAAAATAATTAATAAATTTCAAAGAAAATATTAGTATTAATATAGAAAACATATTATTATTTATATTATAAATTTTTATGGTATTTTTTTTATAAAAAAAACCTGAGCCCGCGGCGTAGTATTATTTAAAATATCCAACAATTCGAGATATTAATATAAAAAATATTATAATTTGCATTGTAAATATTATTATTTTTCTTATAATACAAAGTATTCATATAAAACATAATATTATTTTTCTTATCATTCAAAGTATTCATATCAAAATATTAGTATTTTTATAAGAATTCAAATATTTAATATAAATAAATATTATTATTTGCATTCTAAATATTCTTGGAATTAAAAATAGTATTATTTGAGTTATGAATATTATTATTTTTACTATAATCAAAAGTATTAATATTAAAAATATTATCTTTTGTGTTAAAAATATTATTGTTTTTATAATAATTAAAATTATTAATAAAATAATTACTAAATTAGAAAAATATTATTCTTAATATTGAAAAACAAGCACAGATTTGATTTGAAAGGTAAAACTAAAAATTATTATTATTATTATTATTATGATCATCATAAATAATTTTTAAAAAACTATTATTACCATTAAAGAAAAATCACGTATGGACATATGGCACTTGGGCTGCTGCCTGGGGTTGGGCACACCCCCTCCACCCACATAACGGTTGGGTTCTTGCCTGAAGCGCGCATGTAAAGCTTGGGTCCTGCCTCAATAGTTGGCATACCACTGCGCCCACATGGTGCTTGGGTGCCTGCTTGAGAATTGGGCACAACCCAGCATACATGTGGCGTTTGGGTCACGCTGGGCGCGACGCAAGCCAGCTCCCCGCTTGGGGACACCTGACACTTGGATGGTGCTGTTGGACCCAAGGAGAATGGGTCCGGCGTGAGGATCCAAGATCAATGAGTCTAACATCAAGACCCAATTATTATTGAGTTCTCCATCAAGACCCAAGATTCCTGAGTTTAAGGATTCTAAATATTATTATTTGTTTTAAAATTATTATTATTATTATTAAAATAATTAATAAATTTCATAGAAAATATTATTATTAATATTGTTAACATATTATTATTTATATTATAAATTTTTATGGTATTGTTTTTAAAAATAAAAAGTGAGCCCGCGGCATAGTATTATTAAAAATATTCAACAATTCTAGGTATTAATATAAAACATATTATAATTTACGCTGTAAATATTATTATTTTTCTTATAACACAAAGTATTCATATAAAACATATTTTTTTTTATTATTATTATTCAAAGTACTCATATCAAAATATTATTATTGTTTTCTTATAATTCAACATATTCATATCAAAGATATTATTATTTTTATAAGAATTCAAATTTTAAATAAAAAATTATTATTATTTGTGTTTTCAATAATCTTAGAATTAAAATAGTATTATTTGTGTTATGAATATTATTATTTTTACTATAATCAAAAGTATTAATATTAAAAATATTATCGTTTATATTAAAAATATTATTATTTTTATAATTACAAACTTAGAAAAAACATTATTCTTAATATTGAAAAAGAACCATAAATTTTATTTGAAAGGTAAAACTAAAAATTATTATTATTAAATTTTCAAAACCTGTTATTATTATCAAAGAAAAATATGTGGGGACACGTGGCGCTTGGGCTGCTGCTTGGGGGTTGGGCACACCCCATGTGCCCACGTGGCGCTTAGATCCTGCCTCATTGCTGGGCACATCGCTGCACATACATGGCGCTTAGGCTGCGCTAGGCAGGAACCATGTCCGCTCTTCACTTGTGGACACCTGGCGCTTAGGTCATTACACTGGAACCAAGAGGAATGAATCCGTCATCAAAACCCAAGATCAATGAGTCGTGCGTAAAGATCCAATTTTGTTGGGTTCCCCATCAAGACCTAAGGTTTCTGGATTCTAGATTTCTAAATATTATTATTTGTTTTAGAAATATTATTATTTTTATTATAATTAATATTATTAATAAAATAATTTAGAAATTTCAAAAAAATATTACTATTAATATTGAAAACATATTATCATTTATATTATAAATTTTATGGTATTTTTTATAAAAATAAAAACTGAGCCTGCGGCATAGTATTATTAAAAATATTTAACAATTCCAGGTATTAATATAAAAAATATTATAATTTGCATTGTAAACATTATTATTTTTCTTATAATACAAAGTATTCATATCAAAATATTATTATTTTGGTTCTAAATATTTTTTATATATAATTCAACATATTCATATCAAAGATATTATTATTTGTGTTATAATATTATTATTTTTATAATAATTCAAATTTTTAATATAAAAAATATTATTATTTGCGTTCTAAATATTTTGGGAATTAAAAATAGTATTATTTGTTTTATGAATATTATTATTTTAATATAATCGAAAGTATTAATATTACAAATATTATCTTTTGTGTTATAGATATTATTATTTTTATAATAATTAATATTATTAATCAAATAATTACTAAATTAGAAAAATATTATTCTTAATATTGAAAAACAACTATATATTTGATTTGAAAGGTAAAACTAAAAATTATTATCATCATCATTAATAAATTTTACAAAACTATTATTATTATTGAAGAAAAACCATGTACGGACACATGACGCTTGGGCTGCTGCCTAGGGGCTTAGCACACCCCCTATGCCCATGGAGCGCTTGGGCTCTTGCCTGAAATGCGAACATGGCACTTGGGTCTTGCCTTAGTGGTGGGTATACCACTGCGCCCACATGGTGCTTGAGCTGCCTGCTTGAGGGCTGGGCATAGCCCAACATACATGTGGGGCTTGGGCTGCGCTGGGCGTTATGCAAGCTCGCGCCCCACTCGGAGACACCTAGCGCTTGGGTAGTGCCGCAGGACCCAAGGAGAATGGATTTCTTGTCAGGATCCGTGATAAATCGGTCTAGCGTCAGGACCCAATTATTATTGGGTCCTCCATCAAGACCCAACGTTCCTGCGTCCTAGGATTCTAAATATTATTATTTGTTTTAAAAATATTATTATTTTTATTATAATTAATATTATTTATAAAATAATTAATAAATTTCAAAGAAAATATTAGTATTAATATAGAAAACATATTATTATTTATATTATAAATTTTTATGGTATTTTTTTATAAAAATAAAAACTGAGACCGCAACGTAGTATTATTTAAAATATTCAACAATTCGAGGTATTAATATAAAAAATATTATAATTTGCGTTGTAAATATTATTATTTTTCTTATAATACAAAGTATTCATATAAAATATATTATTATTTTTCTTATTATTTAAAGTATTCATATCAAAATATTATTATTTTTCTTATAATTTAACATATTCATATCAAAGATATTATTATTTATGTTATAATATTATTATTTTTATAATAATTCAAAATTTTAATATAAAAAAATATTATTATTTACGTTCTAAATATTCTTGGAATTAAAAATAGTATTATTTGTGTTATGAATATTATTTTTACTATAATCAAAAGTATTAATGTTAAAAACATTATCTTTTGTGTTATAAATTTTATTATTTTTATAATAATTAATATTATTAATAAAATAATTACTAAATTAGAAAAACATTATTTTTAATATTAAAAAATAACCGTAGATTTGATTTGAAAGTTAAAATTAAAATTATATTATTATTTTGGGTCCTATATATATATATATATATAAAAGAATACGGGAATAAGAAATAAAGATTAAAAAATCATCTCAGTTTGGTTATCTTAAGATTTTTGCGGCGATTAACCTTGATTCCTTGAGACAAATTATTGAATAGCCATAATAAGATAGTGTATGAGAGTATTATAATAATTATTTTTTAAATTTTTTTTGTTTGAAAATATATTAAAATAATATATATTTTTTTGTTTTATAAAATTTATTTTTGACATTAACATATTAAAATGGTTTAAAAATAAAAAAATTATTTAAAGAATAGAAAAAATTATTTTTTTAAAAAAACAATTTTAAAACATAAAAGATCCTTAAAAAAATCAACAATAAATTGTCAACTCCTGAGAAAATCTTAATTTGAAGAAACTAATTGGCCTATGTTTAATGAGTTTACCAACTTCTTGGGCACCTATTAATTAGCTATCATTCAATGTGGGTACGAACGAACACGGGAAATACACAGCCCACCAAGCCCTTTACATGTTGGTCATGACTCGCATGGGATCTTCGTGCTTATAGTTTAAAGTATTTTTTATATTAAAAATATATTAAAATAATATTTTTTTATTTTAAAAGAATTATTTTTAAAATCAATGTATTAAAATAATTAAAAATATATATAAAAAATTAATATTTTTTTAAAAAAAATTAAATTTTTTAAGCAGAGTATCAACAGATATGGAGCTTCTCTTTTCCAGGCTGTTCTTTTTCATATTTAATAACTAGTTTGTGGAGGTCTGTTCATATATATAATTAGGCATGCACTGCTTCTCGAAAAAAGAAAAAAAAGGATATATGCGAATAGAAGTATATATGCTTACTATGGTAGTTTCACTGGTAGTTTTAAAATTAAAATGATATTATTTGAGTAAAAATATAAAAATTAAAAAGTTGTAACTGAATTTTTGAACGGATTTTATTAGATCAACCCATCAGATTAATCAGGTTATATCAGATTTTTTTTCTATTTTTTTTTCAACCTGACCTAGTTCTACCTCTAGGTTAACTGGATTTCAAGTCAACTCGCAAGATCGGGTTGGATTTTAAAATTATGTTTTCATTTCCCTCAAAATTTCATTGGGATGGATATGTTTAGAACGTTGTTCATAGAGAGAGAATAACTCAAAGATGTTGAAATAGTACATTTCGTTGAAATTATTGCTAATAGAAACATTAATCTTCGTTTTAAGCAAAGCTTCGTGACACAAACCCAATTATCTAATTCATATTTACTCTTGTGTGTGTGTGTGTGTTCATGGATAGCTAGCTAGTCTCCAAGTCTCCAGCAAGCAAATAAGTAGGTTTTGACGTGATTCGACGAGTGTTTGTTTATGTGGAAGAAGAAATTTCGCTATAATTGTAATTATTTCAAGAACTCTCAATCTTAAGTGAACACAATCCTCCTACCCCTTAGTGGATGTTCTTTTTGTTATAAAAACAAAATACATTAAATAAATTTAATGCATATTAGGTTGAATAACCATAAAATAAAAGCATTTAAATTATTAGGAAAAATAAACCATGCCCTTGAGTTCAAGATGCAAGCTATGCTCAACGCATATCGTTCTCGTATACATTAGGATTGGTTGAGTATTAGAGGCATAGCTTTGGAATTGGATATATTTTCATATATTATCGAGCAATGTTGAAATCTTAGGAGAGAGCATAATAAAATAGTTATTTCTTTGTGCACGTTATGATATAGGTGTAAGCTGGATTTCAATAATATAGAAAATACCAAAAATATAATGAGTCAAAAGAGTTTTAGAACTTTACATTTATAATTTATTTCTCTGAAAATAAGTTAATAAAGTCCGTCTTATATATTAGCGGTTTACTAAACTTGTAAACAAGTCAGAAAACTCTACATCAACTAGAAATTAAAAAGCATCAAAAAAATTAAAATAATATCTGAATTAAAATAATAAATTCAAAAAACCTAGGAACAACAAGTTATATGCCCAATTCGGGTGATCCAATGCTATGATAAAATAGGAAAACTTACTGTAGAATTACCTAGAAAAATTTAAGCCCAATCTAATGGTTGAATTTCTTGTTATAATCATTTTAAGCCGGTATGCTAGTTTTGACGCAATCAGACCTCCTCTTAGACCTAGACATGTCCGGTTCAAAAAGTATATGTTAGGTCATTCACATAGTTTGTTTGGGATAGATCACCATCTAGTTTTGACTTACATTTTTTTTCTTAAGTTATTATTTTTGTAATTAGCTTATTGTTTTTTAGAAAACATATATCACTCGATTGCAGGAGAGATATAAGGATGATCTTTCAACCCATCCAAAAGTTAATCTGAATTTATGGTTGGAGACTTGATCGTCTAGTGGACTCGATAAAAATCAAGTTTATGGTATCTCAAACACAACAATTGAGGATTTGTTGATGGCCCATGGTTTCTTAACTATTGGATGCTCACAATCGATTTTGAGCACTCAATCTCTAGAGTTCTAGGTAATTGTTCAACAACAAGTTGACTCTTGGACGACCCGGCTTATTAATGCTGAGGCATGACGACTTAGTACATAGAGCTAAAATAAAACATTGATGGTACATGTGGTCCACATCATCACCCCCAGTCTCGACGAAGACCCGCCTCCTTCTCCTCTTGCCTCTCCTATAGATGAATTGTATTTAAACTAATAAATTTTTAAATCTACAATAATTATTATTTTTTATTTTAATTACATTTATTTTAATTTATTTTCTACTTTGTTTATTAGATTTTTTT
The DNA here is from genome assembly GCF_951802175.1 of Populus nigra. NCBI lineage: Eukaryota > Viridiplantae > Streptophyta > Magnoliopsida > Malpighiales > Salicaceae > Populus > Populus nigra. The sequence continues at coordinate 12,686,203 of NC_084862.1, read as the reverse complement.
TAAAAAATTAAACAAATTACTAATGAAATACCGATGGACTAACTCTATTGAAAAGTCATAGAGAGTTGAAAAAACATTACATGAAATGTCACTTATTATTTCAGACGAAATCACCAACATACTGAATCTCTCGGAGAGTTTTAGATAGCTAAAAAAAATTACAGAAAATTCCACTAACAATATATCCTTACCGACGGGTTAATTCTGTTGGTAATATGAAAATAAATCATCTAAGAAATTACAAATGATATTTTTGTTGGTGATATGCCATACACATCGATGGAAATATTGACGGAGTGATGCTTGTAGTTTATTTTTGTTCGGCATGTTTTTTGTCTATAAATCCATGTATCCATGATTATATTACCAGTAGAATTACCAACGAAATAGAAATCACTGACTATACATTTTCTCACAAATAGTAATCATTCGTGATTCCATCAATGAAAGTATTTTCAATAGAATCAATATCTAAATACTAACAGAAGAATCTGTCTATAACATGCAAACTTTAGTGGTGTTTGTTATTGGAATATGGTCAACCAATAATTTTCGCTCTCAATCACTGTTTTCCAATAATTTTCTCTCTTCTCACAAATTCAGACATAAAAAATTAATAAAACAAACTTTTAGACTAAAATAAAAGTTCTTAAAGCTTTGAGATTAATTATGCACTTTCTCCGTGTCTTATATAAGATACATATCATTTAGAATTTTGATCACAATTTAAAATCTTATCTAATAGAGTGAGGTTAGAAAAGGATGAAATTAAATAAAAAAAGTATATTGGACGGAATTGTTTAAAAAAAAATCGAAAGTAAACAAGAAAGGAAGAGCTGCTTCAAATACGAAGAGTGAAGCGGGTGAAAACCCAGGAATATTTGATAATTAATTTTACAGGTTAAAATTTATTGCTGGCATTTTGTCTAGATCCCAAGACAAACTAGTCGGAAGAAGCCTCCACCATTGAGCCACGCACCTCCCTATTTAGAAATTCTTGCCATATACGTCTACATATTCCTCTTTTTTTTTCTGTTCATGTTGCTGCACATGCCAACAACCGACTACTAGCCAGGTTGGTTCTAATAACGACTGGGGCAGACGATGCACGGCATACATCATGCTTAGAGGTTTTTTTTTTTTTTTTTTTATGATGGGGCCTTTCCATTTTAATTAACTCCGGTGGGACAGTGTCGGAGAGTAGATAGGAATGATCATCCCCACCTTATTAATGTCTGTCACATGGCTCCTTCAGCTCTGGCTAGCTATCCCTAGTTATTAGTCTTACATTACACTAACATATTGAAATAAAAAATGATGATGATGGCGATGTTATTTTACAATCATACCTCTTGGAAAAATCTCTTTATGAGGTTTTCTTGATGATAGAAATTAGTCAATGATTTTGATGTTTTTTCTACCTACCACCTCTAACTAATATTTCAACTTTCTCGTACGAGAAAATGATATTTTTACTTTTAAAAGTGTTTTATTTAGAAAAGTATTAAATTGTTATATTTTTTAATAATTTTAATGTTTAAAATAAATAGAATTTTTAAAAATATTTTTAAAAATATTTTTTTAAAGCATTCCCCACCAAAATTAAATAGTTGATGTTGGTTCATAGTATATACGCTGGATTTATGCTATGTTTGTTTTTGTGTTTCAAAAGTATTTTTGAAAAAATTTAAATTTTTTTTATTTTTTTCTTTGATTCAAATTAATTAATATTTTTTTTTGATATTTTTATATCATTTTGATGTGTTAGTATCAAAAATAATTTTAAAAAACTAAAAAAATTATTATTTTGATATATTACACTTTAAAAAACAACCGTAACCACACTCCTAAATAAGCTATGCTTATCCTAAAATAAAAATAAAAGAGCTGCATTGATGGTTTATAGAACAAAATTAGATATTTACTACATCACCATCTGTTTTTTTTTAAAATAAAATAAAATTCCAACACCATCAAATTGCCTTATATATATTTAAGCTTGTAATTAACACAGAGAGCATTCAATCCTGACCGAAAAAGAAAAGAAAAGAAAAAAACTTTCAGAAATAAGAAAGGTCACAAATTAAATAAGCTGGGTGTGCATGGAAAAGTATTCTTACTGCTGTACCTAGTGGAGCATCCAAACCCTAATTACTACTGCCAGCTCAACTATAACATGAAAATGGACTGTTCATTAATGGCGAGTTGTCAAGCACAGGAGCAAGGCATGCACGTTCTGAAACAACGCGTACGCTCTTAGCTTCTGTTGTGACAGTAACCCTCGTGGCCTTATCTATCAAACCTCTGGTGGTTGAACAAGTCATTAATGTCGCATCGATCGAGGGCTCGTAACAGGAAGTCAGGAAGTGATGATGAACATTATTTATACCCAGCTTTGTTCACTCATAATTTACTTGGACATCACAATTGTGTTAGGGCACCCATTAAAGTTGTGCTAGGGCACCCATTAAAGTTGTGCTAGGGTTGCTTGGAAACATGTGTAGGGATAGCTCATCATGTTTCATTTCTTTAATTTTAGGGCTTGTAATAACACTGGCAAGTGTTATTCCGGAAGTTGAGGCTAGGGCTTTCTTTGTTTTTGGTGATTCGTTAGTAGATAATGGCAACAATAATTATCTTGCAACCACTGCCCGAGCTGATGCACCGCCGTATGGGGTCGATTATCCAACTCATCGGGCTACTGGACGTTTCTCTAATGGCTTTAACATCCCTGATCTCATCAGTACGGTTATGTTTTTTTTTTAAAAAAAATCAATATGATTTTTTTTTATCAGATTGCAAATATATCTTTTTTTTTCTTGCACTCTAGATTGATTAATGTCGATCATGTATATTACTAGGTGAGGCAATTGGCTCGGAATCCACATTGCCATACTTGAGTCCTGAGCTCAGGGGAGAAAGACTACTTGTCGGAGCCAACTTTGCCTCTGCTGGAATCGGAATTCTCAACGATACTGGAATTCAGTTTGTAAGTCCATTTTCAATTCAATTTCTTGACGTGCAATGTAATTTCCAAGCCTTTTCTTCTCATCAAGACAGGGAAGGAAAGACCTTGACCAGCTAGTAAACTTAAGTACACTTGAGATTTTACTTTATATTGCGTAAAAGCAAAAGAACACAATGTTCATCATATATCAATTTTAACTTAATTATATACATTGCAGCTCAACATCATCCGAATCGGTCGACAATTGCAATACTTCCAACAATATCAGCAAAGGGTTAGTGCACTTATTGGACCCGAGCAAGCTCAACGATTGGTCAATCAAGCTCTAGTCCTGATGACCCTAGGCGGCAATGACTTTGTTAACAACTACTACTTGGTGCCCTTTTCTGCAAGATCTCGCCAATTCGCCCTCCCTGATTATGTTGTCTATCTCGTCTCCGAGTACCGCAAGATTTTAGTGGTAACATACATGTTTTTATATGTTTCTCTGGCATGTTATTCTTCAAGGCTCTCTTTTTATTTCTGTTTTTTTACAAGATTTTGTTGCAAAAAGAGACATTACAAAGAGATTCAGTAGACTATAGCAACATGTTCACATAGAAGTACGTAGGAGCAAAATTAAATTAATGTGATGAAGCTTTCATGCACCATTTAATTCGATAGAAAGTGGTGTCAACTGCAAAGTTACATGGGTCAAATATGCTGAATGATGCAAAAGCGCGCTGGAATGAATTAGAGGGTCTCACTTTTGGGTTTTTTGTGTCCTAAGTTCACCGATATTTGCATTACCTTTTCCTTTAATCAAGCAAGATAAGTTTTCTTTTATAAATGAGAGACTTGAACTCGATTTTTTTTTTTTTTTGAAGAGAAAGAGCATTAGCGCATTAGTTAAGACGTAAGCTCATTGGCAAGCAAGACAAGTTTTTCTTGACTTTGCGAAGCCGACAAAGGAGTTTATTGCTTGGACTGTTCGCTGTTCATGAGGCCAGCCAGCATTTGATGTTTTCTGACATGTTATTTAAAACCTTTCAGGTCATTTTCATTGATAGATGATTTTCTCATTAAAACGTTTTGGCCAAATCCATCTACAAAGAATGTATCTCTTCATGCTTTCTCTCATCTTTGCAAGCCATAGTAAATTATCACTTGCCCTTTTAAAATGACTTGACGTCTTGACCTACGTTCTCATTCTTACTCTCCAATTTACTTATGCTAGATACACAGAAACTCTGCACTACAGAGGATGTATCTGTGCATGCTTTCTCTCCTCTTTGTAAGCCATAGTAATTTATCACTTGCCCTTTTAAAATGACTTGACGTCTTGACCTCCTTTCTCATTCTTACTGTCCAATTTACTTATGCTAGATACACGGAAACTCTGCACTACGTACGTACTGCATTTATAATCTCTCACCAAACGTCGAAAAGTATCGTTGATGCTCTTGTAGCATTAAATGAACTCTTTTTCCATATATTTATGTTCAAATAACATTGGCTCACCATGTAAACCAACAATTCATATAACAACCTATTAAATTATAGCTTAATTAATAAAGTAAATTAATGTTTCACTATGCAGAGTGTATACGAATTGGGTGCACGTAGGGTTTTGGTGACGGGGACCGGGCCATTAGGTTGCGTTCCAGCAGAGAGGGCGATGAGGAGCAGAAATGGAGAATGTGCGGTTGAGCTGCAGAGAGCAGCTGCCTTGTTCAACCCACAACTTGTGCAAATGTTAATGGAACTCAATAAGGAAATTGGATCGGATGTTTTCATCTCAGCCAATGCTTATGAAGCCAACATGGATTTCATTACTAATCCTCAGGCATATGGTAAGTCATCGAAGGAAGAATTTATAGGCGCAACAAGCTATTGATTAGTACCTTATTTATTAAAAAAAAGAGAGAATTTTTTTTCTAAAGAGAGAAACATTTCGAACTCGATTCGAGACTTCTGGGGGAAAAAAAACGAAGGAGAAGTTTAAATGCATAAAGAATTGCATATGCACCAAACATATAGCCATAAGTTTAGGAAACTAAAATTCATTGACATTAATGGAAGGATATATATGCATGCATGGACTATTAAGAGTCAATGCATGCCATAGTGATATTAGGTATACAAGTGCTGTGCCCTGGTTGAGTTTGCTTCCGTGCACACAATTTATTTTTATTTTTAACAAATTAATGATTGATCAATTGACTTTCCATGCAATTTTTATTATTTTCATGAAATAATTTATTAAAAAATAATATAAATCATATTTTAAGTACTCACCTAACAGTTTAAGTAATATTTTGAGTTGATTTGGTTCTTTAATATGATATAAGAGCATTGATTATTAAGCGATCGCGAGTTTGAAATCATCATCTCTATTTATTTGATAAAAATTAAGTATAAGATAACTTGAGTATATATAAGTTATAAGCTCAAATGATTTTCACTTAAGAGATGTGTTATGAAATAATATAAATCATATCTTGAAAACTTCCTTAACAATTTAAGTTTTTGATTGAATTGATTTTTTAATGCAATTAGTATGCAAATTATTTAAATAATTCATAGCTAGTTGGATTACTTTCAAAGAATTTTGGACTGCAAGAGTACTATACTAATGAACAATGATCTACTATTCTAATTAAATGGTTTGTATGCAGGATTTGTGACGTCGCAAGTTGCATGTTGTGGACAGGGACGTTTCAATGGGATAGGACTGTGCACTATAGCTTCCAACTTGTGCCCTAACAGAGAAATCTTTGCATTTTGGGATCCATTCCATCCAACTGAGAGAGCTAACAGAATCCTTGTTAGCACTATCGTGACTGGCAGCACCAAGTATATGAACCCAATGAATCTCAGCACCATCATGGCCTTGGATTCTCTGGTTTAATTATTTAGATAATCACAACTGGTCTAATTCTTATAAATGATCATTATGAACAATTATATTCTTCTTGATATTGTTTGTATCTTGATTAGGCGAAGTTGGTGAGTTTGTGCAAAGTATTAATTAAGGTTTGGTATATGTAATTGGCTGCTGAGGTCCCTGCATTGGTACCAGAAACGTTTAATGAGACAGTAAAACAAGTATTTATGCGCCTTAATTTCCCTGTGATAATTGCATTAGAGACATAGATAACTACTGCCATTGATAACTAGTTTAATTGGCATTAATATCTCCTTTCTCTCATAACAGATTTCGAGTTCAAACCTCTTCGGAAAAAAAAAAGTTGGCAGGGATATCCATTAATTTATGTCATTTCCTGCTTTTGGACACTGATATTAAAGAATTTTTCTATAAGAAAAAAAAACCCCAAATGGCTGGAAATTTTCAAGCCAAAATTCCAGTCCAGACCCGGTTTGTTCAATCCTGTCTCTTTTATGTATTTTTTTGGGTTTATAAAAATGATGTACATAAACTTTCATGTACACAATTTTATTCTATGCACATATGAATTTTTTTTATGCATAGCATGCACTATTTTCTGTGTTAATAATATTACATATCACCAATATCTTCATCAATAACACACATAATATAATATCTCTGCATTAAATGACATTGTCCATCATCAATATCTTCACTAATAATATAAATAGTATGAAAACCATGAAATAATATATCAATCAATAAGTAACTCTGACTAACTAATAATACTTTTTTTATATACAAAAAGCATGCATAACACTAACAAAGCATCATTTTCTCCTCCTATGAATGACTAGATCTACAACCATGGTAGAGCATCAATTTCTCTACCATTGATATGAGCTCTTTCTCCATTTAGACATGGGTGTATAAATGCATGCAGACACCGACAAGCAGCCAAGCCTACAAGCCAAAGTCACTCTAGCCATGCAAGGCATTCACAACCATAAAAGCCAACCAAAGCTACACCATTGAAATCTAGGCCAACACATGTAGAAACGCATTTTTAAATTTTTTTTTTCTATATACTTTTTTCATCTTCATATTTCTACTCACTTAAATATCAAAGGATTATTTATTTTTACAAAGAAATGTTTTTTCAAAAACAGCCCAGATCATTACTCCATAAATCCAGAATGTAGCGAGGAAAAATCCATTAATTCTATGGAAAGATTTTTTTAAGATTTCATCAGATAGTTTACATGGATGCTGTCGCACAACTAGCTAGAAGTGTTGTCGATGGGTTTTTCGGAGCCCACTGCCAATTGTGTTTCCACCTCTCAACAAAAGGATACCAAATGGTTAATTGATTCCGCTGCTTCTCATAACATTACAGGTGATCTGACAAATTTATCAGTCCACTCGGAATATGATGGCACCGATGAGGTTGTTATCGGTGATGGTTCAGGTTTGCGTGTCTCACACATTGGTTCTTTGGTTTTTCATTCTCCCACTCGTGATTTTCAATTAAATGATACACTTTGTGTTCCTAGTATTCGCAAGAATTTAGTTTCCGTCCATCACTTTACTATCCAAAATAACGTTTTTGTTGAATTTCACCCATTTTACTTTCTTGTCAAGGATCAGATCACGGGGGCGATACTTCTCAAAGGTGCATGTGAGAACAGTGTGTATCCGCTTCCGGACTCATTGGTGGGCTCCTCCTCCAAAATGGTTGCTAATGTGCATGAGAGGACGACGATTGGTGGGTGGCACAAACGACTTGGCCATCCCTCTTATAAAATTGTTAACTCTCTTGTTCGTACCCTTTCCCTTCCAATAAAAAAAGACTCTAAAACGTCAACACTTTGTACTCCATGTTCTATCAATAAAGCCCATCAACAACCTTTTCATTCCACAAGTCTTCAAAGTCATGCACCACTCGACCTAATTTACATCGATGTTTGGGGTCCTTTCCATATTTTCGGTCTTGATGGGTCCCGCTACTACTTAATTTTGGTTGACCACTTTACCAAATATATGTGGTTTTATCCCATGGCTGCCAAGTCAAGCGTTAGTAGCATCTTTCCTCAATTTAAAAATCTTGTTGAAACAAAGTTCCAAGCCAAAATAAAATCTGTTTACTCGAACAACGGTGGTGAGTTTGTGGCTCTAAAAAATTATTTTTCCATCCATGGTATTAGTCACTATACCACCGCACCTCACACTCCCCAACAAAATGGGGTTGCCGAACGACGTCATCGTCACATAGTTGAAACAGGACTCACCCTTTTAAAAGATGCTGACTTACCATTTTCGTTTTGGCCTTACGCTTTTCAAACCGCCGTTTACCTCATAAATCGTCAACCAACCCCTTTTTTACACCATAAATCCCCATTTGAAAGTCTGTTCAACCATTCACCCAATTATCTAAAATTAAAAAAAATTGATTGTTTGTGTTTTCCCCTAACCAGGCCTTACAATACTCATAAGCTACAACCCAAAGCATGTCCATGTGTTTTTTTGGGCTACTCCCAAACCCAAAGTGCATACCGGTGCATGGACCTACAAACCAAAAGGATTTATCTTTCACGGCATGTTCTTTTTCATGAAACACAGACGCCCATCTCTTCCTTCCCTGCAGCCATGATTTTTAATTCCTCTGCCCTATTGTTGTTGCCCACCACGTCGCTTCCATTGCCGCAACCACCACCAGTGCGCCTGGACGGTGCATCTGCCTTTACATCACCTTCAGGTATTTCCCCTAATTTCTCATCCTCTGTTTTACCTGACTCCTCCCCTGTTTTACCTTATTTACAGAATTCCTCCCTCGCCACAAGGTCCACTGTCCCGCCCCCTCCCCCCTCGAAGCTTAAACCTCACCCACTCAATCCATTTCTCTCCATGCACCCTTACCTCATGAACCAACAGATAACATACCTCACACCCACTCTATGATCACACGCTCCATGAACAACATCTACAAGCCCAAGCAACTTCATTCCGTTTCAAAACACCCCATTCCACCCATCATTGAACCCACTTGTGTGAGTCATGCACTCCGTGACCCGAAATGGAGACGTGCTATGTCTGATGAATTAACAGCTCTACTGCGCCATCACACGTGGGACTTGGTTCCCCCCCTCTTCACTGCAACGCAGTGGGTTGCAAATGAGTGTTCCGGGTCAAAAGGAAATCAGATGGGTCTGTTGATAGGTTCAAGGCGCGTCTTGTTGCCAAGGGATTTCATCAACGCCCTAGGTTGGATTACAAAGAGACTTTCAGTCCGGTTGTCAAACCAGCCACAATTCGCACTGTTTTGACAATTTCTGTGATGCAGGGGTGGTCCTTGCGCCAACTGGATGTAAACAATGCATTTTTGCATGGGAAATTGCATGAAATTGTGTATATGATTCAGCCCCCTGGCTTTAAAGATTTGTCAAATCCTAATCATGTTTGCAGGTTACAGAAGACTATCTATGGTCTAAAACAAGCTCCACGGGAATGGTATTCTGCTCTAAAGAAAAAAATTATGGCGCTTGGCTTTACCAATTCAAAAGCCGACAGCTCTTTGTTCATCTACAAATCTGCCTCTGTTTTATGTTTCTTGTTAGTGTATGTAGATGATCTGGTCATCATTGGCAATGACAATACATTTGTGAGCTCCATCGTTGCTCAACTTGGCGTTGCTTTTTCTATCAAAGACATGGGACCTCTCAATTTTTTCCTCGGCATGGAAGTCATCCCAACCACAGATGGCCTTTTCTTGTCTCAGCACAAATACATACATGACATTCTCTGTAAGTCAAATATGCTTGGTGCCAAAGCGGTGTCCACTCCGTTGTCCACCACAACGGCTCTTCAACTCGTCGATGGCACCTCCTCTGTGGACAGCACGGAGTTTAGACGTGTCATTGGTGGCCTTCAGTACCTTTCTCTTACACGTCCTGACATATCGTTTGTGGTCAATAAACTGTCCCAATTCATGCACAAACCCACTGCTACACACTGGACGGCGGCAAAGAGACTTCTACGTTATTTGAAGCATACCATTTATCATGGTATCCACATTCGAAAAAGTTCTTGCCTGCACCTCAAGACTTACACCGATGCTGATTGGGCTGGCAACTATGATGACCGCAGCTCCACCTCTGCCTATATTTGTTTTCTTGGCTCCACTCCAATATCCTGGAGCTCAAAAAAAACAGAGGGCTGTTGCACGATCATCCACCGAGGCGGAATATAGAGCCCTTGCAAATGCAGCCTCTGAAACCATCTGGTTATTGTCTCTATTTCAGGAACTCAGTCTATCTCTCCCTTCCCCACCAACTTTGCTTTGTGACAACCTGGGTGCTACTCAACTCAGTCTCAATCCCATTCAATACTCTCGAATGAAGCATATTCAAATCGACCTGCACTTTGTTCGGGATATGGCTCAGAAAGGCATCCTACATGTTCATCATGTCCACAGCCACGATCAACTTGCTGACCTCCTCACCAAGCCCCTGTCTACTCAACACACTGAATGACTTAGAACCAAGATCGGCCTTGCTGATGACAGCCCCATCTTGCGGGGGCGTATTAAAGATCATTCCACAGATCCTGCCTCAGATCATTCCATCGATTCTACCTCAGATCAAATCACAGAAGAATAGCCCAGAATCAAGGCTCACAACGGTTACAATCTTCACAGCCACAATCACAGCTAGTTTTCCTAAAACAGCTTCTCTAATTCTATGTATATATACAGCTCTTCATTCATTTGTAAGTTGTGAAAATATTAATATATTCATTTCATCAATACACTGTCAACATTTAAATTTCATCAGAAGTGTTGTCGATGGGTTTCGTCTTTTTGCAGTCGCTGGAGCACAGCCATGTCATGAATTATTGCCTCTTGAATGGCTCAATGCAAATTACTTCGCATTCAAGTGGAAAATAATTGTATTGACGAGCTTCATTTTTTGACCAAAATCATATATATATATATATATATATATATATATATATATATATATATTCAGTTTCTGACTTTCTGCTGTGTAGCCTGTAATTAAGGGTTATATATAATATTCAAATCTGATCCTAATTATTATGGAGTGAGTTACGTAGTTCCAGCCAAGCCCCATTTATTTCGATCACATGGATCAGGAAGTCCCCACATCAATATTTCAGAAAATCGAGAGCTACTGTGTTATGGTGCTAAGAGTTTATTTATTTTCGAGGTAGCTTTTGTTACTGTAGTTTTAAAAAATAAGTTTAAAAAAATATAGAGTTAGATTTAGATATATGTTTGATAAAAATTATTGTTGGAGTTTATTTGTAGTAAAAACCATGTATAAAATTGTGTTTGGAAGTGTGGTTGTGGTTATTTTTCAAAGTGCTTTTTACTTGAAAATGTATCAAAATATATTTTTTAAAAATTATTTTTGATATCAGTGCATCAAAATGATCTGAAAACACAAAAAAAATATTAATTTGAAATAAAGAAAAAAATTTAAAAAATTTAAATTTTTTCAAAAGCGTTTTTGAAACGCAAAAATAAACAGGGTTTTACAAAACTCAGTTAAAAATCATGTAAAAACCACTTCATAAAAATTGCATTTCAAACTCAATTTTTTAGCCGATCTCACAATACAAAATACAGTTTGGTTTGTTACCAAACATTTTGGTGTGTTTGTTGTACCGTAAACACAAAAATAGTTGCAAAACAAACAGGCGCATGACCCTGTTTGTTTTTACATTTTAAAAGCGCTTTTGAAAAAAATTAAATTTTTTTATTTTTTTCTTTGCTTCAAATTAATTTTTTTTATGTTTTTAGATCATTTTAATGCTCTAATTTTAAAAATATTTTTTAAAAAATAAAAAAAATTATTTTAATATATTTTTAAATAAAAAATATTTTTTAAAAAATACAACTATTCTTCTTATCAGTCTTAACTGTGACATGTGGGAGAGTAGAAAAAACAATAAATGGGATGCCAGTCGCTATCCTTATTGACTATTGACTGCGACATGTGGGAGAGTCAAAAACAATAAATAAACATGTCAAGTGTAATAGAATTATTTGGTTGGAGTCTCTACCTCATAATTTGGAGTCTCTGATTGTTAAGAGGATTGTTTTCCGTGTATTTGCTATTAAGTGTTCTTAACAAAAACAATAAATTAACATGTAAATGTATTTATATTAAAAATATTATTATTTATATTCTAATATTATTATTTTTATTATAATTCAACATCTTTATATAAAAAATATAATTATTTTTATTATAATTCAAATTATTAATATCAAAAATATTATTATTTGTGCTATAAATATTATTATTTTTTAAATTCTCTTAGGGCTCTGATGTAGTATCCATTTGCAGTGAGTTTAGAGTCTAGACCCAATTCTATTGGATCCGCTGTCAGGATCCAGTGTTCTTGAGTCCTGCATTAAGATTCAAGACTCATTTTGCTTGGGCCTTGAATCTGGAGCTAAGTCTCTTGGTCCTACGTAAGACCTAATACTCTTGGATTTTATGTCAAGACTCAAGAACCTTGGGTCTTTCTTAATATAATTATTTATGTTATAAATTATATTATTTTTCTTATAATTCACGATATTCATATAAAAAATATTATAATTTTTGTTCTAAATATTATTATTTTTATTATAATTCAAACTATTCATATAAAAAATATGATAATTTGTGTTCTAAATATTATGATTTTTTGTTATAATTAATATTATTAATATTAAAAATACAGCTATTTTTATTATAAATAACATGCACCTGGGTTCAGCAGACCCCCTAGGGATTGGAGACCCAGGTGGCTGAGTCTGCAGATCCTACAGAGAAGAAAAATAAAAAAATAATAATTCTTGTTGTTGTTGTTGTTGTCGTCGTCGTCATTAATAGTTAATAATGTTTTTTCAAAAATTATTATTATAAAAACTTTGGCCGGACAGGTTTAGTATTATTATTAATATGATAAATATTATTATTTATATTCTAAATATTATTATCTTTATTATAATTAAAATTATTAATATTAAGAATATTACTATTGTGATATAAATATTATGATTTTTATTATAATTAATATTATGAATATTAAAAATATTGTTATTTTTATTATAAATATTATAATCTTGATTATAATTAATATTATTCATTTAATAATTAATAAATTTATAGAAAATATTATAAATATTGAAAAGAAAAAATATATTTGATTTTTAGTGTAAAATTAAGAATTAATATTATTGTTGTTGTTGTTATCATTAGTAATTTTTTTAAAAAAATTATTATTGCCATCAAAGAAAAACAATAATTTTTTTTTTTAAATAAATAAAAAAATATAAGAACTTGAACAGATAAGTTAAATAGTATTATTATTATATTATAAATACTATTAAATTCATTAATATTATTAAATTTACAATAAATATTATTACTATAAAAAAAATATTGATTTGATTTTAAGGATAAAATCAATTTTTATTATTATTATTAACTTAAGTCTGACATCCCCTTCCAGACCTAAGAAACCGGGGGCGCAGAAGAGGCATCTGACTGAAGTTGCTTGGGAGAGACAGGAGCGCAGACCCAAGTCCCTCGCGTCTTACAACACCACATGACCCAATACACTTGGGTTAGGCCTTTGGACCCAAGGCAAGTGGGACCAACATCCTCACGCAAGTCTAATGGGTCTGGCGTTACAGCCAGACCCACTGTTATTGGGTTTGTCACTTAAGATAGGCTTAAAGCTTTTGAGTCATGTGTTGCAGTCAAATCCACTTAAACATAGATAAGTCTAATATTATTATTAATTTTAAAAATATTATTATTTGTATTATAAATATTGGAGTGTCCAGGGAGCATTGTCTTTACTATTTGTAAGTAAAAAACTTGTGGTTGGTTGTTGGGTCCTACTACCACCAGGACCTAATAACGTTAGGTCCCGTTGCCAGCAGGACCCCATGGCGTTGGGTCCTGCTAGACCCATCAACGTTGGATCCTGCGCCCAGTAGCAACCATCAAACAGGATTGCGTCCTGCCCCTAGCAATAACAACAACAATAAAATATTTATCCAAAAAATTAATATTATATCATATGACAAATATTAAATTAAAAGGGATCAAGATTTTACAATATAATAACAATTTTTCATTCTCAATTAAAAAATATATTGGCCTTGCTATTGAGAAGTAATACAATCTTTTCACAAGGGCTACTAGTTATTATTAGATTAATCAAGAATAATTTTATCTTTTTGCCTTTTAAAATAACAATAAAATGATTAAATTACCCTTAAAAGCCAAAAAATAACTTGCATCCATGAGTTTTTTTGTCTTTTCATCTTAGTTATTTAGTTATAATCAAGTTGAATGAGAAACAACTTAATATTTTAATAAATATAAAATATTATTTAAAAAATAATTGGCATGTAGGTTGTTTTTTTGCTATTCGGATGGCACATGACAGGGCGTTGAGGGATCAAACAATGGCTTTCAGGGTGATATTTGAATCATCTCGACAACCCCTCCATCCTAGACGACATGTGTGGCTTGCTGATCTTTGATTTAGTGTCAGTGGTATTTTTGTTTTTTTTTTCATTACCTTTTTTTCTTTCTCTTCAATTAATGCTCCTATCCCTCCAAGTTTTCAAAACAACCCTTCAATTTGTTTTTCAAATTTGGTTTATGTTCTTTTGATTACTACTTTTTATTTGAAATAATTTATAAAATTGGATTTTCTTTAATTTTATCACCTTCAATATTTTTCATTTGTCAGATTTTATCCCTATTCTTTTTTTTGTTATTTGTTTTATTGGAGATCATTTTTAAAATTAAAAAAAAATTTACGATTTCATCCTCCTTCAGTTTTTTCTCCTATGAGATTTGATCCTCATTATTTTTATTGTTATTTTTTCATTTTAGTAAATTTTTTAATTTGATATTTTTTTTTAATTTCATCCTTCAATATTAAATTGATTGAAAATTGATTTTATTGATTGAGTTTGGGTCTAGGTTTTCTTTCTTGTCCTTTTTTCAGTATAATATTGACAACTCATTTTTTATATTTGATTATTGCCATTTTTTAATTCACTTTTGTAGATGACTTTTTTTAATCATATTATTAAATTAACTAAGATTATTGAAACCAATCAATTCAATGATCCAAGTCTCAAATTTTTCTTACTTTTTTAAAAACACTAGCATCGCTTGACCTTCCTTTTTTTACATTAGAAATTTTTTTGACCTAACCCGTGGCATAACACGGGCCACCTTTCTAGTAATAAATTAAAAGAATATGTTGTTATACTTTTTTTTATTGTTGCCCAACATACAATGCCGATGAGTCGCCTTTTTTTTTGTCCATGGTTTGTTATTTGTTTTGGTTCTTATATTGTTTTTTTTCAATTCAATCCTTTCACATTATATTTGGATGAATTAAAGCTTGATAATTCCTTTGGGATCATATGATTCATCACTCTATTTGTTTCCAAATACAACTCGCTTTGAATTGACGCTTGGTTTTGTAAAATCAGATTTGATTTTATCAATTGAAAATTTTAAAATAATAGGGATTAAATTTAACACAAAGACAAGGACCCGATCATATTTCCTTTTTTTTTTATTGTTTATAGGGCGTAGAAAAGTACACTTCAATCCCTGTATTTCTTACCATCTTCATTTCCCTCCTTTTTTTTGTTTGGCTTCTCAATCCTAAATTTTATTTTTTTTACATTTTAATCCCTGAAATTTAAAAAGAAAGAGAAAGTTAAAAAAAAAAATGTTGAGAGAGAATGTGTTGGTTGGAACAAAATGGTTGGTTTTTTTCTACGGAATTCTCTTGATAAAATGAGTGTTATTGAGGTATTTTTGAATTTAATTTCATTGAAAAAGTAGATTGGGGTTGAGGATATTTTATTTAATGTTTTGATTTTAAATCAATTTACAGGTACTCCTGTCCCCGTTTGATGGCCTTCATTTTTTCCGGCTTCTTTCTCCGTTTTTGGGCAGCCTTATTTTTTCAGCCCATTCGAGCTTGGAGGGCAGGCCGTTCGAACCCTATTTTTCTTGAACCGCCATCAGAATTGTTTGAGAATTATTAATGTGTTAAAGGGACATTCGGCATTAAAAGTGGGCCTTATCCTATGAAGCACCTCATGAAAGTTAATTGGGAAAATGGTACAAGTACAGGCTAAAAATTTTAATTCTTATTTGTTTTTATAAATTTATATTTTTTTTTATGTTTTTAAATTATTTCAATATGGTTAGGTCAAAAATAATTTTTTTTTAAAACAATATTTCAATATATTTTCAATACCAAACAGACTTTTAATTTAAATACTTGAACTCATTTATATTTTCTATCATAGGATATTCACTAACCTTGTTTGATTTTGTTTTCTCATTTATACCCCCATTCTTTTACGAATTCTCTCCTTATTTATGACAAAGCATTGACTTATAAATAAATACCTTATTTTTTTATTAAAATATTTCATTTTGATCAATTTCATAATACATTAAAACAAAAAACTAAAACTATAAAATATAATAATAGAAACCAAAATTAATATAATCAAGGTAGAACATATGAGTTTTACATTCAACTAGATATGTTGAGTTATTACTTTACTTTTGATCCTTTAAAACATCAACTTAGACAAATAAATAAATAAATAAATTTTAAAAGTACACTAATCCATCAAATATTACTTAGCATGGAAGATCACACATGCAGATCCATGTATAGAACCAGACTACTTTAATATTGCAAATGTCCACCAAATTCTTCTGAATTTTTTTTATTTTTCTCTTACATGGAATGATGGGCTGCGGCTTAGAACTATGACCAAAGAGAAGAGATAATGAAGGTGCAAAGTTCGCAAGCAAAAGCAATACAGTCCAACTCCAACCACTCACCAAAAGTCGACCCAGCCCACGAAATTAAAATAAAACTAAGAAGTTGCACTGCTGAAAGAAAAGGGTAATTGAATTTAAATAATAATAATAATAAAAAATAATAAAAGAGAGAGGCTACGCAGTATTAAGGCAACTTCTGTTTTGTTCTTGGGTTGATAGAGATTTATGGAGACATGCACAAGTAAGGAGTCATTAATTAAAAAAGCTTCGTTTGATCATTTTCCATGCAATGCGCAGCGCACGGTGGTGGATGATTGTCTTTGTCTTTCAATCTCCTTTGATAAAGTTGTCTCCTTGAGTTATCAATCATAATCGCAATCATTAAGAAAAGGTAGACAGACACATTGGCGGTATCAAAAATGAAAGCAAGTCCAAAGTTTTTTTTTTTTTTTTTTTTTTGAATTTCGATCTTTCAATTTGAGATATTTGTCGTCATTACTTTTGGGTTATTATTTTAAATAATTGAATGTGTGTATTTGGTGCCGATTAATAATTTTTTATATAAGTTTTTTATAATTATTTTCTATTTTTTATATAAAAAAATATTTAAACTACCCTTGAGTATCATAAACAGAAATGCTAATTAATGCTTGTTATATTTTTTTAATTTTTTCTATAAAAAAACATTAAAACTACCCTTGAAGTATTCTAAATAATTTTTTATATAAGTGTTTTCTATTTTTTATTTTAAAAAACATTTAACCTACTATTGAAATATCCTAAACAGAAATGTTAATTAATTTTTTTATATATTTTTTTAAAAATATTTAAACTACACTTGAAATATCATAAATAAATTTTTTATACATTTTTTCTATTTTTATATAAAAAAATTAAATTACTTTTGAAGTATTCTAAATAGAAATCATAATTAATATTTTTATAAATTGTTTTTATTTTCTTTTATTAAAAAATAGGTTTGACGACCATACAAATTTAAGAGCCTTGACTTTGGCTGCCTTGCCAGACCCAAAAGTCATGGGTCTGGTGGTCAAGCTAGATCCAATAACGTTTGGTCTAGTGGTCATGCCTGACTCAATATGCTTGGTTTAGGTGGTCATATTGTAACCCAACCCACTGCAGTAGCTTTTGGAATAAAAAAATTGAAAAAGATAGAAATGCTAAATAAGTTTTTTTTATAAATTTTTTCTATTTTTATATAAAAAAACAACTCTTGAAGTATCATAAACTGAAATTTTAATTAATTATTATTAAATTTTATTATTTTTTATAAAAAAAACTTTTAAACTACTTTTCTTGAAGTATCAATAACAGAAATGCTAATTGATATTTTTTTATAATTATTTTATTTTTATACAAAAAAATATTAAAACTTGAAGTATCCTAAACAAATAAACTAATTAATTTTATTTATTTAAATTACATGTACTTAGTAATCAAACTAATAATTTCATTAACTAACATTTCATCAATTATTAGTTAATGTTATAAAATAAAATTAAAAAAAGTAATTAATTTTATTTATTTATTTGTTGTATTGCATTTCGTTTATGCATTTTTTTTATGATGTTCATAATATTTATCAAGATTTTAAATAAAAAAAATGAAAACAATTGTTCTTTTAATTATATCTTGATCAATCATTTCATTAACTAGAACTCAATTTTTTAAAATAATAGTTTTTAAAACAAATGTATCTTTGAGAACACAAACAACAACAAAAAAAATCAATAAGTTTTGAAAAAAATATATTGAAATCTCGTGGCTGACAACAAAATTAGATGAAAGGAGTAAAAAGTCTAATAATGGATGAATTTTACATGCATTTATATCTAATATATGTGTGGATCTATGTTCTTGACCGATACAAATTCAAAAACTATGGTGTCCTAGAAATTCTACTAAAACAGATAAGAAAATCATACAAGAAATCATAATAAGACAACTAAAACATATCCCACAAATTCTCCCTCACAAAAAAACAATTAAGTTTTTAAAATTAAAAAGAAAACGAAAAAAGAAGAAGAAGGAGATTGACCTTGAAATCTTTTCCTTGCTAGTGTGGAGGACTTTGCTGAAGTGTTTCTAGAATAGATTGAGAATGAAAAAACAATTAACATAGCAAAACATGGCAAAAAAAAAAAAAGAGAAAGAAGAAAAAGACTTACCTAGTGTGGAGGAGGCTTAGCGTGAGGATGGAGTGTGGGAGGAAGAGAATGAGAGAGAATAAGAAGAAGAATAAGAGATATATGCATAGAGAAAAAAAGAGTTATAGAGAGAAGAAGACGTTTGTCTATTATGAAATTAAGGGTTTTGGTCTTTTAATTTGGAGTTTTTTTATAGACAGATTTACCGATGAATAATTAAAAATTAATATATTTAACACGATCATCAGTGATTTTGTGTGTAATATTTAATTAACATTTTCAATTTAATAAAATATTTTTAGAAAGTCTCTCCAAATATTACCGATAACTTTTTGGTTCGTCGATGATCCATCTATAATGAATAGTGCCAAAAAGAAATGAACAATTCTCAACCTCTCATGAATATATCAATAGACTTAGTTTGTTGGTGATTCCATCTGTAATGAACAATGTCAATGAGAAATGAACAGTTCCCGACCTTTCAGGAATATACTAACGGACTTAATTTATTGGTATTTTATATTTTGTTGGCAATGCCATCGATATAAAACAGTTTCTGTATCCAGATTGTATCTGTATTTCTTACTTATCTATCTTGCAAATACTTAAAATTATAATATAATAACACCAACTTTGTATATAATAATAAAATCATAAAAAATAAATGTTTCATTGTCATGTAATAATAAATTCACATCACTTTCATTACATTAAAGTTAATTTTGTCCGGAAATATTACATTATTGTTAATTTCATTACACTTTCATGTTGTACTATTTAATCAAAATCTTCTTCTTTTTCTTCAATTTTATCATCGTTATCTCCATCACAATCTTCTACATTGATTTCATCATTATCATCTCTTCATCAATTTCTTTATGTCTGCTAGTTCTCAAAACATCATTTAACTTCTCAACATCAACAAAAGTATCCTCAACGATGCGGAAGTTTGAATTTTCTTCTAAGTCGGTAGACGAAGCAACTCGATAAGGATAAATTAACTCATCAAGTTGAAAGACATAATCTCTCGTAGTTACTTCATCACTACCATCATGAATAACTTGGACATGACCTCTAAGTTTGGTTTTCACTACGGATAATCAATCAAC